>NC_054827.1:121300285-121618827 GCF_018345385.1 Vulpes lagopus | reverse complement strand
AGGACAGTGATGCTGCCACCTTCAAGCCAACTCTCCCCGACCTGTCCCCTGATGAGCCTTCAGAAGCGCTCGGCTTCCCCACCTTGGAGGAGGAGGAAGAGGAGGGGGAGGCACTCAGTGAAGCCCGCGAGCCTCCCAGCCCCACTGGTTCCCCCGTGGCGGCCAGCCCTGAGCCAGCCTCAGCCCAGGTGGCCGAAGAGGCTGCCTCCCCAGCTGCCGAGGAGGGGGCTGCTGTGGACCCTGGCAGCGATGGATCTCCGGGCAAGTCCCCTTCCAAAAAGAAGAAGAAATTCCGTACCCCCTCCTTTCTGAAGAAGAGCAAGAAGAGGAGTGACTCCTGAAGGCCCGTCCTGCACACACCAACGCCACCAGACTGTCCCCGATTGTGTCTCATGTTCTGTCTTCTTGTGTAACGGAATGCAAACAGCCCGTCCCTCCACATAGCTAGAGCTCCCCTCACGGCGTGACCAAATCCCCACGTAGACCGGTGCTAATTTCCTGGGCGTGTGCGGCGGGTGCTGGGAGAGACGAGCCTCCACGGCCCCTCAGCGTCCACCGTGCCCTTCTGGGACCTGCACCTCAGGGGCCGGGCTCTCCCCCGGGGCCGCACGTCCTGCTTGTGGCTGGACACTTAGAGGCCCTGCCCGCCCTGGCCTTGCCCTCCCTCCTGTTGTGCAGTACCCAATGCTGTGTGTGTGCTAGGCTCCCCTTCATCCCCAGGCCTCAGGTGACCGAATCAGACTGGGAGCTTCCTGCTGGCATTACCTGCTCTGTGATCTTTGTTCGCAGCTAGAGCCTCAGTCTTGGGAAAGCACTCCGTGCCTGCCAGCAGTCCAGGGTATCCTGATGGCCTTTGAGAAGCGAGTTCGGGCTGAGCCGGGGACCTAGCAGCAAAGGGCTAGGTATACCTGACATGCCTTGTGCATGGTCTGATTGCCCTGAGGCCGGAAACAAAGGTAAGGGGCCCCCAGTTGCTCACTCACTGGGGTCTCTAGATTTCTCCTGTCATGGGGAAGATACATTAAGAGGGGGAAGAGTCCTTTCTAGAATTTTCTTTCAGATTTGCAATTCATCCTACGTTTTTGACCATGAACATGAATTGGCCACTTTTTGCTTTAGTTTTCTCCCTACAGCCTGCCACAGAGTGCAGCAAAATGCACTTCACTGATTTGGGCGGGGGCTTGGAACTGAGAAGGGATCTCCTCTTTAACTCAGCCTGAAAAGATCTCCTGGTTTTGGGAAAGGGTAGCTCAAGGTAGAAGGGGACCCAGTGGTCTCTCCCCAACTTCTTACACTAGTCATTCATGGAGCCATGCCTGGCTCTCCTTGTTGAACGTTGTAAATTTCCACTGAGATTCCTAAAAAATCACGTGAAGCTGCTTAGTGGGAACTAGTGGGTGACCCATTCCAGGGGCCACCTGGTGCCAGCCTGACCAGGCACTGGCAAGCCTCCTCCTCGCACGTGGGGAGGGGCCCCTGGTGGACCTGGTGCCAGACCTGGGCCCCACGCTCCTGCCCCCAAGCAGGACCTGAGACTGGCTGCATGGCGCTGACCGCTGCTTTAAGCTTTCTGGCGACGCTCTTCTCTGGTGTATCATGTTGTTGCCACGGTGGTGTTCAGGTTCTCTGCCCTCGCCCTGTCCTCCAGTTAACCATGGACTGTAGCCCTTCCTTTTGTCCCACATATGCAATGACTTTCATTTCACTTTTGTAGTTTATTTTAACTCTTTGTATCACAACATGAAGTTTAGTCGCATATATGGACACAGGCTTGGGAGGACGGGTCCTGTGTCCTTCACTGTAACATGTTTTACTCACAAATAAAATTCTTTAAGCAGTTTCCTTGTCTAAACTTGGAAAGTAGTTTTGCATCTTAATTCCTTTTCTTTGCTCCTTTAAGGTAGGACTCCCAGAAATTTGCCTTGAGTCCCAAAAAGGATCCCCAGGTGTCTTTTTAAGCTTTGAGAGAGAGGGAGGGAGAGCGAGCGAGCAAGCACACTGGTGGTGGGTGGTGGGGTGGGGCAGAGGGATAGGGAATCTCCAGCAGACTGGACATCTCCAGACCCACCCCCACCCCAGTGCAGATCCCGATGCAGGGCTCAATCCCATGACCCTGAAATCACAACCTGAGCTGAAATCCAGTCAGACATTCAACTGACTGTGTCACCGAGGTGGACCCATCCCCGCTCCGCACCAAGTGTTTATTTCTTGATCAAACACTGCTGCTTTGCACCAGGGAGGACCCTGCAGCCCAGAACTGCCCTCCGCAGGCAAGGGCAGGACTTGTGATGGCGAGAGCCTGGCACAGGGGCCCCTCCTCCCGGTCTGCCCCTGTGTTGCCTCATGTATGCTGACCCTAGCCATGGAGGGCCCTGTGTCCCACCCTTTCTGTCATCTTCCTCCTGCAGAATGGCAGCAGATACAGGAAGAGCCTGGTGGCCCCCGGGGTCAGGGGTGGCAAGGTACAGCAGTGTACTGGAGAAAGGCACTGGATATAAAATAGCTGCTTTATTTTGCCATCCTGTGGTCTGGCTGACACCTGTGTTACCGAGAGAAAAGCCCCCAGAAAGCCTGGACGGTTCTGAAGTCACTGCTCCCAGCCCAACCAGCAGGGCTGTGCAGGTCTGCACGTAGGGAGGGGCTGGGAGTGTCTCAGGGACCCTGGGGCTGGGCCCCGGGGGAGAGGGGCGCAGGGAGGAGTACCGGCCCAGGGCCTCCTGTCCCCCAGCTCTGGGCAGGCAGGGCTGGCTCAGCTACTCGGCCTTGAGTGTGCGGGCTGGAGGCCTCAGCTTCCTCAGGAGCAGGAAGGGGAGCAGGAAGAGGCCAGAGCACACGGTAAAGCAGACCCTGGCCCCCGCCAGCCAGTACACTGCGGAGATCCAGAGAGATGGCCTGAGCGGTCAATGGGCCCAGCCTGGGCCCGCAGTCCCCAGGCCCGGCCCCACCCCCTGGGGCACATGCCTGCCCAGAAGTGCTGTCCCAGGGCCCTCACCTGAGGCAGCCACCATGGGTCCCACCGCCCTAGCCAGGGCGCCCAGGCTTCGCAGTGTGCCCATGATTGTGCCTTTCTGCCCAGCTGAGCCTTTGGGGGAGAAGGGAGGCCATCAGGCTCCTGCTGCCTCCTCCCACCCGGGGGCCTCAGGCAAGGGGAGGGCTTCTCACCATAGTCAGCAACCACGGAGGACAGGCAGGGCACCACCACGGCGGCAGCTGGCGGGGACACCCGAGAGGTGGAAGTCAGCCCACAGGAGACGCCAGGGGGGCTGTGACCCTGGACGCCTGGCCCCTGGCTCCCACCCGTGCCCACCCTGGCCCTCTCACCAGGTGCCCACTCACCGAAGGAGTAGAGCAGCAGCCCCAAGCCCAGCACGGGCAGTGTGAGCCCCCAGCCGATGAGGAGGAAGGCGGGCCCGAGCAGCAGGATGGCCTGCAGATGGGCGCAGCAGGGTCAGGACCCACTCCCACGCTTTCCAGTGGAACCCGGGACTCGCCCTGCCCCCCGCCTCTCCCGGGGGAGCTTTGTACCCGCTTCACAGCTGTGATCTCCCCACCAGGGCTGATCCTCCGCACGTAGGCCCCCTGCACAGCAGCCATGCTGAGGCCGATGGAGAAGAACATCTTCCCCTGCTGCAGGCTGGGAGTGGGGGAGCCGTGAGGGCTTCAGTTCTGCTGAAGCCAGGGAGCCCCGGTGACAGCTGGGTCCCTGCAGTTCACAGGGGGTGGGAGGGGCAGAACAGGGAGACGGTGGGGGGTGGCCCCCCGGAGGCGGGGGGTCAAGTCCTTCAAGGGGCCTTGGCAGCCCTACCTGCTGAACTGGAAGCGCTGGTGGGCAAGGAAGCTGAGCGTGTACTCCAGGCCCGAGAACAGGAAGAGGTAGAGGAAGTACACCAGGCCCAGGCGGCGCAGGCTCCAGAGTCCTGGCAGGCAGTGGAGGTTGGTTGTCAGGGGTCCACAGCCCAGACGATGGCAACTGGAGGAGCGACAGTCCCACCCTCGTGAAGGGGGGTGACTCCTTACTGTCTCCAGCAGGTGTGTCCTGACTGTGAGTCACAGCCGAGAATCGGAGCAGGGCCAGGGGGCTGAGCAGGTCAGCAGCAGCTCGGAACCCGGGAGTGATGGAGGGTGCCTGGTATGGGGGCGGGACTGGAAAGGCCTGCCAGGTGGCCTGGGAGGGGTAGGACCTCCCGCCCTGGGCTCCAGTCCACCTACCAGGCCTTCCTGGCAGGGGCCTCGGGAAGCTCTGTGGCCCCGAGCCTCTGCACACCAGGAGAAGAACAGCCCAGCCTCCCCTGGCATCTGGGACTGGCGCACACGATGGGTATCCCCGCATGCCCACATGACCCAGCCCCCAGCCCTGGGACCCGACAGTGCTTTCTTCCTGGGTCCCACCTTACCCGCTTCTCTGGAAGCAGCGTCTCTGGCAGGAAGCAGAACATGAACAACAGGTTGGAGACCGCGAAGAGCAGGGCGAGCCAGGGCACTGTCTCCGAGGGCAGTGAGGCGCCAAGCATGGGGCCCAGTGTGAAGCCCAGCGAGAAGGCCACCCCAATGACTGCCTGGGAAGAGGGCCACCTGAGCTAGGCAGGAAGGCCCCAGTCAAGGAACCCCCAACCGCTCATCCCCATCTCCTGCACGCACCATGCCTCGGCTGCGTGCGGAAGGTGAGCTCAGGTCAGCGATGATGGCCGTGGAGAGGCTGACGTTCCCCTTGCTGATGCCCCCAATCACCCTGGAAGCCAGGAAGGCTGCAAAGCTCCTCGAGGTGGCCCACACGGCATACGACATGACCAGACCTGTCTGCCTCGGGGTAGCGTCCACGGGGTGGGTATGGTCACTTGAGGCTGGGAGGGGCCCAGAATGGGGCCAAAAAACCCAGGCAACACTCTTGGGGCACTGCCCTGTTCTGGAGCACCCAGGGTCCCTACTGTCCCCATAGGTGGCAGGAGCAGCTCTGGGAAAGCCTGGCTTAGCCACAGGAGCCACCTGCACCTCAAGGGGGCAACGAAGGGCTAGCAGCCAACCCCCTTTCTCCCCAGAGGGCTGCCAGGTGGGCAAGAGAACTGCACATTCCCACGCCTTGGGTGCCACGTACCAGGGACAGCAGCATCATGGGGCGCCTCCCCAAGCAGTCAGAGACTGCCCCCGTGAGTGGTGCCAGGAGGAACTGCAGGAAGGAAAAGACGGAGCCAATCAGACCTGTAAGAAATAGACATTCTGGTCACCACGACAGTCTGTTCCCAAAAGTCTGATTGCTTGGGGTGGGTCCTGTACTCCCCAGGCGGCTGGGGCACCCTGACAATGAGTGGACACAGCACTTGGGTAGGGGGCAGACAGCACCCAGGAGCAGGAGGGTGGGGACAAGGACGGGAGCCCAGGCAGGATCACAGGGGCCCCACAAGGGGCTGGGGGCCGTACCTCCAAACAGGACGCTGTTGTACCTCTTCTCTGCTGGCATCCTGATGGCTGCGGCAAACCAGTCCACACCTCGCTGCCACGAGCCATAGAGGGGGTCCTGGGGAACATGGAGGTGTGATAGGGTTTGGGGGCAGTGGGCAGCCATCCTGGGAGTCCCGAGGCCTCTGGACCCGGGGGAGGTCTCACGTGGGCACGACTGTGGCTCTCCAGCAGTCCTGGCAGCAGGGGCAGCAGCAGAGTGAAGGCCAGGAGGTCCAGCAGGAGGCCGAGGAAGACCACAGTGATCACGCGGGTGTCCTGAGGCGTCTGCTGGTGGATGGGGGGGCGCGGGGTGCAGCTGCCTCCAGCTCCCCAGCCCATGACGGCTCCTGGGATCCTGCCTGGCTAACGGGGGAGCAAGTCTGCATGGAGCCATCTCTGGTCCCCAGCACCCACCATGCCCCCAAGCAGCCAACGGCCAGCAAGCACCCTCTCCCCAACACAGGGGTCCCTCTGTGCGCCCCCTCCCCGACCCCGGGCAGCAGGAAACGCAGACTGTGGACTTGCGCAAAGAAACCACAGCCACTGATGCCAACCGTCCCAAGAGGCCGGATGGGGGCATCGCGGCCCCGTGCGGAGCGGGCAGGGAAACTGAGGCCCGCGCGGAGGTTGGCCCCGGCGGGGGTGCGGGCGCCTGCGCCTCGAACACGCCGGGATCCAGTCCCCCGGCCCCGCCCTGCCGGAAACCTCCCCCTGCCCCGCCCGGGACCCCGGCCCCCGCCCGGCTCCCTCCTGGGCGGGACGGTGGCGCGCGCACTGCACGCGGGGGCAGCCCCGCCCTGCACTTGCCGCGGTCGCGCGCTCCGGGCGGACAGACGGACACGGACACACAGGCGGAGACGGACGCGGAATGGACCGCCGCCGGGCCCGGGGGCGGGGCGCCCGCTGACCACGCCCCGCCCCACCCCGGAAGTGGGGACGGCGTCCGCTTCCCCTTCCGGCCGGCGCGCCCGGGGGCCGCGGGGTGCTCGCCCGTAGCAACAAGTTCCTTCGGCGCGTCGCCTCCGCCGTCTGCCCCCCTGACCTGGCTGCCGGGGTTCCTGCGACCCTGGCCGACCCTAAGGTAATGGCAAGCTTGGGGAAGCCGGCTCGGCTTCCAAGTACACGTGTGTCCACCGCACCCCTTGTCAACTGGGCCCTCATACGCCCCCTTCACACGCCGTATTAAAACCCTGAAAATAATAGTCACACTGCCTGAGGCAAGGAGTCCACCCTCACCCAACAGGGAACCGCTGTCACCGAAGGACCTTTGGGCCTTTTCCTTCCGGCTGAGCCTCTCCCTCTTCAGTGGCCTGTGGGTTACCCTCGAGGTGCTACCTTCCTATCTTGGATGGTGGGGTCCTGAGGAGGGCAGAGTGGAGGACGGAGGACTCCTCAGACTGCACAGGAACTGCCCAGGGGGAGTGTACCACCTTCTCCACAAGCCATCCTGCATACTCCCTTCTGCAAGGCGGGGAGGCAGGGCTTCCATGAGCCAGCTCCACGGATACTCACATTTCCAAGAATTACGTCTGGAGTGGGGTTGGGGAAAGGCCCAGCGTGGGCAGAGTGGTATGTTCTGGTGATACGGGATCCAAACCTAGTTGTGGGCACATGGACCTAACACCCCAGCATCTGACTTGGTCCCACTTAGTGGTTGGGCAAGAGTCCAGGACCAGGGACTTGGGTGAATTGAAGTAGCAAGAGCTGTGTAAGGGAGGCCAGGCCTCACTGGATGAGCTGAACCCGCCTGGTGCGTGGGTGTGACAGGACCTTCCGATCTGTGGAGCCGCACACCTGGCAGGCATGGCTCTGGCATCTTACTCAAGACCCAAGGCTGCTGTGGGCAAGCTCAGCTTCAGCCCCAATTCCCCGCAGGTACACTCTGGCCCCATACTCTGCATTCCCACACCCCCCAACTTGTCCAAAATCAAACTCCCCATTCTCCCCACCACGCAGTCAGGTCACCCTCTCCTGGCCCCCACATCCATTCTGGCTTATCCTCAAGTCTCTGTGGTCACTGCTGTGGCTGGCAGGGACCCCAGCAACTGGCTTCTTGCAGGGCTGCTCAGCGTACCATGTGCTGTGTGACGTTGGCTCCCACCACCAGCCTGAGCCCTGCGTTGCCTGTGTCACCTGCTGAGCAGAGGAGACTTGAGTGCCTCATGAGACGTCACTGTGACAGAACAGGTCCTTGCTCTCAGTCCCAAACGGGATTAACAGGGTGTGTCTGCACATGATGGAGCACACTGGGGCCAGCGGGGCCAGGGAAGAGACCAGGTGCACAGGACGGCAGCCTTTATTAACAGGGCTCAGCATCTTCCTGCCTCATCTGTGAAACTACTTATTTTTTGAACTTTTTCCTCTTCAGAGCCTTCCATTCACCTTCCTGAGTGGCCAGACTGTTAAAAAGCTGTTTCACTTTTCGCTTTCTTTCCGCATCCCTTAAAAAAAAAAAGAAAAAGAAATCATTTTTACATTAGGTTTTGCAGGATGTTTTGTCCTTTTCCCCACATGACCCACTGGCAGCTCATGTCCACACGGGCCAGGGCACTCACAGCAGGGAACACAGCAGTGACTACCTGGGCCCAGAAGTCACCCTAGGGACACCTGCCACCACTGCCCGCTCACCGTTCCAAGGTCTCCGAGAGTTGCATCCGTGCCAGGAACTGGTTATCCCTGCGGATCTCCCGGACGGCTCCTTTAAATTCACGCTTGTGTTTGTGGATCAGTCTTTTTCTTTCCTGTTCCTCCTTGCTGCTTCCCTGCTTCCTTCCAAACTCGAGGCTGGAGGGGTGGGGAGCCAGTGTCAGGGGTCCAGCCCACCTGCCTCCCCCTGCTGTCTGCCTCCTGAAGGCTATCCCTGCCCCTGCCCCCACCCACCCCACACTGGGCCCCTTGCAGTGGGGCTGGCACGCACACTTTGACCAGCCGGGGGGTGAAGAGCCTCAGTGGCACGGGCTTGCTCTTCTCACAGACCAGCGGCCGGCAGCGCTGGCTCTGCTTTCCCATGTCGGTCAGCATGCTCAACGTGCTCTGGCACAGCTCCTGAAACACAGAGGGGAGTGGGGACACTAAGGCTGGAAGAGGCATGCCTTGGAGAGCGGACAGACTTGCCCGCTGCCTCGCCCCTCTGGGCCCATGACCTCCTCTGCTTACAGGGGTGTGGCCATCGGGGAGCCCCAGCGGCTCGTCAACAGGTGGGGGTGCCTGTGCACTGCAGGACGGCTCACACTTTTGGGGGCAGTACAGACCTGCTGACGCCCTTCTAGAAGGCTCCTGGGGCACTGAGGAGTAGAAACAGCCAGTGCTTCAGCATCTAGCACATAGTGGAATTGCCTTTCCCAGAGAAACTTGTCATGATGGGCATGAATCACTCCCCTTCACAGACACACATGGGAGCCTATCCTGTACCTGGGGCGGCCAGGGGTGCAGGGGCAGCCCATAGGGAGCTGTGCTATAGGCACGGAGCAAGACCTGATGGTCTGACCAACAGAGCCAGAGGTTTAAGGCACCTCCATCATGGCTGTGGCTCCCAGAAGAAACAAATGGCTGGGCTTCTGAGAAACTTTCTAGAAGCCAACCTGCTGACGGTTCTGTTCTTTTCCCTCATGTAAGTGTATCCTGGAACTCAAGCTTCTTGCGTCACAGGCATAGCCACCTGTACCCCTTGCCCAGACGTTTGCCTCTGAGGGCCAGAGCCCGGTCTCCACGGGGACTACATGGAGAGCATGGCCAGCTCGGCCCATCTGTGGTCCAGGAACACCATCACGGCCCCTCCACCAGCCCAAATCCCGCGGGACCCTTACTCCTGAGGAAAGTAAGGGAATGAGACATGGCTTTAGGGACAGCATTCTGGGAAGCAGGAAGGGCAAGTGTAAAGTGTCCAGATGAGGGGGTCAGAGCAGGCTGGGGAGCATGCCAGGTCGTCTGGCCTCATGCATCCCAGTCCTGCCTTCGCCTTGTGTCCCAATAGCACCGACACCCCCTCTGGCAGAAGACAGGGTGGGGAGGGGGCACACAGGGAAGGCCCCGGATGTTAGCGTCGGAACAAGTAAAAGACAACTGTTTAACAAACACGTGGGAGTTTCAGGCCAAACTTAGAACATCCTTTAAGTGTTCCTGTCACCTTGTGAAGGACAGTGGGACTGTCCTCAGAAAATCTGTGAGGCCCAGGGGGGACGTGGATCTGGAGCTGCCGCCCTGGCTGCAGGCATAGAGCCGTGGAGCAGCTCTTACACTGAAGAGCCGGAGTCCATCCAAGAGAACAGTTATTTGGGCTCGGTTGTCCCACCACCCTAACTTCTAGAGCTGCGACCTCAAGGCGAGAAGGGGCGAGAAGGCCCACTAACCTGCTCCCCATTCCTGGAAGGAGCTCCGGGGCGAGGACTCACCTGGAGTTCCGGGGGGTGAGTGCGGTTGGCCAGGTGCTCCGTCAGCAGGGCCCTGAGTGGCCTCATGATGTCATGGAAGGCGGGCAGTGAGCTGTACAGTAGCGCACAGTGCTTCACCAGAGCCACACACACTGCCAAGCAGGATAGTCTGCAAGAGGGTGACACCCAGGGTAAGGGCTGGGAGCAGGAAGGAGACCAGCTCCTTCAGTCACTGCTAGAGCCAATCATCTTGGCTAACATGCAGTGTTGAGAAACCCAACACTGTGTTTCAGGAAGCTAAGCATCTGCCCACGTGCAGTGCCCACAATGGCCAATGGCTCATAGTATCAGGCGTGCAAAGTGCCCCGTATCCTGGGTAGAGAGGGCCGCTGTGCAAAACACAGCAACAACCTGAAAACAGTGGCTCCAACTTAAGTTTTTAAATTACTATTTACAAAATCAAGCAGACATATCTTGAAAAATAATGCACACATCCTGGGAAAGTTTTTTTTTTTTCATGGCCCGAATCAGACATTCCCACAGAAGACACAAAGATGGCCAGCAGCACTGGTTTCTAGAAAAACACAAATTAAAACCATGTCAAGTTAACACTTCATACCCCTCAGAAATTCTGTTAAAAAAACAAGAAATAAATGCTGATGAGGACATGGAAGATGCAAGACCCCTGTGCACCGCTGGCAGCATCTAAGGTAATAGAGCGCACAGAAAACACTGTAGAGTCTTCAAAAGAATTAAACACAGAACTACCATCTGATCCAGCAATTCTGCTTCTGAGTATATACCCTAAGGATGAAAAGAAGGGCCTTGAAGAGATGCCTGCACCCCCATGTTCACAGCAGCTAAGACACAGGAGCACCCATGTGTCCATGGACGGATGGACAGACAAAACGTAGTCTATCCGCATGATGGAACATTATTCAGCCGTAAACAGGAAGGATGCTCTGACACCTGCTAGCATGGGGTGAACCTGGAAGACACAGTGTTATGAAGTGAAATATGCCAGCCACGAAAGGACGGAGACTGTGTGGCCCCACTTCTAGGAGGCCCCAGAGAAGACAGATCCTCCAGACTGAAAGTATGTGGGGGACCAGGGGCTGGGGAGTGAGTATGTGTCAGGTATACAATCTGTCTTACAAGTGAGGACTTCTGGGGATGAACGGTGGTGTTGGCTGTGCCAGGGTGTAAATGTACTGAAAACCACTAACTGGTCTCTTAATGATTAAGATGGTAAACCTTCTGTTGTGTCTTTTGCTACAACCAGAGAATATTTCAAATCATCCATAATTTTAAAAAATCAGAGAACAAAGGGACTTCTGACAAACAGCCCCAGCCCTCCTGTGGACTGAATGTGTATCCCCCAAATTCACGTGCTAAAACCGAATTCCTAGCAGGACAGTGTCTGGAGGGGAGTCCTCCAATCCTTGAACAAGGCTGTGCTTCCTCGCACTTAGGTCCCTCATAGCCTCCAGAGAGATCTTGTAATCTCAATGAACTTTCCCTCCTTGATTAATTCCCATGCTTTAGTCTTTTTGATGCTGTTATAAATAAAATTTTAAAATTTCCTTTACAACTGTTCACCGTGTATAAACATGCAAGTTTTTGCTGACTTTGTACTTGGTTACCTCACTGTAGTAATTTATTAGATCTAACAGCTTTTTGTAGTCTTGAGGATCTCCCACATATAACATCTACCATCTGCAACAGTGACTCTGGTGTGTCCAGCTCCAGGCTGGCCGGATACTGAGCCCGCTCCCCTAGGTGCTGCAGGCCCTATACCTACCTGGTGTGGTTGGCCTCTGTCTTAGTCTGGGCCTTCAGTCTACTTGCCCAGCGGAGGGACAGGCCTGTCCTCTGCCATGTGGCCGTGTCCTCTTCATCAGAAACCAAGAGCAGTTCTGAGTTCTTCCCAGATGCTCTGAAAGGGTGCACCAGAGTGTAACCTGAAGTCCAAGCGAGACAAAGACAGAGGTGGCCTCTGAGCATTATGGGCTCACAGGGCAGGCTCTGCATGGTGAGGCAGTTAGAAGGCTCACTACTGACACACGCATCCTGTTTTTACTACACAGTAGTGGGGTTCCAGCTTCCGTAGGGGTGATTGAGGGCACAGGGTCAGGTGCCTGACCTCGTGAGGGAGACAGGCAGTAGCCAACACCCATGAGACAAAAGGGAACAAGACGGAGGTGGCACGGTTAACCCGGTCAGAGATGGCCTATCCCAGAAGATGGTGGATGCCAGCAGAGAGGACTTAACCCCGTCACCACCCAGAAGAGCAACCGAGGCAGCAGGCAGGGCTGGCCAGGCACAGTCTGCTCTGGGCACAGCAAAGCCAGTGGTGGCAGGGTGGAGGGAGAGGGACACAGGGCCAACACCCGGCGAGCCCACTGCCTGCCACTTGCAGCCTCCAGAGCTTTCTGCTGCAGCACTTGGCCTTGAGCTACGACCATCTCTGACAGGTCCTCAGGGTATGACCGCACCTCTCCAAACCTACTCCTTGCTGCCCTGGCCCTAGCACACAGCCGCATTGGCATAGGGGTCAGTGAGTTGGGGTGCAGCAGCTGCGTGCAGGAGGGTCTGCTATGAGGTCTCAAGAGAAGTAGGACAGACAGTGTGCTTAGGGTCCTGAATGGAAGAGCTGCCAGGGCTGAAGTCCCCGCCCCTGCCCAGATCCACACGATGTACTAATGATTAGGGCAGGAAAAGTGATCCTATGGACACAAAACAGCAAGGGGCGGAGACCAAGCGGTGCCCAGACAACCCGAGAGGGAAGTGAGTGTGTCTGCACCGTGAGCGCTGCTAGAGGGAGGCAGGGGACCTAAGACCTGCGGGACAGTCTAGAAGGTCGACAGATGCTGGAACTCCTCCTCATTACAATGTTGCTTCTGACGGTCACTCCTTCCAAAATTCCTAGCGCTCTAGAAACTACACAGACAGGACCGTACACTAGAAACACAATGCGGCCACTCTAAGTGCAAATGTTCTTATATGAGAGAGTAATAAAAGATAGGTCTTAATGATGTATTCATTTAACCCCAGATGTAAAACTGTTATTTCAACATATTATCACTTCAATCTAAACAAACTGAGAAGTTTTACATGTTTCTGACAGTAAGCAGTGGCCATCTGGGGGACAAGGCACCAATGGTGCTGGTCGCGTGGTGGATGGACTGGCAGGACCCGGCTCTCTCCTGGGCGGCATCCACACAGCTGCAGAGGACAGGAAGGCTGCTACTCTGGCCGATGGGGCTTCAGATATCTTGTCTATCTTCCCCACGTTCACGCTCTCCACACAAGTACCAACAACTTGTAAACATGCAGGGAGAATATATGCTTGGAGAAGCTCTGTTGAACCACTCACCTTGGCCATGCTTATTTGGAGTTGCAATGTAAAGGATCCCAAGGAGGAAATTCACGAGCTCAGGTATGAACCTCCGAGACAGAGACACATAGTCCAGGAACATGCAGCACACGAACAGGCCCTTCACCACGTCGTGCAGAGACAGGATGGGACACTGGCATTGGGAGCACAGGCTGCGGTCAGCAGTCAGGAACAACATCCTCAAAGGCCACACTGGCTTCCTGACTGAGCTGTGGCCCCATACAGCAGTGTGGTCCAGTGGGCACAAACCAGGTCAAGAGCCTGGGTTGGCCCTAGCATCCTGCCTTTCTGAGGAGACCCACTGCATTGCAAGTGCCACCAAGCGTGCACCAGTCAGATGCCAGACTTTTGAAGCGGATGGCAACAGAGACCCACATCAGACTTACTTGCTGTCACCACTGACCTGAAGGGCTCTTTTTGGTATCAACCCCTCCCCAACCTTATCTGGGGCCACTTCTGGGTTATCTTCCCAGACCCGCTTCGATGAGGCCTTCCCGTGCTTGGCCCCAGATAGTGACACCCCCCAGGCTGGCTCAGCTGCGCCAGCCACACACACAGGGAAGGACATACCTTGGTGAGCAGCTGGCTCATGCACACCAGCGCAGGCGTTGTGACGGGGTGCCAGAAGTCAGAGGTTGGAAATAACATCCCAGCAATTTTCAAATAAATGAGCTAGAAAGGGAACGTCACCACACAGATTAGAGAAATGAAATTTAAAATCTGGCCTAGGGCAGCCCTGGTGGCTCAAAGGTTTAGAGCCGTCTTCAGCCCAGGGCGTGATCTGGAGACCCGGGATCAAGTCCCACATCGGGCTCCCTGCATGGAGCCTGCTTCTCCCTCTGCCTGTGTCTCTGCCTCTCTCTCTGTGTGTGTGTCTGTCATGAATAAATAAAATCTTAAAAAACAAAACAAAACAAACAAACAAAAACAGGGCAGCTCTGGTTTAGTGCCGCCTGCAGCCCAGGGCGTGATCCTGGAGACCCTGGATTGAGTCCCACGTTGGGCTCTCTGCATGGAGCCTGCGTCTCCCTCTGCCTGTGTCTCTGCCTCTCTTTCTCTCTGTGTCTCTATGAATGAATAAATAAAATCTTAAAAAACAAAACAAAACAAAACAAAACACGGCCTAACGAAGGGCCCAGGAGCAAACCGCTGTAGGCCCTCATGGGGAAAGGCTGTAGATTTGAACACACCCCACCTCCATGGCGGCCTGGTGGCCCAAGCGCCTCCCCGGCCACCTGCCTGCACACGCCGGGCACGGCCAAGCTCTCTCCACCACACCGCACCCACACCAGACTTCATCCGAGCACCCGCTAAGCCCTGAGGAGCCCCCCAACAGCCTGACAGGAACAGGCAGAGGACACAGCAAGACCCACTCACCAAAACAAATTTCTCTCATACATGAGAACATCCTTGGCTCGGCTCACGATGAAAGAAATGCAGGCTTATAAGGCTACATCACAGACCACTACTTTTTTTCTCAAATGAGTAAAGAGAAGCTGGGTACTTGGGTGAGGCTGTGGCAAGGCTGTGGCATGGGGAGGGGCGGGAGAAGCCTTGCGGACAAGCGTCGGAAACAGGAAGAACATGCTCCCTCCATGGACGCACTGAGTCCACAGTGTGAGCGACAGCTCCGGCCTGCACCCCTGGGACTGAACTGCAAATGTGGCTGCAGGCAGTGGAAGGTTACCCCGGAGACGATGGGCTTGGAAGCCAACAACCACTGGCCCTTACTTTTCAGGGATGACCCAGGCCAGGTGCACTCACAGGCCGCCCATCCAGAAGGCACCATAGGGGCTGGTTCTCAGAGCAGATAAGCAGCCCTGCACCCCGGCTCTGTAGGATCTGCAGGGCCCTCCATCTTGTCTGAAGGCACAGAAATCCCCCCTGAACTCCCAAAACTGGACCACTTTGAAAATGTCATGTGGGAGACCCCACGTCCTCCTTCCTGCTCCTGGCAGGGGGTCCAGCACCAACCTGCTGTGAGGGCCTTCCACAGAGCCCTCCATGCCACCCTATCTGTGATCCCAGAGAACACGAGGCCTGGGGAGGCAGAGGAGAGGATGGCCCGCCTGGTTCCTGGCTTGCTCCTCCTCACTTTGCCTGTCACGGACCGCATGTGTCCACGAAAAGGGCAGTGTTGACAGTGATGGTCCCCACATACTGGCTGCTGAGTCCCAGCTGTGAGACGGCCGTGTGACATGTTAACTCCTGAATCCTCATGGCAGGTCTCCAGGACAAGAGGCGACCACTGCCTCTGATGATAGATAAGGCAAGAGGCCAGGACCACGCGGGTCCTCAGGGGGCTGGGACGGGCCCTGCTGCACAGTCTTGCACCAGCACACCATGGGAAAACAGGCCACCACAGCGGTTAAATAGGGGAGTGTCTACTGAGGGCTGAGGCTTACAAGGAAAGTCACCAGCCACAGCTGAAGGACACAGCTTCGATCCTGCTTCGAGGAGGCCATGAAAACCAGGAACACAAACCCGGTATTTTTAAGTTTCTGTTAATCACTCCTTCTTATTTCTGCAGAAACCCTAGAACACTGGACAGACTGAGCAAGTACTTCACGGTCACCAACATGGACGAAGTGGCTGTGGCTGCCACAAGCTGCCAGAGCCCTCAGGGGCGCTCAGGTGCCTCAGCGAGTCTGTGGCAGAACCGTTGTGTGGGCTTGGTCCTCACCAACACACTCATTCTATTTGCCCTAAAGCCTCTTCGCCATTAGGGCCACCCACCACAGCTCCACTCATGTGGAATCAGCCCAGAGCTCCCTCTTTTATGAAACATTTCAGTTACTTGTTGGCAGGTAAACAATTCTTTCCGCCTTGTACCCATCTGTTCTCCAGCTCAATCTGGAGGCTCTATGGTCTGGTGAACCCACCAAACTGAGTGCCCCCTGTACTCAGCCAGCCCTTCTGGGCAGCTGACAGCACTGGCCCCTGGAGACTGAGACCAAGTCCCTGCTCACCACATCCAGGCTCGGAAACGCTACCCGGCCTCTGGCCTCAACAGACCCTTCCATCTCGTGCATGGCATCTCGTAGGACAAATTTTATGGAGTTGCTGGCAGAGTCAGGAAACATCTGGCAAAGATTATATAATTGCCTGTTGATCAGAAACACAGGTCAGGGGAAATGACTTCAGATAAGGCAATTAGAAAAAAAAGCCCCCCAACCTCCCATTCACCGTTTTCCCGTGAAATTGCCTGCTGAGTGGGCAAGATAGCTTGGAACCCCTGGATGACTCCACTTCTCCTCTTACGGATCTGGCTGGCCTTCTCGGAAATCAGATAATCTTTCTAATAGTGTTTGTTTTATATCAATCCTAAGAAGCTGTAACTTTTCAGCAATGATAGCAGAAGCCTAATGCCGCAAGGATCACATTCTATGTGCCAGAGTCAGCACACGGTTCCAACGTGCCATCCGCAGGAACTCACTGGTCCTTCACAAGCACTGCTGTGCTGGCAGAAGGAGGCATGGGAATGAGGGGTGTGCAATATGTGGCTGGCCACAGGGAGGCCCCTATGTGTCCTGGTGCTCACTAACCCTCCCTTCACCAAACCACCTCCAGCTGACCTGGGGCTGGGAGCCATGCTCCAGTCTCTGCTTTTACAGGGGTTCTGGTGCAGCGAGAGCTCAGCTGTCCCCAGGCAGGGTGGGAACAGGAAGACAGGAGGCACTGCCCTCCCTGACGCTCGCAGCATGAGATGTCAGGTTCCATTGAGGCACGGACCTGGAGTGGGCAGGTCTCTGGGCAATAACAGAACACGGTCTACCGCGTACCCCAAACACCTGTCAGCCTGTCCGAGTATAGCTTGAGATTTCATTGTTGAATGAACCAGAAAACAGGCTTCCAAACAGCATGAACAAGTCTGACATGTTCAACTGTCATAAAGTCAACGTATTTGCAGATAACAGCAGGTCTGTCTCCGGGGTGGCGGAAGGGGGCCATTACTGCTGAAATCACTGTGGCTCGTGTATGCCGTGGTGCCCGTTTACAAGGTCAACTGTGCTAACCCTGAGACATAGTTTTACGACTGCCCGTAGAAGAGTCACTCAACGCAGCCCCATATTCCAGTCAACCACCATTGTTACTTACACAACCAACTTATCAATTACTCCGAGGTCTGGGGTATCACTTGTAGCCAAATCTCCAACATACTCCAAAAGGAAGCCAAACAGTTTCTGCAGGAACATGGATTGGGAACAGAGTTCAGTGCTGACCCCCAGGATAAAATCACAGGAAAACAAGGTGCTGTCTGTCTCCCTGTTCTGGCTAAAACAAGTGCGCACGTGCCTCAGGGCCACTGCTCGGAACACGCCGACTGCAGGTCGAGGAGGGCTTGGGTACATACTTCTGCAGATGGGCAGACAGCACACAGGTCTTCACATGACCAAGGACGTGGCCAGCACTGCGCCTCATTCATAGGCGGGCAGTGCTTGCTGAGAAGAAAAGGCGCTCCAAGTCATTCATCTCCTTGAAAGCCTGGCTCTGCCATGCATGGGCCAGAGGAGCCATAGCCCCCCCCCCCCCGCCTCGGTGTCCCTCCTCCTCTGCTAGCTGAGGGTGACAGCATCTCCTCCTGGGCCTGGGTCACTGTGCGCACCTGGTGACTGGCAGCGTCTGGACACAACCGCTGCCACCACCACCACCCCCCAACACGCAATGCAACATGTACGAACTTCCAATTTTGCTTTGTTTCCTGCTGCAAGACTTGGATGGTTGCATGTTTTAATTCTTTCCACCACTAATAGCTGCTCTTCCATCGTTTTTCCTGATAATAAAGATTTCAGCTCCTCGTAGGATTCAGGGGCTGTCAGAAATGCAAAACACACTCCACAGTTAACATGCAAAAGGAGAAACACATTTCTGAGAACACAGAGATTAAAAACGAAACAATGGGGTGACAGTAATTCCCCAAGAGACAATTTCACGTGTATTCTACAAACATGTTTCACCTCCCACCATGACCACCGCTGGGAGACCTAATGTATGCTCTGGCATGTCCGGGGGTGAGGTGCAGTGGGACGACTATTTACCAGTGACCACGTAGCACCAGAGGAAGGACTTTACCGCCAGCATGTGGGGAGCAAGGCAGCAGGGTGCTGGTTTCAGTGTTCATGCTGGCTCAGAATGAGTTTGAAGGAACCACCCCAGACCCCCACCGCCTGCAGGCCATGTCCAGGGAAGCCAGCCTCTCTTGCTAGTTCATCCTCTGGAAGTGACTGTAAGTCACAGGACAATTTAGGACTGCTTGCTATAACTGGATGATTTTTCTACACACACAACACAACATACAACGTTCACTGTAAAGTGCCATGTGGCCAAATGAGAGCCCGGGTCTGAACACGGAAAGCCTCACAGGTGACTCCCCAGTCTCCCAGGCCCTTCCCGGCTCTCTGTGGCAGCCACATGGGTTTCCACCACAAAAGGCTGGCCATGGAAAGAGCACAGTGCCCTTCAATGGAAAGGTGTGTGTTGTCCTTGTTCTGCTTTCAGCCCACAAACTGCCTGCAGTCACACAACAAAGGCTGGCTAACACTCTGGCCAGATGCCAGACCATGCCAGTGACAAGCCCTGATGTCGTAGGTGGGCACATGTCCATGTGCCTGGGAGCACACCCTCAGTCTCCACTCTACTGAGGTGGCCCCAGAGAGGCAGACTTATTGCCAGGTCACGGAGATTATCCCAACGCATAAGCAGACCCAGTGTCTGTCTACCTGCAAATGTATAGGGCAGCTCGTTTCTGGCGGCTTCTCGAGCTTTGTGGCCATTGTTGGCCAACCTCTTCTGTGGGGCCAGCCGGGGCTCTGTGTCTGGCCGCCCAAAGTCCTCCTCGGTCTCTGTGTCTGAGTCCAGGTCTGAGTGCCCATCTGGGTCACTGCTCTCCTCTACGTTCTCGTCACTCGGGTCTTCGTGGTGATCTTCCTCACTCTCACCGTCACTGGCTTCCCTGCTCTGCTCTTCCTCCACGCTCATCTTTCCATCCTGGAGAATGGGGGAACCACAGGCCTCACTACCCAGGGGAGTACCCTGAACAACATGGAAATGCTGCACACACCTGGGGCAAAGCCGTGAGTGTGGCATTCACCCACTGACACCAGCTCCGGGCCCGCCTTGGCCAATAGGCCGGGGAACAGCTTCCTGATCTTGGGCGCCGGGGCTCCAGGGCTCTAGGCAAAGCTTAGCATCTACGTGGAGCAGTGGGACCCAAGCTGTGGCAGGCGCCCTGGTGGCCACAGGCACCAGCAGCTGTTGTCTGTAGCCTCCCACCACTGGCTCTGGGGCTGGGGAGCAGCAAGTCAGTGGGGGCTTCCCGGTGTCTGGGCCACATCCAGAGGTAGGTCACCCCTGACTATGCTCTCCTGCCAAATAACCTGGCATTCTGTGAGCACCTGGTTCTTCCCTCAGATCCTCTTCTGCTCAGCGTGCCTGGCCTCCTTCTCTTTCCCCACCTTGAAACAGGGCTGATTCATGCTAAAGAGCAGAGGGTGAAGTCCTCACAGCAAGTTTTAGAAACTCAATTATTTTACTTGCTCTCTCAAAGGCCCTGCCAAGCCTGCAGATAACCACACACTTATGAGCAAAGAGGCTGATGGGAGCGCACAAGTACATAGCACAAGGCTGGGGTGCCCTCCTCTAGGTAGCCTGCCTGGCCAGTCCACAGCCATGGTATTGGACCCACCTCGCACTCCCAGATGCAGAGTACATTCCATTCATTATGAACCTCTTCCATACCAGAAACCTTGCTTTGGGATTCACAGAGCAAGCCATCGAGTGAAGGAAAAACCTCTTACCGTGTAAGAAAGCAAACGCCTGTCGTCTTTGTCCAGAACGAAGTTGTCATTTAGGTCGTCCGCGGACAGGTGCTTCGGTTTTCTACTATCACTGCCCATGTCTTCACCGCGCATCCTCCGAAGCCTCGCAGCCTGTATAGGAATGAAGCACAGCCACCTGTGGCGCTTGTGCCACCGCGCGCCTGTGGCAGGAGGCATGCGCTCCTCCCCTCCCCCAGGCCACACTCATGAAGGGCCTCTGAACCCGCTTTCCGCCTTAAGCTTCAACCTGGCTGCAGGTACCAGGGGAAGCGCCACATGCGATACTCCCCGCCCCAGAAACAAATGGAAACAAGTATTGCGGCACAAGTGTGTTCTAGCCACCAGGAAGGTAAGCCGGCTGTTCTAAGGTCTTTCTGGCTCAACCATGCAGACTTCATTCCCCACGATGCAGCTATGGAAGAGGGTAGCCACCACAGGAAGGTCTGCATGGCCAAGCCAGGCACTCAAGCATGCTGCCGTGTGTGGACAGGCCATGGGCCCGGAGAAATGGCCAGGTACAGAGCAGTGTGTCAGTGTTTGTCTTTGTTTCAATGTAATGAAACTTTAAAACCCTTTCTTAAGGCACAGGAGAAACGTTGAGAAGGCAGTGCCTTGTATCGTTAGCAGTTGTTTTAAGGTACAGGGATTAGAGCAAACATTTTTTTATTTGGTATTTTTGGGTATCATCTGCATTTTTCTTGCTTTTATAATAAAAAACGGGCACTTATAGTAAAATAAATATAAATTTTAAATAGAATAAGAAGATCCCTTTGATACAGTAACACATCTCAACCCATCTCAAAGATGGAGAAGGCAGGCCTCAAACATAGATCCCATGGCGCCCCGCATCACCACCACGGCCATGGCCACACCCATACCTCCAGCTTCTGGAGCCGCTCCTGCTCCTCCTTTGCCAGTTCCTCTTCCGTCTTCATCCTGTTAGAGGGTGGGGCCTTCATCTCAAAGCCCAGCTCTCGAACCATCATGTCATACGCATCAGGCTGGGCAGAAAGAAGAAACTTTTCATTTTTAGTCTTTTTAAAAAACGATCTGTGCAGGCAGCTTCCTGCATGTCTGGTAACATCTGGACACCATGAAGGAGGAAGTCAAATCGTACCCAAGTCTGTCCTGAAAGAAAGCCATTCTGATCTGCAGGACACTTAAGGTCACATAGGATTTTTCTGAGAAACTCTTCTCAAAACATACCTGCTTTATCAAAACTAAACACTGCTCATTAGGCATTAAGCCCACAAAACAAGCTGAGGTGAAGGAGACAGCAACAATGACAGCAACCCCCAAAGGTGAACACCTCACCCCATGACACAGCCACCTGGTAAAATCCTAGGAGCCAGACATGCAGATGAATGCAGCTTTTCTAATAATTTAGACTAAAAAGAATGTGGTAGGAATCAAGTACTGTTTGGAGAGAAAAATAACTGTATATATGGATGTACAGATGCGTAACAGGAAAATTCAGACACCACCTGAGGAAGCCCCCCCGCCCCCCAATCTAGTCCTCTAATCTTGAGGACTTCTTAACCACAAACAACCATTTTCTTTAATTATCCAGGAGTAGAAACTGAAGTCCCTTTTTGTGTAGCTCTATGTGGACATTACAAGTATCAAGACAGCTACATGAAAGTTCTCCGTGACACACAGGAGCTGAGAGACAAGGAGAGTGGCTGTACAGGTCCGGAGAGATGTTGGCCTCTACCTTTACCCCAGAGGAAGGTCAAGTCAACTTAATACCCACCTTGGGCTTCTCCTTTTGGTCCCTATTCTCAGACTTGGGTGTCTTATGAGCCAGCAGGGTCTGGATTTCTTTCCAGTCTTGATCCAGCTTCTCTGTGAGCTCCAGGGCGCCTTCCCGCTGTGCCTGTCTCTCCCTCTGGGGAAAGAGAAGAGACATGGCACATGCTACTAGTGCTGAGCTGCAAGCGAGCAGCCCCACTCATGTCCAGGCCATGCTCAACAGAGTCAACACTTAATGTATTGGCACAAGAGATACCATGAGAAATCAGTATCTTAAAAAAAAAAAATGGAAGCTACAGAATCTCATCACACAGAACTAATTTCCTGCTATAAACCATGCATCTAGAAGCTCCTAGCAGTTTACTGGTAGTAAAAGACCATAAAACACATCAAAATACAAAAATCAACCAGCTAAAAACACCCCAAGACCCCCACCCCCAAACACAACAGACCATAAGAAGTACATGTGATGAAATTTAAAATACTACTATTCAAAATGAATGCTTCTTTTAAATTTACAGAAAATGTTAAATACAGCCTAAAATTATACTAAAACTGTACAAGGAAAAAAAAGGCCAAAAGTGGTTTTGATGAGCGTCTCTGGTGATGGAGGCCCCCACTGGAGCGCTAACGCACCTTCTCCTGTTTTGACTTTGCAATGAGCTCTTCAATCAGTTCTTTGCGTGACCTTGGTTTCTCCTCATCCTCGCCTTGCTGCTGCAGGGTCTTCTTATGAAGGAGCCCGCCACCACCTCCAAAATGGGCGGCGGTCAGCTCAGCTGGAGACAAAGAGCAGAAAACTCATCTGTGAAGCCAGATGCTGGCTCAGTAACCCATTCCTGCAGCACTCACCAACCGTTATCGGAGTACAATCTCAAGAACCAATTCCATATTCAAGAAAAAACTCTCACACACAGTAGCTGTAGGAGACCACAGGAGCAGTAACACTTGAGAAACACCCAGCTGTATGGGAATGGTAACTGATACTAAATTTAATCTACTTTGTTACCATCTATAAGGAAGAAACTCAATATTATTCCCGCCCTGCAACTAGCCCTGCAACTAACACGATTGGTTCCACAGTTATAAAGACTAAAGAACCACGTAAACATTGTTAGTACAAACAATCTGCCCAAACTGATCACATGGTGCAGGAGAATGCACAAGAGTCTATGGTTGGGACTCAGGGGTCAGACAAATCGCTGTTTCTCTGAGCTCCTGGGTAAAGTAAGCTGAAGGGGCAGTTCAAATAAGATAACGGATATGTGAGAATGTTCTCAGCCTGCAGAAGCTGCTGCCTATCCACATACACGCTTTCTGAACATTCTCAAGCAAAAAAATACCCAAAGAACCCTGTGGGGGCAATGACTTGAGAGGTTAATGATCGGTGACACTGGTATCCCACGTTTTCCTGGGTCTCCAGGAAGGACAGGAAGAAAGTAACCAGGAGCAGACCGTCCCCTTGCCCCCAGCCCTCACCAGATAGCGTTCCTCGTTCCTCAGCGTCACTGTCACTGTCAACAATGTCATTATGCTTTTCAATGTCTGCCAAAGACTGGCCGTAATGAGTTAATTCTTCATCCTCATTGAGGTTGTAGATGCTTTTTTTTTCATGTTGTCGCTGACAGAAGAGGGAGAAAAATCAGTTTCCTAAAATTTCCACGTTCATTTAATGGCAAAGCCCAGTTATTTTCCCACTATTTGTATAATGTGACAACCTAGCCCAAAGCACATAAGATGATTCTGGGTCATCTGAGCAATGATTCAGATATAAACAGAACCCACAGAAGGTAAATGAATCAACGGGCCAGCCAAAGCCACTGGGAAATCATGCCAGTGTTCCACAATCTACTTGCTTTTCCACCCGACCGAGCTGGGTTGCACATTGGTCAACGACTCCCAGGACACATCATTACATGTGTTCCAGTTAACATACCTTTCCACCCCGCTGGTGGCTAGACAAGGTAGAGCACTGGCCCACTGGACCTTGGGGGGAGTGCCCACCCAAGTATAGGTGAGCAATGGGGCAACCACCTTCTTGTGCCTGACTTCTGTGTATAACCACAGCCTAAGGCCCTCCTCTCCTTGTCTAGCATACCTGCTGTTCCAAGGCAAACCTCTTCATCATCTTCTCCTCTGGACTCATGCTGCTACTGTATTCCCCAAAGCGCTTATCAGTGAATACGTTAGACTTATCCCTTTCCTTGTATTCCTTCAGTAATGTCTGGGTACGCTGGAAAACAGATCACAGAGACATCTCAGGCTGGTCCTGGCAACTCTGAGCTCTGATGGCTTGGTGATCTCGGTCCCTCAAGAAGAAATGCTTCCACAAGGGGACACACAAGGACTCCACTGAATTGTAGGATGCCATGGCCACCTGGCCATTCTGTATGCCCTACAGGCCACTGAAACCAACAGTCAAAAAAAGGGCTCATCTACTGGCTGGAAAAACAGATCTCAGTTACAGAGGAAGTGGGGTTGTTACCATACAATGAAGGCAGAGAGGCTGGGGCTTGCGGGGCTCTCTGGAGCGTGCCTCAGGACTTCTGTGTCCAGCACTATAGGTTAGAGAATATCAGAGCAGGATGCCTGGGTGGTTCCATCAGGGAAGCATGTGCCTTGGGCTCAGGTCATGATCCCGGGGTCCAGGGATGGAGTCTTGCATTGGGATCCCTGCTCCAGCAGGGAGTCCACTTCCCCCTCTCCGTCCTCCCCTCCCCCTGCTCACCCTCTCTGTCAAATAAATAAATAAAATCTTAAACAACAACAAAAAAAGAAAATCAAAAGCAATCAGAGCAAAGCCCAACAAAGGAACACTAAGAAGTGGCTCAGTCATGTAGACACCAGAAGCGCTGTGGTTCTAGCTGAGAGTCAGGGAAACATGAACAAGGAGTCACCACAGAAGCCGAGCACATCAACAACAACGTGATGACCAATTACAGACATGGACTGTAGCAGAATTGCGTATTTTCTCTGTCACATGATGCCTTTATCTGTACAGTCGATCCTTGCTCCTCCTGGAGTCTAGATCTGCACATTTGTCTGCTTGCTAAAGGTTATGTGACCCCAAACCACTGCCCAGGGCACCTTCGTGGTCATTCATATGTGTGGGGCCTAGGAGGTACAGTCAAGAATGTGATGGCTCGGACTCTGCGGGGCACCTGTAAGAGGGAAATAGCAATAGTACCTCCTGTTGGCTGCTGCTATGGGATCACAAGAGTTTACACAAGGTGGCTCAGGACAAAGCCGGGGACAGGTAGTGTTTGTTGTGTGTTACACACTCAAGTCTGGATTTGGGTCTCAGCTCCCCTACTCCTGACCTAAAGAAAGTTCTGGAATGATTCCTTGTTTTGGTTCCTCACGCATAAATGGGGATAATGCCAGTACTTCCCTCATAAAGGCTAGCTGTGGGGATTCAATAGACGTTTCTTGATAAAACATCTATTCCACTGGAAGGATCCCAAATACATTAACTCTACTTATCTCACCACTTCTGTGAGAAACAAGAAGAGGGAGGCCCAGCCAGCACAGGATGGCACTGGGATCACACCTGTAGTATCACCACGCAGGCGGGTGGTGCCCAAAGTGCTGCCACGGATCGGAGGAGACACATGGGACATCACATTTACTTCTGAGGGCCTGTCACCAGCGAGAAGACCAGGACCATCTTGCCACCCCATTTGCCCTGACACACACTACATGCTTTAACTGCCCTGAACGACCTGAGTTCCTTCTGGACAGCTCTGAGCTCTCCCACCCCAGGCAGTGCCGCACACTCCATAACAGGGGACAAGATACCTTTGTCCCCACCAGTAACATTCTACTCACCCTTCTGAGCTCAAGTGTGACTCCCTCTATGAAAAAGTTTTTGGTTTTCCGGTTATGTGTATTTCCTATTATGTATATCACATATGCTTTCTTACTACATATATATATATATATGTATATAGGTACAAATACGTGTGTGTATATATATATATACAAATATATACACACACACACACTATATATCCTGACTGTGAGCCCCCAAAGCACTGGGGACAAGAGGAGGCATCAACACAGGCCTCGAGGCCATTCACCGCAGGCCTTCAGCACAGAGCAGGAGGTATTACAGGTGTGAGCAACTGGCCCTATTTGGGCTGTAGGGCTTGGGAAAGTATCAGAAATGGTGACTTGTACTGGCCACCAAAGCATGTGCTGGGATAAGACAGGACCTTTTGGACAAGCTGAGTTGCAAGAGGCAAAGCAAGGACAACAGGTTGCGGCCAGATTGTGGAGTCTGAGAATGACAAGCTGAAAAGTTTAAGAATAATAGCTAGTGTTTAGACAACTTACTATGTGCTAAATATGCCATTTTATTTAATCTTAAATGACCATTAGGGAAAGGAAGGATATTATTATCCTTGCTCTGGTTATGAGAAAACACTTAGCTAGTGGAAACAAACATGGTTGCTCTAGAGCCCAGGCCACCCGGTCCCCACACCTGCCTTGGGGTATGCTGTACGGGCCTCATCACCGGCTGCTGAGTCTGCCTTGTCAGTTCAAAGATGGCCTGCTTGTTGCAAACTATGGCATCACATAAGTGCAGGGCCTGGAAGGCAGGGGTCAAGTCTTCCCTTACCTTTATCTCCCAGCAGCTGGAGGGAGCTTACACCTGAAGTTCTCTGGGCGCTTCAGGCTTCTCCTTCAAATCGAATGCAAACCCAGCCCTTAGCTGCGTCCTTGGGAAACGTAGGTCCTTTCTGTGCCCTATCTTTTCCACCTACCTTAATTTTTTCAACAGGGTACTGTGTCTTCCTTATAGTAACAACAAACATTGTTAAACCTAAAAACCTGCCTCAGAGGCTGCACATGGAATGCGGAATGCCATCTATACGGAGCCTGAAAGGCACAGAATACTTTGGGGCTGGAAACACAGAGGTGGCATTTCAGTCTTCCTGCGAGGGACAGGGTGCTGTGCTTGGAAAGAGAGATGCACTTGTTCTCCGAGCATCTGTGGCATATCCACCTTGCAAAGAAAAAGATGCACCACCCCTAGACCAGAGGCTCCAAGTCCCCTAGAGAACAGGCCATAAACTGCGCGCACAGATGCCAGAAGCACCGAGGGACCGGCGCACAGGGCTGCAGGGCGTCCCCTGGGCGCCAGGTTCCCGGGGCGGCTCCCCGCAGCACACAGGATCGGGGTGACTCACGCTCAGCTCGCGGGAGTCACGACCCACAGGGGTCCGGCCCCGTCCTCACCACCGGCCCCGTCCTGACCGGCGAGCACTCTCCAGACCGCCCGTCCCCCCTCGCCGCCCCAGACCCCGGCAGTCCTTACCTTCTGGACGGCCCGCGCTCGCGACACCCCGGGCTGCCCCACGGCGTGGCGCGCCTTCCTGCCCAGGACCGGGAACTTCTGCCGGTTCACCTTCACTTCGAACGGGTTGGGGTTGGGCCTCGCGCGGCCGCTCTGCGCCCCCGCGGGGGCCCCGGAGCCCTTCCGGCGAAACGCGGCCAGCCTAGCCTTCCCCATGGCGAACCCCCCAGTCCGCGACGCCGGGTCCCTCGGCAAACGCGTGCGGGAACCCGGGAGCTGCTCCGCCCTCGTCCCGCGAGAACCTTCCGGCGAGAAGTATATGCGACTTGCCAGGAGCCTGCGCGCCTACGGTCGGGCGACTACAACTCCCAGCAGGCCACGCGCGCCCGACGCGCCGCCGTCTCCTCCCGCCGCACGGCCTTCTGGGAGCGGTAGTGCCCTGCGCGGCGCGGCGGCGCGGGGAGCGCTCGGGCGCCCTCTGCTGGGAAGCCGTTGGAGGGAGCCGGCCGCTGTGAAGTAGGCGGCGGCGGCCGCGGCGGCGGCAGTAGCCGTCGCCGCCCGGGCGGGGGGCAGCCTCGGTCGGTGAGCCCCTCCGGGGGCCGGGGCTCGGCAGACACTCCGGGCGGCCCGGGAGCCGGGCCCTGAGGAGAGAGTTGCCCGCGCCAGGCGCGAGCGATGGGGCCGAGAGCCCGGGCCCCGGCGAGGCGGCGGTGAGCGCGGAGTTCCCCGGCGGCAGCGCCGCCAGCTCCCCTGGCCCCAACCTCACCCCCTCCCCCGCCGGAGGCCCGGGACGCGAGGACGGCGAGGGCTCCCCCGGCCGGCGCCGGCGGCAACAGCGGCAGAGAGAGCGGCGGCGCCGCAGGCGGGCCCGGAGGCGGCGCGGCAGCTGGTGGCTGTGGCGGTGGCCGTGGCGGCGGCGGCGGCGGCGGCGGCGGCGGCGGCGGGAGCAGCAGCCACAGCTGGAGCGGCGGCGGCGGCGGCGGCGGGGCAGCTCCCTCGGGCCCCTCGAGGGGTCGCCCGGCCGGGTGGCGTCCTGCGGGCCATGCGCCGAGGCGGCGGCGCCCCCTGCCCCCTCCCCGCCTCCTCGGGCCCGCGGACCCCGGCGGCGGCGGCGGCGGCGGCGGCGGCGGCGGGCGGCCGTGGAGCTGGAGAACCTCGTGGCCAACACGCTGCTGCTGAAAGCGCGCCAAGGTGGGTGCACGGCGGGCGCCCGGCCCCCCGCCCACCCGCACCCTCCGAGGAGCCCCCGCCCCCGCCCGGAGCCCCGCCCGCTGCCCTGCACCCCTCTCGGCACCTCGAGACCCGAGTTAGGCTAGTCTGCGCCCCCGCCCCTTGGTCTGAGCCTCCCCGCGGCGTCCGGTGGTGGTGGTGGCGGTGGTGGCGGCGGTGCGTGCGCGCCCGCGCCGGGAGCAGGGCCCTAACCCGAGGCGAGGAAGCCAGGCCAGGAGCGAAGCCGGCCAGAAGGGACGTGCTGTGGGGTCTGCGGACGACGAGCAGAAGCCTGTGCATGCCCTGAGCGGGGGCCTGCCCTTAGTGTGCGCGGACTGGTACTGCAGCGCGGCTTCTTGATTTTGAGGTTTGACCGCAAGCTTTAGGGTGCGTAGAGTGGGTGTTACCACGACGCGCCGACGGAGGAAACGGGGTGCGAATTCACCCTGACGTCGCGGAAAAGCAGCAGCTGGCCCAGCCCTTCCGCGCAGATGGCTGGCTGGTGGGGTCCTCTGTAGCCCAAGAGTTGGGAGAGCAGGCGACAGAGCTGCCCGCCTGTGGTTCTTCAGCCCCTGGGCTCCTGCGGAGTCGGTGACGGAGCAGGAGCTGCAAGCGCGATAAATGTGGCCTGCAGGTGCACAATGGCCAGAACTCTGCTGAAGAGCATGAGCAAGGTGCGTTTTGTGCACCATGTCCCCAGCCCTGGGGTTCTGTCCTGGGCCCACATGGCCGTGGAGCGGTGCTCCTGGTGCCTTGGGGTGCTGTTGGGAAGCATCAGTGAATTCCTCTTGTGATCGGAATAGTGAATAAGGCTCTGTGGGAGAAGGTCACCTGGAATACAGTTCTCTCAGGTCTTTGGGCTTTGTTTTCTTCTTAATCCACCCCCCTTACCATTTGTGTCCTAAGTGTCTTTCAGAAGGAAAGATTGGATGAGAAAGTGCCTGGTTCCTCAACTCACTGGAGACCTTGAGTCAAACATTGAACAGAAATTCTCCACAAAACATTCTCTGACTGGTGCAGAGAATTAGATACCCAGGTTGGGGTTTAAATGGAAGGATCCAGATTTATTTTGTAAAATGTCTCTTATTTTAAGAATTGAGAATAGAGCCCTCATCTCAATATTTTTGTGTGCTCACCTGGGTTATCTTGAATAGAAGACCAAGGAAGGGCAGAAAGAGAACGGGGTCTTATTTTTCTGTTAAGGCAATGGGGTGAGCTCAGATCAGTGTGTTTCATTGAAGCATTTCATTGTGTCTGGTGTTTCTCACTTTGACTCCAGATTGGTCACAGAGGTGAATTGTCATCCTCCGTGAAAAACCCATCTGACCCATTGCTCAACTGGTCTTTTCCACTGTACCATCATCTTTGGGTGTAATGTATGAAAACAGACTTGTGTCAAGCACACTTCCATACAGTGCTGTAGAGATGAGACAAAGAGGTAAATATAAGTGCTAGCTAAGTGCTAAATACATAAAACCAGGGGCGGCCACCTGGCTCAGTCACAAGAGCCTGTGACTCTTGGTCTCAGGGTTGTGAGTTCAAGTTCCACGTGGGATATAGAGATTACTTAAAATCTTAAAAAAAGGGATCCCTGGGTGGCGCAAAGGTTTGGCGCCTGCCTTTGGCCCGGGGCGCGATCCTGGAGACCCGGGATCGAATCCCACATCAGGCTCCCGGTGCATGGAGCCTGCTTCTCCCTCTGCCTGTGTCTCTGCGCCTCTCTCTCTCTCTCTCTCTGTGACTATCATAAATAAATAAATAAAAAATTAAAAAAAAAAATCTTAAAAAAAAAAATCATAAAACTAGTATTTTCTGCCAAAAAGCCTTTTGAAAGCCTGCTTTCAAAAGAGTTTTAATTTTTGTTCCCTAAAGTATTAACTCGTAGTAGTATAATTGTTAGGAGTTCTGCCTCTTGCCAACAGAGGATGTTTACTTCTGTTTTCAAAGAGTCATGTCCTTGTGATGAATGCTTAGAGAAGTTGAATATGAAATATCACAAAGATGAATATATGCTGAGTGTTGGTTATAACTTAGGGCTGTTCTCTCAAGTCGACAGTTTATTTGCTTTAGAAGCTCAAGTGGGATCCCCTAGGGAGTGTCTTCTTGAACGTGTCTGTTCATTGCTAGTTCCTTATTTAGTTTCTCTGGCTCAGTTATTAAAAAATTAACATTTGAGGGATCCCTGGGTGGCGCACATTTGAAAGAAGCATATGTAACACGGCAGTTATATGTTGGCCTTCACTGTTGGTTTAACATTATGAATGAATCCAGTCATTTTCTTTCTTTCTTTTTTTTTTTTTTTTAAAACCTTGACCTGCTTTTTTTTTTTTTTTTTTAATTTTTTTTTTTATTTATTTATGATAGTCACAGAGAGAGAGAGAGAGGCAGAGAGACACAGGCAGAGGGAGAAGCAGGCTCCATGCACCGGGAGCCCGATGTGGGATTCGATCCCGGGTCTCCAGGATCGCGCCCTGGGCCAAAGGCAGGCGCCAGACCGCTGCGCCACCCAGGGATCCCGAATCCAGTCATTTTCTAGATTTATTTCAAATAAAATCAATTTCTCTGTTGTTCTCAAACAGAAGGTGTTTAAATTCGTTCCTCCTTTTCAGGAATGTTGGCAGATAATTCCGCATTGAAAAAGTTGTCACTCTGCCAGGCACACTGTAAAGAAGTAGAAAATAATGGTCATACTGTTCATCAAACACAAAATCACTGCTTTTCTTTTTTTTAACATTTAGGATTTTTTCCCCCCTGTGTTATACATTTGTTAAGCATTTTGTGACCTTACATGGCTTTAAATGTTAACCTTAAATTGTTTCACATCATACTTCTGAGGAGACTCGCCCCATTTTCTCTGTTGGAGAAATTGACAGCATAAATGCAGAGGGAGGAATAAAAGGTATGTACATTCAGTGTGGATTTTGGTCTTATATGTTGCATTCTGTTCTGATTTCAGACGATAGCATTATTTAGCAGTTGTTTAGCATCTGATGCATAGTTAATACACCTGGTGTCATTTTCATGAGCTGTCTTGCTGTGACTTCCTCTCCAGGATTTTGATTGTAAAGGGTTTCTAGATGTATAAGTCCTTTGATTTAGAAAGTATAGTAGCTAATATTTTTGTTTCCTTCATTGCACTTATTTTGATCCCACACCCAAGACCTACTTAATGTATTTTTATTGTAAAACAATCAACAACTTTCGTGTTCATTTGGACATGTTCTTGTATGCTTGCTATTCCAGTCTTCTGTGTGGCAGGCCCTCCTTGCTTTCTTCTTGTTCATTTCTTTCCATCCTTCAGAATCCGGTTTACCTTCATCTTCTTTGTAGCTTGCTTTACTTCTTCCAGCTTGGTGGCACTCTCTGCCCTTGGGGAATTTGGAACTTGGATTCAGAAGTGTAGTCAGCATAGTCAGTGATTCTTTCTCCAGCCAAATTGTAGTCTGTGTGGGCGGGGCATAGATTTACCTTTATTTTTTATTTCTTTCAGTGCTGGCTAGCCATTTAATTGGTACTTGGTAAACAATTGGAGATTAAGGGGGTGATTTGTTACTTGACTAAATATAAGAAAGAGAAGATGAAATTCATATTGAAAACAAAAAAGATTGGCTCCATTTGGAGGAAATAAAGCATGTTCCAAGTGTGCCATAGAGCCTACTTGTTGATAAGGATAGCTAACATCAGTGCGGGTTTGTTCTGTCCAAGCAGCACGCTAAATTCTTTATGAGTGTTATCCCAGCTATTCCTATCCCTCCTTCTAACCTGTAGCACCAGACTGATGATAATTCTGCTTCAGTGTTAAGAAGACTGTGTAGCAGCAAATATCATTCTCAATGGGGAAGCACTGGGAGCCTTTCCCCTAAGATCAGGGACAAGACAGGGATGTCCACTCTCACCACTGCTATTCAACATAGTACTAGAAGTCCTAGCCTCAGTAATCAGACAACAAAAAGAAATAAAAGGCATTCAAATTGGCAAAGAAGAAGTCAAACTCTCCCTCTTCGCCGATGACATGATACTCTACATAGAACACCCAAAAGACTCCACCCCAAGATTGCTAGAACTCATACAGCAATTTGGCAGTGTGGCAGGATACAAAATCAATGCCCAGAAGTCAGTGGCATTTCTATACACTAACAATGAGACTGAAGAGAGAGAAATTAAGGAGTTAATCCTGTTTACAATTGCACCCAAAAGTATAAGATACCTAGGAATAAACCTTACCAAAGAGGTAAAGGATCTATACCCTAAAAACTATAGAGCACTTCTGAAAGAAACTGAGGAAGTCACAAGGAGATGGAAAAATATTCCATGCTCATGGATTGGAAGAATTAATATTGTGAAAATGTCAATGTTACCCAGGACAATTTATACGTTTAATGCAATCCCTATCAAAATACCATGGACTTTTTCAGAGAGTTGGAACAAATTATTTTAAGATTTGTGTGGAATCAGAAAAGACCCCGAATAGCCAGGGGAGTATTAAAAAAGAAAACCAGGGATCTCTGGGTGGCGCAGTGGTTTAGCGCCTGCCTTTGGCCCAGGGCGTGATCCTGGAGACCCGGGATCGAATCCCACGTCGGGCTCCCAGTGCATGGAGCCTGCTTCTCCCTCTGTGTCTCTGCCTTTCTCTCTCTCTATGTGTGACTATCATAAATAATAATAAAAAAATTTAAAAAAATAAAATAAAAATAAAAAAGAAAACCATAGCTGGGGGCATCACAATGCCAGATTTCAGGTTGTACTACAAAGCTGTGGTCATCAAGACAGTGTGGTACTGGCACAAAAACAGACACATAGATCAATGGAACAGAATAGAGAATCCAGAAGTGGACCCTCAACTTTATGGTCAACTAATATTCGACAAAGGAGGAAAGACTATCCACTGGAAAAAAGACAGTTTCTTCAATAAATGGTGCTGGGAGAATTGGACATCCACATGCAGAAGAATGAAACTAGACCACTCTCTTGCACCATACATAAAGATAAACTAAAAATGGATGAAAGATCTTAATGTGAGACAAGATTCCATCAAAATCCTAGAGGAGAACACAGGCAACACCCTTTTTAAACTTGGCCACAGTAACTTCTTGCAAGATTCATCCATGAAGGCAAGAGAAACAAAAGCAAAAATGAACTATTGGGACTTCATCAAGATAAGAAGCTTTTGCACAGCAAAAGATACCGTCAACAAAACTCAAAGACAACCTACAGAAAGGGAGAAGATATTTGCAAATGACGTCTCAGATAAAGGGCTAGTATCCAAGATCTATAAAGAACTTATTAAACTCAACAGCAAAGAAACAAACCAATCATGAAATGGGCAAAAGACATGAAGAGAAATCTCACAGAGGAAGACATGGACATGGCCAACATGCACATGAGAAAATGCTCCGCATCACTTGCCATCAGGGAAATACAAATCAAAACCACAATGAGATGCCACCTCACACCAGTGAGAATGGGGAGAATTAACAAAGCAGGAAACAACAAATGTTGGAGAGGATGTGGAGAAAGAGTAACCCTCCTGCACTGTTGGTGGGAATGTGAACTGGTGCAGCCACTCTGGAAAACTGTGTGGAGGTTCCTCAAAGAGTTAAAAATAGACCTGCCCTACGACCCAGCAATTGCACTGTTGGGGATTTACCCCAAAGATACAGATGCAGTGAAACACCGGGACACCTGCACCCCGATGTTTCTAGCAGCAATGTCCACAATAGCCAAACTGTGGAAGGAGCCTCGGTGTCCATCGAAAGATGAATGGATAAAGAAGTTGTGGTTTATGTATACAATGGAATATTACTCAGCCATTAGAAACAACAAATACCCACCATTTGCTTTGACGTGGATAGAACTGGAGGGTGTTATGCTGAGTGAAATAAGTCAATTGGAGAAGGACAAACATTATATGGTCTCATTCATTTGGGGAATATAAAAAATGGTGAAAGGGAATAAAGGGGAAAGGAGAAAAATGAGTGGGAAATATCAGAAAGGGAGACAGAACATGAAAGACTCCTAACTCTGGGAAACAAACTAGGGGTGGTGGAAGGGGGTGGGCGGGGGGGTGGGGGTGCCTGGGTGACGGGCACTGAGGTGGGCACTTGACGGGATGAGCACTGGGTGTTATTCTATATGTTGGCAAATTGAACACCAATAAAAAATAAAAAAAATAGGGCAGCGCCGGTGGCTCGGCGGTTTAGCGCCACCTTCAGCCCAGGGTGTGATCCTGGAGACCCGGGATCGAGTCCCACGTCGGGTTCCCTGCGTGGAGCCTGCTTCTCCCTCTGCCTGTGTCTCTGCTTCTCTCTCTCCTCTCTGTGTATTCTCATGAATAAATAAATAAAATCTTTTAAAAAATAAAAAAAAAGATTGTGTAGGATAACGTGTCACAGTGCTTGGTGCTCAGAAAGTACTCAGTAAAGGTTAATAGTTGTGGTTGTAGATTTCGTTGTTATGTCTAGTGTCTAGTGTCTGGATGAAGAGCTGGCACTTCAACATGCAGTTATGTTCATTTGAACCTCGTTCTTTGTCTCTAGTCTATTCTCATTATTAGATTTCCCAAAAGTATAGCTTTCCTCTTCCAGAATTCTCATGTGTGATAGGTCTTTGAACCTCATTTATCCTTAAGCTTTGTTATTTCTCACATCCATTCATCTCTGTCCTTCTCCAGTAGCCCTGCCCCAGGGTCCTCTTGACTTGACTGAAGGCAAGAATTTCCTAGCTGGTCTGTTTCCAGACTTTCTTCACCTTTAGCATCCCAGTGCTGCTAAAACACTAAAAAGCACAGATATGTTCCCTTAATCTTTTTAAAATTTGGATCTAGACCTCCATTCCAGGACCCCCACAGGCTCCTACCTGAGCTCAGTGACCTAGCTCTGCTCTCCTTGTCCATCTGTGGCTGAGTGTATTACACCCCTTCATGCCTTCCTGCCTGGCGAAGTTTTGTTCCTCCTCCACTGTGTTCCAGCCCAAATGCCTTTCCTTGGAACTTCAACACTCCCTCAGGAGGCTTGCTCATTCCATCCTTTGTGCCCCTGTTGTGCCCAGGATGAACTGTTACTGCACTGGGCTGACTCAAGGCAGCTCTGGGCCTCCCCTTCTGTGTCACCAGCATCTAGCACTGTGCTAGCACCCAGTATATGCTCTATGAATGCCAACTGATGACTGAGGACAAAAGAGCACACCTCAGGAATTCTCAATACCAATGATAACCAGAAATTAAGGTTTCAAACTAAACTGTCTTTTTTGACTAGTCGTCTGGAAATAGAGAACAAAAACTGAGATTTTCTTCAACTTTAGGATGTCAGTGGTGAGTGCTTTTTATTTCATTTTGAATTTGATATTTTTGTTTTTATTAAATCAGTATTAAAATGCTTAATTATATCTGTATTGCAACCTATAGTTCCCCTCTCAATATTTACATGTTCATCACTAGCAAAGATAGCAGGGTCAACCATAACTAGTTAGGATGTTAGCAAAAGGCCAGGCACATGTGTTTTCCTTTTAGAATGAAAACTATTTGTTTTTACCAAATTGAGAGTTCCTAGTTCAAAGAACACATGGCAACACTCCCTTTGCTGCCTCCTTACTCCTGTGCTGTTTATTTCACTTCCTGGCAGAGATATTGTGCTTGAGCATTTGCATGGTAATCCTAGATCTTTTTTTGTGAGCATTTCTGTGCACTAGATTTGCAAAGTCGACAAGGCTGCTGAACTGGTAGTGTCCTCCTGACCTCTTGGGGCAAATATTATCCCCTGTCACAGATGAGGGAAAGAGAAGTGACTTGCTCAAGGTTATATCACCAGGAAATGGGAATGTCAGGATTCAGCCCAGTTGTCTGGTCCCAGACCCATGCTCTAACTAATCATGTAATGCTGTCTGTTGAGACTTCCTTGGTTTATCAATTTTAATGGAAATGGGTTGATACTTTGTTTTTAGCTTCTGGCATAAAATTAGCTTTCTAGATGTGGGAATGTTGCCTTCAAATGCTGTGGCCTCACATCACTGTCTACTTTTGGGGACACAATATTCTGCCCTCATGGACTCTACCTCTTGTTTTTGCCCCACTCAAGTTTTAGGATCTGTGGAAGGTCTTCTGTGTAAATAGCTTGGGTCATGCCAACCACGGTTGATATAAGCCATGATCGCATAACTTAATGTAGATGTTCTTTCTTTTCTTGCTTGGTTTCTTCCCCACTGGTCTTCCTGTCTTGACATGGTATAGTGAATGCCACCCAACTCATCTTGAGTCTGACTGTACCTGGATGGGACATCTCAAAAAATTGGTGCTAGACTTTGCTATGATTTGTCAGTAGAGACTTTTGGAATCAAGGAGAGCTGCCTGAGGGGTGGGATGGCTGCTTCAGTTCATCAGCATGTGTACCCCAAGCCTGCTGCTATGAAGTGAATGTTTGTGTCCTCTCCCAATTTAATTATTGAAGCTCTAATTCATAGTGTGATGGTATTTGGAAGTAGGGCCTTTGGAAGGTAATTATGGTTACATTAGGTCATAAGGGGGGCCCTCTTGATGGAATTAACATCCTTAGAAAAAGGAGAGATGTGAGATCTCTCCGTTCAATTGTATGTAGCAAGGAAAGGCCTGTGAGGACATAGTGAGAAGATAGCCATCTACAAACCAGGAAGGGCCCTCACCAGTCACCAGTCTGCTGGTACCTTAATATAGGAATTTCCAGCTTCCAGAACTCTGAGAAATAAATGTGTGTTAAGTCACCCAGACTATGGTATTTCATTATAGCAGTCTGAGGTGATAGAGAAACCCCACAGAGAGGACCCCATTCTTCTCTCTCCTTTACCTTGTTGCATTCTTCTAAAGACCAAGCCAAAGAGCCTTGTCTAGGGAAAAGGGGGTCTTTTGTAGTGATATATGGTATATGTGTGTGCACTGCTGTGTTTAGTGAAATGTGCATGAGACCCTGTGTTTGGAGGTACATGGTGTATGCACTATTGCGTGTATGTCACCTACTCTTTAAACAAATAAGTTTTGAGTGAGTTATGTGCTGGGTTCTGAGCTCTCACATCTACCAGTCCACTAAGACCACCCTTGTCAAGATCATCAGGGTCAGTTCTTGATTCTCATCCTGTTACACTTGTGGGCTGCACATTACATAGCTCATCATAGGGATCTCCTCAGTCAGTACATCCTTCTAGACCACCACCCTTCATGGTTTTCTGCTATTTCAATTCTTATCCTCTCAGACTGCTTGACTGGTTGCCTCTCATTCACTAGATCTCTTCATATTGAAATGCTCCCAAGGCTCATTCCATAGAGTCTCACTCCTTGTGATCTTCTTCTTCAGTAACATGGTTTGAAGGAAGCTACTGTCCCTCAAATTGAGATCTACAGACTGAAACTTTCCATTGAACTGCAGCTCGTTCTCTACTTGCCCACAAGACATTGCTACTTAAAAACCTCATTGGCATATACACAAACACACACCCACAGTCAAAACTCTTAATGCCCACCCTGCCCCATTTTTTTTCCTTCTGCACCTCAGTTAATACTCAGGCTGAAAATCTTGCAGTTGATTTTTAACTCGTTCTACCCCACATCCAGTCCCTGGACAAATATTTTTTTAGATCTCCCTTCAAAATGCAAAGAATCTGACCTCTCACTGCTACAGCTGCTTTCAGGATGGCTCAAGCCATCAACCTATCTCACCTAGAAGATCACAGTTGGCTGCTACTTGGCCTCAGCTTCTGCCTTTCTGACCCTACAGTCTGTCCTCAATATACTAGCCATAATGATCCTATTAAAACGTAAGTCAAGGTGTCAGCCCTCTCCTCCAAACCCTTGTCATAGCCTCCCAGACCAAGCAGAGTAAAAGGAGGAATGTTCGAATTATTAGACCAGGAATTTTTAAAGACTGTGATTGATATCATAAGGGCTTTAATGGGAAAAGTAGACAACAGGCAAAAAACGGATAATGTAAGCAGAAAGATGGTAATTCTTTTTTTTAAATTTTTTAAGATGGTAATTCTAACAAAAGAAATGCTAGAGGTAAGAACCAAAACAATAATAAATGAAAACTCCCTTTGATGACTTCATTAACTGACTGGTCAGGACTGAGGAAAGAATCTGTGAGCTTGAGGATATTACTGGAGATTTCTAAAACTGAAAAGCAAAGAGAAAAAAGACTAAAAAAAAAAATCACAACAGAATATCCAAAAACTGGCACAGCTGTAAAAGGCAGAACATATGCATAATGGGAAAGCCAGGAGGAGCAGAGAGAAAGAAAGGAACAGATAGATATTTGAAGTAGTAATGACTGAGACTTTCCTCAAATTAATGCCAGATACCAACCCACAGATCCATGAAGCTTAGAAAACATGAAACAGGATAAATGCCAAAAGAATGACGCCTAAGACAGGTGCCTGGGTGGCTCAGTTGATAAGCCATCTGCCTTTAGCTCAGGTCATGATCCCAGGGTCCTGGGATCCAGACTCAAATCTGGCTCCCTGCTCTGTGGGGAGCCTGTGTCTTCCTCTGCCCCTCCCTCATTTGTGTGCACTCTCTCTTTCTCAAAATCTTAAGAAAGAATGACACTTAGGAATATCATCTTTAAACTTCAGAAAATCAAAGAAAAACTCTTGAAAGGAGCCATAGATAAAAACACTTTACCTATACAGGACCAAAGATACGGATTATATCTGATTTCTTTATAGAACCCACGCAATGAAGAAGACAGGAATGTGAAACATTTAAAGTATTGGGAGAAAAACCCACCAACCCAGAATTCTGTACCCTGTGAAATTATCCTCCAAAAGTGAGGAGAAATGAAGACTTTATCAGACAAAAACTGAGGGAATTTATTGCCAGTAGACCTGCCTTGCAAGAAATGTTAAAAGGAGTTGTTTAGAGAGAAAGAAAAATTACATATTCAGGAACTTGGATCTACATAAAGAAAGGAAGAGCATTGGAGAATGAATAGATGAAGGTAAAAGGAAGACCTGTTTTTCTTATTTTTAACCTAAGAGCTGTCAGATAACAGGTAACACATACACACACACACACACACACACACACACACACATATATAAAAGCTAACGCTTATGTGTAAGTGAAATGAATGACAGCGATGATACAAGGAGTAGGAGGGGAAATTAGGAATATTTTGTTATTTATAAAGTATTCGTACTACCTGTGAAGTGGTATAATGTTATTTGAAAGGGGACTTGGATTAGTTGTAAATGTATGTTGCTAACTCTAGGGCATCACTAAAACAGTTTAAAAAGAAATATAGTTGATGTGCTAAGAAAGATGTGGAAAGGGACGCCTAGGTGGCTGAGTGGTTGAGTGACTGCCTTCAGCACATGGTGTGATCCTGGAGTTCCGGGATCAAGTCCCACACTGGGCTCCCCACAGGGAGCCTGCTTCTCCCTCTGCCTATGTCTCTGCCTCTCTCTGTGTATCTCATGAATAAATAAATAAAATCTTAAACAAAAGAAAGATGTGAAAATAGAATCCCATAAGATGATCAAAGCCACAAAAGGCAAAAATAAGCATGGAAGACAACAATAAGAACAAGACAAGAGCAACAAATAGTAGTAAAAATATGGTAGATAATTAATCCAACCTCAGACATACCTTGTTTTATTGTGTTTTATAGATACTGTATTTTTTACAAATTGAAGTTTGTGGCAACCCTCTGTCAAGTCTTTTGATGCCATTTTCCCAACAGTATTTTTTCTTTTTATGTCTTTGTCACATTTTGGTAATTCTTATTTCAAACTTTTAAAGTATTGTTATATTTGTTTTGGTGCTGTGTGATCAGTGATTATGACTTACTGAAAGTGCAGATGATGGTTAGCATTTTTAGCAATAAAGTATTTTAAAATTAAGGTATATACATTGTTTTTTAGGCATAATGCCATTGTGTGGTTAACAGAGTACAGCATAGTATAAATGTAATTTTTATATGCACTCTTTAAGAAGCCAAAAATTTCATTTGTATTGCATTATTGTGATACTTGCTTTATTGCAGTGGTCTGGAACTAAACCCACAATGTCTCTGAGGTATACCTGTATTATATATCAGTGATCACTTTAAACATCAATGGTGCACCAATCAGAAGACAGAGATTGTCAGAGTGGATAGAAAAATAAGACCCAACCACATGTTGCCTATAGAAAACCCACTTTAAGTATAAAAAAACACATGGATTAAAAATAAAGGGATAGAGAAAAGTATTCCATGCTACCACTAATCAAAGGCAGTAGGAATATCTATGTTAATTCAAAATAGTTTAAATTTCAGAGCAAAGAAAGTTATCAAGGATAAAGAGGGGCATTGTATAACAACAAAAGGGTCAATTCTCCAAAAAGATATAGCATCCTTAATGTGTATATGCCTAATAACATGTAGTCAGAATATGTGAGGCAAAAACTAATAGAACTTCAAGGAGAAATTGATGAATACACTACACATTCTTCTCAAGGTCACATGGAATATCCTCTAAGATAGTCCACATTCTGGACCATAAAACACATTGCGACAAATTTAAAAGACTAGAATAAATCTGCTCTCAGACCACAGTGGAATTAAACTAGAAATCATAACAGACAGCTGGAAAATCCCCCAAATATTTGGAGATTAAACATACTCCATGCTTAACTGACTAAACCACCCAGGTGCCCCTAAACAACACACTTCTAAATAACACAGGGGCCAGAAATATCTCAAGAGAAACTAAAAAATACTCTGAACTAAATGAAAATAAGAGTAAAACATCAGAATTTGTGAGATGTCGCAAAAGCAGTGCTTGAGGGAAATTTATAGCTTTAGATGCATTTATTAAAACAGAAGATCTAAAATTGACCATCTAACCTTCCACCTTAGGAGACCAGAGGAAGAAGAGTAAATCAAGTCTAAAGTAAGCAGAAGAAAAGTAATAATAGATATAATTTTTAAAGATATTTATTTATTTGAAAGAGAGAGCACCAGTAGGGAGAGAGGCAGAGGGAGAAGGAGAAGCAGACTTCCCACTGAGCAGGGAGCCTGACATGTTGCTCCATCCCAGGATCCTGGAATCATGTTCTAAGCTGAAGGCAGACACTTAACCGACTGAGCCACTGAGTCTCCCCAATAATAAAAATTTTAGAGTAGAAATCTGTGAAACCAAAGACAGGAAATCAGCAAAATAAAAATCTGATTCTTTGAGAAGATTAATAAAATCTGTAAGCCCTAGCCACATTAAGAAAAAAAGAAGACACAAATTACTAATATCAGAAATGAAAGAGGAGACATGGGTAGAGCTTGATTAGGAATAAGGCATCTTAAAGATAATTGCCAAAGAAAGGTAAAATTGTGCTCATACAGATCACATTAAAATGAATATGTGTTTTGTTTTACTCACATAGAGAACCAGGCAAATGTTCTAATCAATCAGTTCAAATAAAGTCAAAGGCTCACATTTATATGACTAAAGGAACTGAATTACAAATCCAGGCAAACTGATTTTTGTACAGAGGGAAGAGAAGTCCATTGAAACTACCAGACAAAACAGCTCACATGTCTGCCTGTCATCCACAATTTACAGAAAGCTGCACAATAGGTCAAAGACAAGGAAGGTTAGGATCTGATAACCTGGCAGGATGTGCTGGACTGAAATAATGCAGTGTTTTACTTAAACACTATTTTTCTCCTGAAGACTTTAAGGTAAACTAAGTACACTAACATTTCATTAACCTAAGCTCGTATGAATTGGTGAGCCAATATGACTCAGGAGAAGTCTGAATTAGGGAACTTCTCTAAGAAAATGAGATAGGAGATGGTAGCTCCATTTCTGTCACAGTTTTGCTCTGATTTAGTCACTGGGTAGATACCCTGTGATCAGCCTTTCTCATGTACACAGCCTGGTAGGTATGCTGCTTTCTCACACAGTCTGTGGATCTGGGAAGTGACCTGTCATTGCCCTGTGCTCTGGCTTGGGGGCCAGGGGCCAAACCAAATCGTGTGTGCTGGCCAAAGCTCTGCAGCACCTGCTGCTCTGGTCTGTGACCTTCATTTGGAGAGGTCTGTCCACCTTGCTGGCACTTCTGCATCAGGAGCACTGAGGCAGTGTCTTTGCTAATCCCTTTCTTCCTCTTCCCAGGCATTTTAGAGAAATGCTTGGGAAAAGATTATTCTTTGGAGATATGAGGGAAAGGTGCTGTCAGTGAGCAAGACAAGATGAATAGACTTGTATGTAAGTAAAGCCCATATGGACAATGCAATAAAGAGTATGGAAGCAAAACAGAGCATCAAAGAGCAGAGTTTTTGTTGTAGCTATATTTCTCCTGGACAGAAGTTACCAGAGCAAAGTTTTCATTGACGTAGTTAAATGGGAATAGTGAAAACAATGTACTGGGTTTTATTTTTTAAGATTTTATTTATTTATTCATGAGAGACACACAGAGAGAGAGAGGCAGAGACAGAGGCAGAAGGAGAAGCAGGCTTCATGCAGGGAGCCTGATTCGGGACCCCAGGATCACGCCCTGGCCTGAAGTTAGGCACTAAACCGCTGAGCCACCTGGGCTGCCTTGTACTGGGTTTTAAATAAGAGCAGATCTATGTAGTTAGCAGACCATACTTGAAGATTGTACACCCTATTTCTTTTGCATGGTAATAGCCTTTCTCAGGAAGTGTTGATAAAAATAGACTTTGGGACACCTGGGTGGCTCAGCGGGTGAACGTCTGCCTTTGTCTCAGGGCATCATCCCTGGGAGTTCTGGGATTGAGTTTCACATCGGGCTCCCTGGAGGGAGTCTCCTTCTCCCTCTGCATATGTCTCTGCCTCTGTCTCTGAGTCTCTCATGAATCAATAAATAAACAAATCTTTAAAACAATAAAATAGACCTTATTTTTCTGTTTGGTGAAATACAAAACAACCCTGTGATTTTATCATGGGATGAGAAAGAACTGGGAGGCCCACCAGTGTTTTTCCCCTGACTCTTTTGCTTTGATCGTATTAGGTAACTGCTGACATTAGCTGTAGTGAAAAAGAAAAACAGCCTTCGAATCTACTAATGGAGTAAGCTGGGACTTAGATATACTGCTCCAGTGTAATAATTTTGGGTAAAGACTGCTATGTGCTGAGAGAATTTTCTGCAGGATTAGTGGTTACATTGAATAATACCCTAATCAAAACTGTTATGCCTGCAGGGCACCTGGGTGACTCAGATGGGTATCAGACTCTTGATTTTGGCTCAGATCATGATCTCAAGGTTGTGGGACTGAGCCCTGCATCAGGCTATGCTTATCAGAGAGTCTGCTTGAAATTCTCTTTCTCTTCCTCTCCCTCTCCCCCTCCCCTCTGCTAAGGCTCTCTTAATTAATTAATTAATTAATTAATTAATTAATTAAAAAGGATTTGTGTTTGCATATCTGTTTTCATTTCTAGATGAATAAAAAGTGGGCAATTTGGGTGATACCTTTTTAGCACTTAAACAACAAATGATTTTATGTTGTTTGAATAAGTTTTTTTTTCAAAAATTTTTTTGTTGTAAAATATAGTTAAGTGCACAGTTCAGTGGTATTAAGTACATCTTAACTATTGTGCAAACATCACCACCATTCACCTCCAGAACTCTTTTCATCTTTCTCAACTGAAACTCTGTTCCCACTAGTAATAACTCCCCATTCTCCCCTCTCTCTAGTCCCTGGCAACCTCCATTCTGCTGTGATTTGACTACTAATACCTCATTAAATGGAATCTTACAGTATTTGACTTTTCAATGACTGGCTTATTTCACTTAGCATAATGCCTTTAAGATTTATCCATGTTGAAGCATGTGTCAGGATTTCTATCCCCCTTTTTTAAAAAAACCTCAAATCCCATGACCATTATTTATTTTAAAGGTGAATCCTGGTCTTCATGGTGGGCTTATTGGTAGGATTTCTGGTAGCAAGCACAGACACCAAGACTGCCAAACTTTTTGGATTCACTGTTCTGGGGATCAGCTACCCATGGGGTCTGGTCATTTGGGATGAGGAGGTCTTTGATCTGCTTGGAAGCCACTTCTACATATTTCTGATAATTGGCCACCAGGGCTTTGGCGATGGACTTGTAGATTGCATCAGTCTGGGCCATGTCATCACCACCCTTCCCTCAAACTGGCCTGTCCACCCCCAGCAAATCACTCCTTGCCTCGAAGTGGAATAGGTTCCAGTGGCCTGTACTGCAGAGCATGGGGCTGGCTTCTCTAGGGGCTGCCCATTCACCTTGATGAGGCTGTTGCCCATTTGCTTCACTGCCGAGACCTTGCTCTCACTTCTTTTGGATTTTGTATATAATTGCTGGATCATATGGTAATTCCATTTTTAGTTTTTTGAGGAACCTCCATACTGTTTCCCAGAGTGGCTGTCCCAGTTTGCATTCCCACCAATAGTGAATGAGGGTTCCTTTTTCTCCACATCCTCACCAACACTTAGAATTTTCTGTTTTTGGATAGTAGCCATCTTTATGGGTATGAGGTGGTATCTCATTGTTTTAATTTGCATTTCCTGAATGATGAGTGATGCTAAGCTTCTTTTCAGGTGCATACTGGCCATCTGTATATACCTTCTTCGGAAAAATGTCTGTTTGAGTCCTCTACCCATTTTTGTTTTTTTGTTTTGTTTTTGTTTTTTTTTAAATTTTTATTTATTTATGATAGTCACAGAGAGAGAGAGAGGCAGAGACACAGGCAGAGGGAGAAGCAGGCTCCATGCACCGGGAGCCTGACGTGGGATTCGATCCCGGGTCTCCAGGATCGTGCCCTGGGCCAAAGGCAGGCGCCAAACCGCTGCGCCACCCAGGGATCCCCTCTACCCATTTTTGAATTGCATTGTTTAGTTTTTTGTTGTTGAATTTTAGGAATTCTCCATTTATTCTGGATAGTAATCCCTTAATAGATTTATCATTTGCAAATCAAAGAATAGGCAACTCATTCTGTGGGTTGCCTTTTCCCCCTGTTGAAACGATCTTTTGATGCACAATATTGGAAACTTCCATGAAGTTCAATTTTTCCGTTTCTTTTCTTGCCTTGCCTGTGCCTTTGGTGTCATGATTAGTTCTCTCTTGATGATAAAATATTTTTCTTCGTGTTTATAGCTGGAATCAATCTAGAATTTATGGAAAGTCCTAAAAGTCAGTTGCTGTATTCATTTCTCCTAAAGCCCTATATTGAGTGGGAAGAAATCTCCAAAACCTCTTCACTTTGATACTTTTTTTTTTTTTGGTCCATTGAGGCATTTTATTTGCATGTATGAATTACATCCCTAGAAAAATAATCCCTCCTGTGTGTTTTTGTCTTGCTTCTTTGTGGTCCATGATGCCAGCTGAGGTTGTCAGTATAATGAAACCAAACTGGTGGGATGGGAGCAGGTTATTCTGCCATTTTTCTGGGTCTTTCAGTTGTACATCAAATCTGGGGCTGATCACTCCACATTTGTTTAACCTGCCTGTGAGGTTCACAACAATTTTCCCAGCTCTGTGATCATTGATGATTTCAAATTCGCCAATGTAACCATGATTCATCATCATAGTGAGAAATCGGACGATGACTTTGGAGCATGGCCTGATAAGAACGTGGCGTTTGCCTCTCTTTTCAGCATTGTTGATGCTCTTGAGAGCATCTGCCAGGACATTCATGCGCACCATTGTGGCTGCTCCGAGAGATGGTGGAAAGAGCCACGTGGATACTTCTTGGCTCCTGGTTTGTCTCATAGATTGACGCTTCCCGTAGTTAGCTAGTTGATGATAAACTAAATTTAAATTTTTTTTGAATATTTGGACTCAATAATAAGCTAATCTGATGTTTATTTTCACTTACTTGTAGAGGTATGGAATGAAACTAAGAAGTCCAAATCTGCCTAGCTAAACATGGTAAAAGTACTATTTCGTTTGATTTTTTTTGAGTGTGTGTTTCTTGCCATTTCCTCTCTCATTAGGCTATTGTGGGAGACTCCCTTCCTGTCTTCTCCACCTAGTGTGCTAGTGATATCTTGAGGGAATTGGTGCATATTTTTATTTTATTTTATTTTTAAATTTAAATGTAATTAATTAACATATTATGTATTATTGGTTCAGAGACAGAGGTTAGTGATCATCAGTCTTATATAATACCCAGTGCTCATTACGTCACGTACATATTTTTAGATTCTTTTTCATCTGTTTGTTTTGAGCTGTTTATGTCTGCTAAAACCTTTTGCTCAACATGCGGCTGACAAAATAGAACTTGAGGAAAACCTGCTTAGCATAAAACGTACACATCTGGTTAGGTAATAAAGAAAATGAACTTTTGTCACATTATTGAAAGGCATTTAAGGACATTCTTTTACCTTGATGTGCAGGAAAGTGGAGATGGTTTGGAGATTTAATAATTATGCAAATAACTAGAAATGCCATGCTGTGTCTTAGGGATGCACCAAACCTCTTAAGGTTCAGTTCTTTCCCACTGAATCCAAACCAACTCATTTTATACTTAATTTATGTATTAAAAAGGTTGGGGGGCACCTGGACAGCTCAGTTGGCTAAGTGTCTGACTCTTGATTTCAGCTCAGGTCAGGTTGTGAGATAGAGTCCCATGTTGGACTCTCCACTCAGCAGGGAGTCTCCATGGGATTCTCTCTACCTGCCCTTCTCCTGCTCAAACATATCCTCTCTCTCTTTCTTGTTCTAAAATAAATGAGAAAAATCTTTAAAATGGTTGAATGTCATTTGGTAAAGTTTCTATTCTGCATGACATGGAGCTCAGCCATGTGGGATTCTAGTCCACAGATTCTGTGCAGAGCTGCACCTTAATTATCCATTATTCTCAAAGAACATAAGAATATTCAACTTTTTGTTTTTTTCTTTTGGTTCAGTGAAAAATGTTTATTTCACAAAATACATAGAAGCCTTTGCTTTCTGAAATCAGGGAATATATTATTCTAGTCTCTGAGGTGTCTGAGTATCTGGGATTTACTTCCTTGAACATTGACACTTTAAAATTGTCATTTCTACACTGTACCCTTTCTACCTTTATTAAATAGAGTCCGGATTAATTTATCTTGGATAACTTAGGGCCATATTGTGATCTTCCATATGTTTAAAGCTGCTTTCAGGGTCTATAGTATTTGCCTCTTTATCCCTATGCCAAGTGGCCTTGATGCCATGCTTTGAATGATTACATTTTTTTATTGTGTTTTTTTTTAAAGAGTTTTTTTTTTTTTTTATTTTAAAGAGAGACAGCATGAGCAGGGGAAGGAGTAGAGGGAGAGGGACAGAGAGAATCCCAAGCAGACTCCTTACTGAGTGTGGAGCTCAGTCTCATGACCCTGAGATCATGAATTGAGCCAAAATCAAGAGTCGGATGTTTAACTGACTGAGCCACCCAGGCACCCCTCCTTTTTATTGTGTTTTGTGACTATTCTTTCAATTTGCTGTCACATCAATCTGTCTATAAATTACCTATTACAAGTATTTCTTTTCTTTAGTATATTTGTTTCTAATTTGTTGTGGTATAGGAAATGAAAACCAAGGAATAAGAATTGTACATGAATAGGAAAAGACATCAGTGCCTAAGAAGTTCTTTTATGAGTAAATACAATATGGCCCCTTCTGTGGTTGACAGAAGTTCTTTTTATTACTGGTTCTTAGATGTCTTTGAGTTGATTAAATGATGTTGCTATTATTTATAAGTCAGTTTTGGGTATGTTAATCAAAATTTTCATTTTCAGATAAATCAAGCCATATTCATTTTTATCTTACAATATTACAAATCCTGTAGTGGAGCTATCCTGTTCATCAAAGCACAGCTTATTATTTAGGGCAGGCTCAATTGATGTAACATATAGACCCCAAATGTCATCTCCAACCCAATAGTTCTTCCTGTCCTGCAAGAGTCCTGTAAGAGTCCTGCAAGAGTCCAGGTCCACCTTGGCAGCAGTGCTGTTGTTCTGTCATGTAGGACCCAGGCTGACAGTGGCTCTGCCAGCTTTAGCAAGTGGCTTCCTGCTGAATTCAGTGACCACAGTGTACCTTTGAGGGGCTCCCTGCTGAACATAAATGCCAACTTCCTAATGGCCTGATTCTCACCATCAAATCTGTGTCTGCAACTTTGTGGGTATGGTAAGAATTTGAGAAGGTGGAAAACTGTCTGGAGCCCTGTGGTTGTAGCTGACTTTAAGAGGCAAGTGAACTAAGTTCATTTTGCTTAGTCTCAGCCTCTGCTCTTCGTGGAGCTCTTCTTCTGACTAACTAAAGTTGTTCCAAACTAAGGGAGGAGGTGTCTCCTTTTCAATTCTACAAACTTATGTTACATGTGAAAAGTAACTCTGAATGGCTCCTGTCAAGGGTATTACACCTAGTATGTATGCTGTATTTTAAGTAATTGTGGTAAATTACAACCATTTTGGAGAACAATTGAACAGTATCCATTAATGTTGAAAAAAAATCACACACCCAGGTTAAGAACTCTTCTTCTAGGCCTATACTCTGCAGAAATGATGGTAAAGGAGACATTTGTAAGAATGTTTGCTATAATATTATTTGTAATACTGTAAATCAGAAACATTAATAACCATAAATAGGAAGTAGATAAATAGAATATTTATATAGTAGATTACTATACAGGATTTAAAACAAATTCATTCACTTACTCACAAAATAGTTATTGAATGCCTATTTTATGCAAGCCACTCATCTAGCTATTGGGGTTATGGCTGTGAATAATACAGATAGACTCCTTTTTTTAAGGAGTTTCTAATCTCGTGGGGAGACAGATCCTCAATGGGATACATGAAGTAGATTGTATGGTAGACTGATAAGGGCTGAGAAGAGATAATAAAGCAGTGAAGGGGGTGCTAAGGGTTAGGCATGGGAGTAGGACATGAAAGCTTAGATTGGGTGGACAGGAGCAAAGACCTGAGGAGATGAGGGATCTAGCTTTGCTGAGGAAGAGCTTTTTGGGTCATGAAACATGAGACTGCAGAGGGTAGGGAGCAGAAAAGAGCCTGGCTAGGATACAATAAACAGTCTATGTCAAAGTGGATTGAGCTGTGTGGAAAAAATCAAATTGTAGAATTATGTATGAAGTAGCACACTATTCCTGTTAACAACTTCTAGAGGAGAAGTTCTTAATCTAAATAAAATACATATGCTTATAAAAGAAATCAATTCTATTGAAATAATTGTAACATTTTAAAACAGATTTGTGTTATAAAAGTGCTTTGTTATCAGAGCATTAAGTAACAAGGCAATAAATACATAGGCAGGTTAAAATCTCATCCTTCAAAGATCCATCAGAGTGAAGGCCATCATTGCTAGTTTGATGGGGCTTTTAAACTGTGGGATGGCCTTTGACTTGCCTGCTTCCAAGTGTCTGTCCATCAACACAGTTTTAGGGAGTCACAGAGTAAAATGCATAGCTGGACCATCCATGTGAGAACATAGGACCTGGCCCTTGGAGTCTGATCAATTAACTATCAGGCACAAAGCTGCCTAGGGGTTGTGTGGCTCCATCACCTAAGCACTTGGAGACAATCTGGCACCTGGTCTGGCACCTCTATTATAATTTTAAAGTAGTGTGAGTGTAAATGTAACAACTATAATGTGATAGGAAAATCTGAATTTTCTTGATGATGAAGTCATGAAGTCACAGGCACTACTAATATTATATTCTTGCCCACATTTATGGCTGAAAGAAATGATGAAGTTTGGTTAGAAGTTAATGAAGCTAAAGGTGATTTTTTTTTCTCTCCAAATCCTGGGAAACCCTTATATCTGCCTGTGAATGCCAGGTTAAGAATCTTTCTCTAAAACAATATATTGTTCAAGGCTACACACACACACACACACACACACACACACACACACATTTACAAACACTAAATTTATTATTGTGATTGTTTCTGGTGGGTCTCAGACTAAGGATGGTGTATAATATCCCAGAATATGTTATAAAAATTATTGTGGTATTTATAGTATAAAATCAAACCTGAAACCTCTTAATATCCAGCAGATTTGTTGACCAGAGCTCAGTTCTTTCTCACATTATGCATTTACTTCAGTGGTCCTGTTTATTGATAGAAAAGTTGCTGTTATGACAAAGGTGGTGTCCCTGTTTGGCCAGTGTGATTACGTGGGCTCAAATCCCAGCTTCTCCATTTACCACTTATAATACTTTCAGCACATTATTTGACATATGTGTTTTAGTTTTGTCACCTGTAACATTAGGATTGTAACAAGAGCATAGTGTCAGTGCTCACCTCATAGGATTGACAAGAGGATCTAATTAGAGTAGACTTGTGGATCTTCTGGCACAGCATCTAGCTTATAGACTGTGCTAATAAGGGCTGCTTGTTATTAGGACCGTCACTATAACCATTTCTGACATTTGAGAAGCTTTGGTTTAATATTATTTTCATTTTATAACATCCCTTAATTTCTGAACGTGTTTATGGCAAATAATTTATTTTAAATGTTTGTATACTTTTCAAAAAGGCTTTGATTACACCACTTTGCTTAATAACAGTAATGGGTAAATAGGATTTCTGGAGCAGACCCACACATCTCACTAGTTGTGTGATGTTGGATGAGGGATTTGACCTCTTTGCTTTTGGTCCCTTATCTGAGAAAAGGGAAGAGTGGTAGCATTTTCATCATAGGATGAGGGATGATTTGATGAGTCAATATATATTAAGCTTCTAGACAGGTGTCTGGCACATAATAAATAATAAATCTAATTCTTATTCCCTCTCCTCCTCCTCCTAGCCCTTGGCAATTTCATTCTACCTCTGACTCATGTGCTGGAGTCAGCATCTGCAGTTCCTTGGTCTCCTCAAAGTTAGAAAACATTCCTTTAGAGTCTGCTGTGTGCAGTGTGCCTGGAGCCCATTTACTTATCCCTTCAGTCAGGTTTCAGATGCTGGAGATAGACTGGGAATAAGGCCCTGAACCTAGAACCTGCCTTTGCTGAGATTTAATGAAGATGTTTTCAAGATGCAAAGGGCATGAGGAGGAAGGAGTTGGAGTGCCTACAATCCCTAGGAAAGGAGAGCCAGGCTCTGGGGAAGGAGAGGGGGTTTCTGCTTAAACTGAGTAGAGATTTACCTACATAAATAAGGCCAGAGTGACAGTCTAGGCATTGGTGATTTCTGGAACCTGCTCTGGCTTCTTTGGGGCCTTTCTAGACAGTGTGGTTTGGACATGCTGTGCCTGTGGAGTGATGATAGGCAGTGCTGTGCTTTATTCTCCCTTAAGCCCTAAGCTCAGAAGTGAGCTGATAATTGCATTTTAGGAAGGTAATGGTGGAAGGTGGTGTGGAGGAAGGTCTGGAAGGACGACCAGAAGCAGGAAGACTTCTGGTTGTAATAGCATGGGCAATGACAGTAGGGGACAGGAACACCTTTGCAGGCAGGGCTGGCCACCTGACCAGCCTGGTGCCCAGACAGTGCCCAGCATACAGGACTTGGGCTGCAAATGCTTTTGGAATAAATGGATGAGGCACTTCAGGGATAGAATTAGATAGTGCTCCAGTTCCCAGCTCCATTCGTCTAGCAGATGGTAGATAGTTAACCGAAGGCATAGTGTGAAAAGAGGATTGCATTTGACGGAAAGACAATTGAGTGTGATTTGAATATGTTGACTTTGAGGTACTCTGGGGCTTCAGTGTATTGGTTATAAGTCTAGAGTTGTGATCCCAGTTGAAATGGAGGGAGTGGGTAGAGGAGCAAAAATAAGCCCATGGAAGGAGCTCTTGCATCTCCGACCATTATCTGTTTGGCAGACTGCTATCAAATCCATACCTTCCATACCTCTATCCAGGACTTCTCTCCTAAACAACACCAGTCCAGCCATCCTCCAGATGGCTTTCCCTCACAGCCATCCACTCACTGTGCTCAGGGCAGAGCTCATCATTTCCCGGAACATGGCTTTCCTCCTCATTTCCCTATTCTTTCCAATAGCCCTGGAGTCCTTTAGTCACTGGCCAAAAATGTGATGTTTTCTCTTGGATAAAATTTAATAAAATTTCAGTTCCTCAGAATGCTTAAAATGAAAGGTTCTAATTTCTCCGAGTTTTGTTTGAAGGGGCTTATTTAAAAAGAACTTTTTAAAATTTTATTTTACTTTATTAAAAATTTTATTTGACTATAGTTAACACACAATGTTACATTAGTTTCAGGTGTATGACATAATCATTCAGGATCATACTTTATGCCATGCTTCCTGCAAGTGTAGCCACCATCTGCTAAAATATTGTCTACTAGCTTTTTCCACCATTCTTGTCTCACTTCCAGATCTTCACATGGTTCATTTCCTCACCCCCTTCAGATCTCTGCCTAAGCGTGACTCTCTTGAGAGGCCTTTTCTGATCTCACCTTAGCCCTAATAGCACCCTGCATCTTGGCCTTGCTTGTTTTTGTTTCATGCCATTTAGCACTGTAGGCTTGGCTAATTTTTTTTTATCACTTGTCATTAACTGCTTAAAAAAAATCTTTCTCCTTCACTAGAATCGAGGGGAGGGATGTTGTCTTTTTTACCATTGTATTTCCTGTTCTTTGCAGGTATTGCTCTGTAGTAGGTATACAGCCGTGTATGATATGTTAGGTCGAGTTTACAAATTTAGAAGTTTGAGCTCAACAGAGTTACTTACAGAAGATCAGGTTACATGGTTTCTAAATAATAAAGCCAATGACCGATTGCATCCCTTGGGATTTTTACACTTAGTCAAGCTGACTTCTAGATAAGACAAATTATTATAAGCTTGTATTTTCACTCACCATAGGTACCAAACTACTCAAATGGAATATATTAGTGGAAATAGATGTTATAGTTGGATATTTCTGATCATTAAAAAAATAATTTTCCCCCCAAATTTAGGAGGAGGATATGGCAAAAAAAGTGGCCGTAGTAAAAGATGGAGGGAAATGCTGAAGCTGCCTCCTGTCAGCCAGTGCAGAGAGCTTAGACATTCCATTGGTGAGTAAGCAGTGCCAGCCTGAAGATCATGTCTGGCATCATAACATTTGTTAGATGTTATTCTTTTACAGAGTTATACATACTCATTGTTCTATATGGAACAGAAGAGTAATAAAGTAAAAGTTTCTCTCCCTGTGACTCAACTAATCATCTCTCTAGAAGTGGACATGGTATTTTCAAGGTTCATCCATGCTGTAGCATGAATAAGTACTTAATTCCTTTTTCTTGGCAAATAACACTTCATCATATGGATATATCCATATGGATATGGATATATATATTTATTTACCAATCATTGGTTGATAGATGAGTTATTTCCTTTTGTCTATTATGAATAATGCTGTTAGAAACATTCATATACAAGCATTTTCTTTGTGTTTGTGGTAGAGCACACATAAAAATTGCCATTTTAACCATTTTTGAAAAGATTTATTAGAGAGAGAGAGAGCGAGAGAGCGGGAGCATGCACACATGGCAATGAGGGGCAAAAGGAGAGGAAGACAAGCAGACTCTGTGCTGAGCATGGAGCCAGACATGGAGCTCAGTCTCATGGTCCTGAGATCATGACCTGAGCTGATACCAAGAGTCCAATGCTTAACTGACTGTGCTGCCTAGGGGCCCCTCATTTTAATCATTTTTAAATACAAAGTGCAGTGGCATTAATTTAGATTTTGTATGTATGTACTACATTTTGTGTATCCATTCATCTGTTGATGGACATTTGGGTTGTTTCTCCACTTGGCTATTGTGAATAATGCTGTTAGGAGTATTGGTGTATAAATGTTTGAGTCCCTGTTTTCAATTCTCTTCTGTATATATGCTCCATTGGAATTGCTGGATAATATGGTAATTCTATATTTAATTTTGTAAGGCACTACCAGAGTGTTTTCCAGTGTGGCTACACCATTTTATGTTCCCACCAGCAATATATGATTCCAGTTTCTTCATGTCCTCTCTGACACTTTTTATTTTCCATTTTGTTTTTAGTACAGCCATCTGAGTGGGTGTGAAGGGGTATCTCATTGTGGGTTTTTAAAAATTTTTATTTATTAAGAAATCTCTACACCCTACGTGGGGCTTCAACTCACAACCTTGAGATCAAGAGTCACATGCTTCTCTGACTGAGTCAGCCAGGTGCCCCTATCTCATTGTGTTTTGATTTGTGTTTCCCATGATTAATGATGTTGAACATTTTTCTATGTGCTTATTAGCCATTTGTGTATCCTCTTTGGAGAAATATCTATTCAAATCCTTTGCCCATTTTTTAAAAAGTAGGCTTTGTGCCCAGTGTGGAGCCCAGTATGGGGCTTGAACTCATGACCCTGAGACCAAGAGTCAGACACTTAATTGACTGAGCCACCCAGGTATCCCCTTTGTCCATTTTTCAATTGGATTGCATTTTCGTTGTTGAAATGTACGTGTTCTCTATATATTTTAGTTACTAGACTCTTATTAGATATTTGATTTCCAAATATCTTCTCCCATTCTGTGTTTTCCTTTACTTTCTTGGTGATGTTCTTTGAGGAACACAAGTTTTATTTTGATGAAGTCCAATTGATCTATTTTTTTCTTTTGTGGCTGTGCTTTTGGTGTCATATCTAAGAAACCACTGCTTAATCCAAAGTCACAAAGATTTACACCTATGTTTTCTGCTAAGAGTTTTATAGTTTTAGCTCTTACATTTAGGTATTTGATCCAGTTGTAGTTAATTTTTTGGTATGGTGTGATGTAGGGATCCAGTTTCATTCCTTGCATTGGATATCCATTTATTCCTGAATATTTCAGACTATTTTTTCACCATTGAATTGTCTTAGTGCCTTTATCAAAAATCAACTGACTGAAGGTGATGGTTTATTTCTAGACACTTGTGAGGATACACATGTTTGTATTTAGGGCCCACCCAGATAATCCAGGACAGTCTTCCATCTCAAGATCCTTGACTTAATCATATTTGCAAAGGCCCTTTTTTTCAAATAAGATTGTATTTATAGGGATTAGGATCTGATGCCTCAGGAGGGCCATTATTCAACCTGTTACAGATGGTAACTCTAGGCTTAACCTTTTGAGGAACTGGCAAACTGTTTTCCAAAGTAGCTGCATATCTTACATCCCCACCAGCAATATATGAGAGTTCCAGTTTCTCTACATCCTTGCCAACACTTATTTTCATTATAGCCACCTTCATGAGTGTGATTTACATTTCACTAATGACTAATGTTGAGCATCTATTTATGTGATTATTGGCCATGCTTCTTTGGGCCAATTGATATTTGATCCATAGTGTTAATATTGATTTTTTTCTGCATATAGCACCAAGTGATTAGTATGGAGGTTGATCCCATTATTTGACATTTACATTGTAATTAAGATATTATAAACTTTACTTGGGGACTATTTATGCTATTTAATATATTCATAGGGTTATAGAAACATTTTCATGTCTTTGCATATTAATTACCTCAGTATGCTTCTGATTCTTTGGGGGTAGGTTTTAGTGCACAGAATAAAGTGAATTACATTAAATGTCCCATTAGTTAACTTTTCCCCCCAGTTCATGCTTTTTTTTAAATTAATTTATTTTTATTGAGATATAATTTACATATAACATTGTATAAGTTTAAAGTGTACAACACCATCAGTTAACTTTTAAATGTCATCATTTATTTGCTTTCATGTACCCAGCACGGGGTATGGCACTACCAATACAGTGACTAAGCAACAGATGTGACCTCTGCCCTCTTGGCAGAGATGGTTATAAAATAAAGAATTGTAGAAGTAAACGTAATTACAGCAGTAAGCCCTTTGAAGGAAAAGAGACAGACTGCTGGGTAAGTACAAGGGCCCCAAGGTAGGGCAGAGCATGGCGATTTCCATGGACTTGAGAAAGGGTAGTCTTCCTGGAGTGTAGATGAAGAACAGTGGCACTGGATGAGAGGAAAGGAGGGGGCTGGGCTCATGGGCCAGTGAGGGCATTTATATTAGAAAGCCAGCGCTGTCAGATTTTCAGTGGAGGGATAACATAAGTGGATGCAGTTTTTGAAGGGCACCTTGGACTTCAGTGTGAGGACTGTGATTTAGAGTGTTGAGAGGGGGCAGGAAAGCTGAATGAAAAACTTTTGCCATTGTGCGGGCAAGAGATGATAAAGCCCAGCCTTCGCCAGAGGCCATGAAACTGAATGACTATGAGAAATCCTTAAGATGTAGAATCTGATTGACTTATGTGAGGAAGTAGGAAGGGTGGAGGTACTAAGGATGACTTCCAGGTCTGATCTACCCACTGAGATCAGGTTCACAGTATGAGGAGCTATTTTGGATGGAAGCTGTATATTCATGTTTAGATATCAAAAGAGGCTGGGCTGTAGGAATGAATCTAGGAGAGATCTGTGTCTCCCTGATATTTCAGAGTCACATGACTGGGAGTGTAAATTCTCCCTAGAGACAGATGAGAAGGATGAAGAAGAAGCACTCTCACATCCTGGTATGGCTCAGGTGAAGCAGATGAGAAGGATGAAGAAGAAGCACTCTCACATCCTGGTATGGCTCAGGTGAAGCAGACTGAGGGGGACTAGTCAGATGGGTCTGTGTGCAGTATAGGGAGTGGAGAGGTCAAGAGAACAGGAGACCAAGATGGCTCCAGGCAGGTACGCATGTCACAGAGGATGTTGCAGAGAAGTTGAGCAGCCATTGGATTCATCCCTAACGTCAAAGTCTTTGTTTCCATCTCTAGAACAATGCTCAGCCACAGTTTTATTAAGCGATTGAATAAAGGAATGAATGAATTGGTGACCTTAGCTGGAGTTGCTTCAGGGCAGATGTACAAGCTGACTTTATCACTGAAAAGAATGTTTCTACTGAGATACCCCCTACTTTGTATATAACTCTTTATTTGATTAGTTTACATATGCATTTGATTTAGTGTGATAGTAAGCATATTTTGGGTTTTTCTAATTTTTATCCTTTGGTTGTTCTAAATTTATGGATGCTAGAGAATCCATAAGCTATAAAATCACTTTGAAAATAAGAAAGAGAGCTTCTGATAAGTGGCTCATGCTCATCCTAGTCTCAGAATTTGGTGCACTTAGAAACACCAGTCTCTTGATTAGCTGGTTCCCTTTCCAACACTGCCCATCAGGAGAGTGCCTCTTAGGAGTGGACCTGGGCTCTGGTGCCCTGAGGGCTCTAGCCCCAGAAGGCTTCTGTGTGGTTCTCCCTTCCTGCATTCTGAGTTCCATGTGGGGCATGGCCTCTCTCTCTCTCTTCCCATTTCTGCTCATTCATGGCTGGGATAATAGATGGTTCACTTTGTAGTCTCTGAGGGATCAAAAGAAGAGACTGGGTCCTCTGTATCCTGCAGGACCAGGACCTCTGATGGAAAGACAGAGGAGGCTGTCTACTGCTTCTGAGACATCATATTTTGTGGCACATTTCTGTGATTTATAGTATTGAATTTTAGTAATGTATGAAATCTAATGCATGGAAAAGTGAAACCATTAATAGAATTGTGAGCCAGATAAGGTTTTTTGTGACTATATAAATGCTAGATTTTTAAAGATTGATTTAGAGAAACATTTTTAAAAATATTTATTTATTTATTTATTCATGAGAGACACACAGAGAGAGGTAGAGACATAGGCAGAGGGAGGAGCAGGCTCCTTACAGGGAGCCCAATGTGGGACTCAAACCCCAGACCTGGGATCACACTTGAGCTGAAGGCAGATGGTCAACTGCTGAGCCACCCAGGTGTCCCAAGAAACATTTTTTTTTTAATACCTGGATTAGCTCCCTGCTCAGCAGAGTCTGCTTTTCCATATCCCTCTACCCCTTCCCCCAGCTCATGCTCTCTCTCAAATCTCTAAAATCTTTTAAAAATAAATAAATAATTCCCTGATTATATTACTTCCTATGGGTTCTGTGATGTTGCTGTCATTTCTCTAATATTCTGTTAATATCATTGTTGTGCCCAAGATCGCGTATCCGAGAAACCACGAAGGAGCCAACACCGATGCAAGTGCACGAGGATTTATTTGCAAGCTCGAGCTTGGGTCCAAGTACCCAACACAGGGCAGCAGGGACTTGGACCCGGAGGTTAAGAGGCGTAGCAGTTTTATAGGGGCCAGTGGCCAATGAGATTGTAACACGCACAGAAAGTTGCATAGTCCTGTTGGTCCACACGCAGGTGGCCAATTGAATTACAATTTACCCTATAGTGACCGTTTGAACTAGCCTATCACTCTGGTCAGAATTGGCACGCAGGTTTGGCGGGCAAAAGGCCGGGTTTACATTCTCTGGTGGCTAGGGGATCTTTGTTAAATTCCTTGGGTCCCACAATCATCAGTGTGAAAATTTTAAATTGCTGTAAGATGGAGCAGATTCTATATGTGATTAAATATTTAGAAATAGAAAAAGGACTTAACTGATGCCTGGGTTGCCCAGTGGTTGACTATCTGCCTTCAGTTCAGGTTGTGATCCTAGGGTCCTGGGATTGAGTCCTGCAACAGGCTCCCTGCAGGAAGCCTGCTTCTCCCTCTGCCTATGTCAGCTGCCTGTCTCTGTGTCTCTCATGAATAAATTACCTATGTTCTCACCACCCAAATATAAGTGGAAGATTTTAGAATTAAGGTCTTTTTGAGCCACACATCATTTTTGCTACTGTACCTGAGCCAATCTAAAAAAAATTGGATTGGGTAAAATTAGAGGTTTTCCCATGAGGTGCCTGTATCAATGCTGTCCAGTCTGGATGTCACTGTTGTCTACCCATCGCACTGCAAGACTACTCTGTCCCCAGGATCAAACTCCTGTTGATCTGGCCCCTCAGTCACATGCTGTGCTGAGACCCTTCAAGCGCTGTGGGTGGAGGGCAGTGGTCTCATTTTCCAGAGGAGTGTGAGGTGCATGCCAAGTGGCCTGACCTCATCTTAGACCTCCTCGTGCTCCTTCACTTCACCCTGCTTCTTTCTGGAAAAACCCAGGGGGCTCTTACCTTATGTTTATGTTTTTAAAGGTCTTTCAGAAAATATGCCTTACCTCATGTGATCATTTACTCAGGAGATTAGAGTTATGATAGAAATTTACATAGTATCCGAGCTTTAGGATATAGGCCTGAAAAGTGCAAATAATCTTAAATTCTTCCTGCTTGCACTTAAATTAAGACTTATAGTAAGGGCTGAGATCTAGCAGTTAATTAAGAGTTCTGGATGTAATTAAAGGTAATCCAAGAAAAAATCTGAAAAGCCTGAGTGGAATCCATCTCTAATAACCAAGTATTTTTTAGTATCTGGGGATGATATAAACATAAAATGCAAAACAAACTGAAATATAACTGTAGCTACCCCCACACACAGCCCAAATAAATTTAAATTTTAGACATTTGGCTTTGCCAAATAAACCAGATTAACTCGGAGTGCAATGTTTTCTTCCTGGTCAGGCTGTTACCTCCTGACCCACTGCCATGGCATCTTCCCCTGATCTCCCGGGCTGTGGAGCAGTTCTGCAACCCTGGGTGTCCCAAAGGGCTCCCCATCCCACAGGTGTAACTCTGGCCATCTGCTTTGCAGCCCCTTCTTCTGCTCATGGGACCAAGTCAGCCCCTCCTTCCGTTTCCCCAGTGCTGCCTCCACCATACAGATGTTGTTGCCCACAATACACCCAGAGTCCAGGACTGTCCTTCTCCCAGCTCCTCTCATCTATTCCACTCACAGGCTCTCATCTCCATGAGGGGTACTACCTTTTGACTACATCAGCTTCTTCATCATCCCCTCAGTAGAGAATGGGTTCCTTGAGAATAGGGCTTTTGTGGTGCCTGTTGTAATGTCCTCACTGAGGAGGGAGACTGGACCAAATTTGAATAAGTTGCCTTCTGAAATTCATTTGTTACCAGAGAATTGGCCTCTTCCTTCCCACTCTGCTGCCTGTGTTCTGGTCCAGCTGCTCCACTGCTGGCTAGTCCCCTTACCCCAGCCTGTACTGCCTCTACTTCACCTCCGCTGCCCCAGGATCCAAGTGGCCTCAGGACTGAGCAGTTCCCAAAAGCTAGCTCTCTGCTTTGCTTAAGATGGTACACTCATTATTGTGAGGAGTCAATGAAATAATGCACAGAAAGGACTCAGAATAGTACCGGATACACTGTAAAAGGTGGAGAAGCCTCAATACTCGTTACTATGTTTCTCTCTCTTCCTTCTAGGGTAGAGAGAACTTCCTTGGTGTGATTATCAAGGCTGGTGGAAAATGTGATCCCAGTCTTTTTTTTTTTTCCTTTCCAGTTTTTTAAACTTCATTTGCCTCTACATTTTGCTTCCCTGATTCCCCTCTTCAGCCACTATGAACTGTGTGTAGTGTCAGTCACTTATGTTCCACATCTCTTGGTCCATAGACTACACGAAGAATTAAAATATGGTACAGTAATACATATTATAATTATATTCCATGTAATCTGGAAATGACGAAGTGTGGTAGGAGCCATAAAAAAGAAAATATTCTGTACTGATCACATTTTGCCAAGGATAGTATTTCTAATATCTTGATATTTCTTTTCCTACATTTCTTTGCTTCTGTAGAAGTACTGTTTGTCCTTTTTGGTTTCTTCATTTTTTAATTTCTCTCTTATTATTAGAACTCCTCAAGTAATTCTTTTTTTTATATAGGGTGAATGGAAAGTAAAGTTTTGGAGTTCTTAAATTTTGGAAAATGTCCCTTTTTTGACATCTTGTTTGATAGTTACAGAATTGAGTATTTCTACCTTCCTTGAAGGGGAACTTTGAAAACATTGGTGTACTATTTTCTGGCTTTGTTAATACAGTGTCTCTGATGCATTGCATGTTGGAGCTAACCTTTTTTTTTTTTTTTCTCAGAGATTACCTTGTTTCTCCTTACCGTAGGGAATGTCACTGGGGTGCCTCTGGATGTGAGTCAGCTGCCATAAATTATGTTTAGCACTTAGTAGGGCTCTAAATCTTTGGCCCCTTGACCAGTCATTCTGATCAGGACTGGGTAACCCACCCACTCCAGCAAGGCTCTAGGCAGGTGGGCGGGGCTCCCGTGTTCTAGGTGTGTGGGCAGGGTTCCCTGATCTAGATGTGTACCGGGGCTCCCATGATCTAGATATGAGGGTGGGGCTCCCATGCTGGGCTCTAGGCATGTGGGCAGGGCTCCCTTACAAAAGTCCAGCTTGTCTCTAGGGCTTAAGCTGAGTGATTCTTTAATAATCCAACCCAGCAGCTTTCTCTCTTCCAGGTAATCCTCAAATTTCTGACTCCTATGGATACCCTTTATTCATTTTCCATGTTGGGTTTCTTTCTTTTTGTTGTGGTTTTGGTTTTTGTTTTAATTTTTTATGATTTCTTTAGGAATCTGGGAGAAAAAGTAGGCAGACCTGTATGCTCCATTTGCAAATCTTAGCTGAAAATAAGGAACATTTCTGAACTCTTGAATTTGGGAGGAGAGTGTTAAAAACTCTCAACATTTGAAAAACATCACCTTTTGACTGCCTGTGTCTTTTGTTTTTTGTTTTTTAAATATAGAATCCCTAAAATAAAATGTGGTAGTAAAATTGGACAAAATAGGTAGTAGAATTTTAGCCATTCTGTTTTTTGTTAAAAACAAGCAACTGTGCATTGACAACCAAAATATTTTTATTATCATTATTTTTTTAATGGGAGTTCAATTTGCCAACATATAGCATATCACCCAGTGCTCATCCCATCAAGTGACCCCCTCAGTTCCCGCCACCCAGTCACCCCAACACCCTGCCCACCTCCCTTTCCACCAAAATATTTATCTCATTGCCTATACCTTTCTATTCGTAAATTCAGCGACCTAAGTAGTATTGTTTAGATTCTTAGAATTACTTGGCATGAATAAAACCTGTAATTGAGGAATTTGTTATGGCTTGCTTACTTTTCATGAATTTTATTTAATTCTTTGGCTTTAGAGCCACTTTACAAGTACCTCAATTATAGTGTTCATTTCAGGTTCAGAGCCACTGCTAAAAGAGCAATTGATTTCCTTGCTGATGTTTAAATTAACCTATTTTGAAGATAACATTTTTGTTTTATATTCCTCTTGACACTTTGACTAAATATTAGTGCCATGTTCTCAAAACAGTATCAGTGTTTGGGGTAAGGTTAAGGTATATAAACTATTACCCCATTGAAAAGAAAAAAAAAATAAAACCAATGGCAGTTAAAAATAATTAAGCATATATAATGTTTGTAACTTGTAAAAGTGTAGAAAGGTAGCAAAACGGAAAAATGTTTTTTTTTTTTGGAAAAATGTTTTTAAAAATGTACTTGTGTACATTCCTGGGATGTATTTCATATACGTGCAGTTTGTGCCAAGTACACTAGGTGGCTAGACCCTGCAGAAGGATGGAGCCCCTCTCTCCCTTGGCTGTGATCTTGACTGCTCAGTTCCCTGGGGAATAATGCTCCCCTGCATAATTCCTTTTGGAGGGGAGCAGGGACATTTCCAGTTATGCTTCACACACCTTTATCAGTTCTCCAGTTGTCTTTGTCTCTGTCCAGGTATTAATAAAATTCCTGATAACCCAGTCTATATTAGTAAACAAACAAGTATTTTTAAAAACACCCAAATACTATTTTTGACTTTAATTTTATCAGGTGAAAACAACAAAGCACTTTCTTTTTTTTTCTTTTTTTTTTTTTATGATAGTCACAGAGAGAGAGAGAGGCAGAGACACAGGCGGAGGAAGAAGCAGGCTCCATGCACCGGGAGCCTGATGTGGGATTCGATCCCGGGTCTCCAGGATCGCGCCCTGGGCCAAAGGCAGGCGCCAAACCGCTGCGCCACCCAGGGATCCCACTTTCTTTTTTTTTAAATTTTATTTATTTATTCATGAGAGACACAGAGAGAGAGAGAGAGAGGCAGAGACACAGGCAGAGAGAGAAGCAGGCTCCATGCAGGGGGCCCGATGTGAGACTTGATCCTGGGACTCCAGGATCACACTCTGGATCAAAGGCAGGTGCTAAACTGATGAACCACCCAGGGATTCCTAGAGAACACTTTCTGAATTGTAAGGATTATATTTGTTTATTTCCTATCCCCTCTCTTCACCCAGAAAAGGATTATAGCAGTCTTTGTGACAAGCAGCCCATAGGAAGACTTCTCTTCAGGCAATTCTGTGATACAAAATATGATCTAAAGGGATGCATCGAATTCCTGGATGCAGTGGTAAGCAATTTATCTCAGTGTTGAACTACTCAATCTTGTGTTTTTGAAAATTAACAGATTAGATCTAAAAACTTGGGTCTCTGAAGTTAAGTAGAACCTGACAATGATGATAAGAGTGGATAAACTAGTTTCTTGGTGTCATGTTACCTTGGTATGGAAATCCCTATATAATATTCCCCCTTATCCATGATATTGCTTTCCATAGTTTCAATTACCTGTGGTCAGCTGGAGTCCAGAAGCAGATGACCCTCCTGACATATGGTCAATGCAGGCACACTCAGAGATATTGTGGGTCTAGTTCCAGACCATGGCAATGAAGCAAATATCTCAATGAAGCGAGTCACATGAATTTTTTTGTTTCCCACTGCATATAAAAGTTATCTCTACACTCTACTGTAATCTATTAATTGTACAATAACATTATATCTAAAAAAAGCAATGTTCATACCTTAATTAAAAAATACTCTGTTGCTGGAAAATGCTAATTGTACTCTGACCTTTCAGCAAGGCATCATCTTTTTCCTAGTGGAGGGTCCTGCCTCAATGTTGATGGCTACTGGCTGGTCAGAGTGGGAGTTACTGAAGGTTGGGGTGTCTGTGACAATTTCTTAAAATAAGACAAAATAGAAGTTTGCAACATCCATTGAATCTCTCTTTCACTTGAACACTTAGAGGCTGTTATAGGCATTTTTTTTTTGTTATAGGCATTTTTTTTTAAAGATTTTATTTATTTGAGAGAGAGAGAATGCATATCTGAGAGGGAGCATGCAGAGGGACAAGCAAACTCCCTGCTGAGTGGGGAGCCCAATGTGGGGCTCAATCCCAGGACCCTGAGATCACGACCTGAACTGAAGGCAGACACTTAACCTACTGAGCCACCCAGGTGCTCGTAGAGGCCATCATAAGGTTATTAATTGGCCTAATTTCTTTTTTTATTTTTAAATTTTATTTAAATTTAATTTTTTAAAATTTTTATTTATTTATGATAGTCACAGAGAGAGAGAGAGAGAGAGAGAGGCAGAGACACAGGCAGAGGGAGAAGCAGGCTCCATGCACCGGGAGCCCGACGTGGGATTAGATCCCGGGTCTCCAGGATCGCGCCCTGGGCCAAAGGCAGGCGCCAAACCGCTGCATCACCCAGGGATCCCTTAAATTTAATTAATTATCATATAATGTATTATTGGATTCAGAAGTAGAGGCCAGTGATTCATCAGTCTTTTATAATACCTAGTGCTCATGACATCACCTGCCCTCCTTAATAAACATTACCCAGTTACCCCTTCCCCCTACACCCCTCCCTTTCGGGGACCCTCAGTTTGTTTCCTGTGATTTAAGAGTCTCTTATGGTTTGTCTCCCTCTCTGATTTCATCTTGTTTTATTTTTTTCCTCTCTTCCCCTATAATCCTGTTTGTTTCTTAAATTCCACATGTAAGTGAGATCATATGATAATTGTCTTTCTCTGACTTATTTGGCTTAGCATATTACCTTCTAATTCTATTCATGTCATTGCAGATGGCAAGACTTCATACTTTTTGATGGCTGAGTAATATTCCATTGTATATGTAGCACATCTTCATTATCCATTCATCTGTCGATGGACATCTGGCTCTTTCCATAGTTTGGCTATTGTGGACATTGCTTCTATAAACCTTAGGGTGCAGGTGCCCCTTTGGATCACTACATTTGTATCTTTGAGGTAAATACCCAGTAGTGCAATTGCTAGGTCATAGGGTAGTTCTATTTTCAATTTTTTGAGGAACCTCCATACTGCTTTCCAGAGTGGCTGCACTAGCTTGCATTCCTACCAGCAGTGTAAGAGTGTTCCCCTTTCTTCACATCCTCTCCAACATCTGTCATTTCCTTGTTTATTTTAGCCATTCTGACTGGCATGAGGTAGTATCTCATTGTGGTTTTGATTTATATTTACCTGATGCTGAGGGATGTTGAACATTTTTTTTCCATGTGCCTGTTGGCCATGTGTAGGCCTTCTTTGGAGAAATGTCTGTTCAGGTCTTCTGCCCATTTCTTGACTGGATTATTTGTTCTTTGGGTGTTGAGTTTGATAAGTTCTTTATAGATCTTGAATACTAGCCCTTTATTTGGTATGTCATTTGCAAATATCTTCTCCTATTCCATAGGTTGTCTTTTAGTCTCGTCAACTGTTTCCTTTGCTGTGCAAGAGCTTTTTATCATCATAAAGTCCCAATAGTTCATTTTTGCCTGGATTCCCTTGCCTTTGGAGATGTGTCTAGCAAGAATTTGCTGTGGCCAAGGTCACAAAGGTTTCTACCTGTGTTCTCCTCTAGGATTGTGATGTATTTCTGTCTCACATTTAGGTTTTTCATCTATTTTGAGTTATTTTTGTGTAGGTGTGAGGAAATGGCCGAGTTTAAGTCTTTTGCATGTGGCTATTCAAATTTCCCAATGCCGTTTATTGAAGAAACTGTGTTTTCCATTGGATATTCTTTCCTGCTTTGTTGAAGATTAGTTGACCGTAGAGTTGAGGGTCCATTTCTGGGTTCTCTATTCTGTTCCATTGATCTATGTGTATTGATGATTACAGCTTTGTACTAGAGCTTGAAGTCTGGGATTGTGATGCCACCAGTTTTGTTTTTCTTTTTCAACATTCCTCTGGCTATTCAGGATCTATTCTGGTTCCATACAAATTTTAGGATTATTTGTTCCAACTCTGTGAAATAAGTTAATGGTATTTTGATAGGGATTGCATTGAATGTATAGATTGCTCTAGGGAACATATATATTTTAACAATATTTGTTCTTCCAATCCATGAGCATGGAATGTTTTTCCATTTCTTTGTGTCTTCCTCAATTTCTGTCATAAGTGTTTTATAGTTTTCTACATATAGACGCTTTACCTCTTTGTTTAGGTTTATTCCTACTTCTCTTATGGTTTGGGGTACAATTGTAAATGAGATTGACTCCTTAATTTCTCTTTATTCTGTCTCATTGTTAGTGTATAGAAATGCAACTGATTTCTATGCATTGACTTTATAGTATGTAATTGGCCCAATTTCAGTGTTGCTGTGTCTTGATGAATTAGGAGGCTGGAGGAGAGGGAGACAGAGGGGAATGGCTGGTTGGTGGAGCAGTCAGAAAAACATTTGAGGCTCTTGCCTATCCTCTGTGGAGCTCCTCAGAGCTTCCTTCCTCTCCTTTCCTTTCCTTTCCTTTCCTTTCCTTTCCTTTCCTTTCCTTTCCTTTCCTTTCCTTTCCATTCCATTCCTTTCCTTTCCTTTCCTTTCCGGTGCCTTTGCTAGAATAAGACAAAGCTTTGAAAGGAGGTTGGTTTTTCTTGTTTTGTTTTTGTTTTTGCTTTTAGCTAGAACTCTGGTGTAGAGGGGCAGGCTTTGTCAGTTCCAAGAGTAGAATGTAGATATGTATTAGTGTAGCGGGTCATATTTGCCAAGCTGCTATTTTTTAAGAATTTAGAGACCTACAGTTCTTTATTTCAAAATGACTAAATTGCATTGTTAAAGCTCTTTCAGGTTTGGATCTTCTGGTAGTGACATGAGACCTGTTAGTGTTTAGGTGACTGCCAGTTGATTGCAATGACAGGTTCTGTTCTGTGTTTTGTTTTGTTTTTGATGGAAGCTGTGTGGGCTAATAAATAATGCCTGATTATGCCATTTGTACAACACTTAACTGCTTGGACTGTCCTTGTGGTAGGTAATTGCAAGTTCTCAGAGTTTTTGGTGTGGAGAGACTGCATCTTATCTATTTCCCTTATGGCACCCAGCATGATTGTTTGCTCTCTTTTCTGCTTAATGTTTGTTGACTGAATCAATGGCATCTGTGGCAACCAATGTTCACTGTTCAGTGAAAGAAACAACCAATAGGAGAGATGTGTTAAGAGATCTATTGCAAGGAATTGGCTTACATGACTATGAGATTGGTTAGGAGAGTCTGAAATCTATAAGACAGGAGGGAATCCTGCAAAAATGGAGTGAAGTTGCTGTCCTCAGGCAGAATTCCTTTGAGGAAGGCTCAACTCTGGTTCTAACATCTTTTAACTGATTAAATCAGGCTTACCCAGATTCTCTAAAATAATCTCCTTTACTTAAAGTCAAATGATAAAGACTTTAATCACATCTCCAAATACTAGTACAGCAATGACTAGATTAGTATTTGAATAACTGGACATTGTACCTGCTAGGTTGGCATGTGGAAAGACCATCACAAAATCCCAGTGCTTTCTTTTCTGTTGAGTGCATGCTGTCCAGCATCTAGAACATAAGCTGGAAGGTTCTAGTTATGGTGTCTGATTACTAGTCAAGGGGAGTACAGTGCCCTTGAACACAGAACATGAAGCTGGCTCAGACTGGGTCATCAGCCTGACAACCATGGCTCTAGTGCTGAACCAGTGGAGAATGAAGGATCAAGTGTGAGGTCCGACTCCTGCCCAAAAGGGCTTTATAAGTTCAGTAGATGAACTTCCTTCAGTCTTCGTTTCTTCACTAATCTCTTCAACTCCATCTGGCTTTTAGCTTCCTTGCTCTTCTCAGGCCTGCACCTGCAGGATCAAAGTGCTTCCCTGAGGCCTCCTTGTGCTTCAGTCTCCATGTCTATTGACATTGTCGAGTCACCTCTGCTTGAGATTCTCTTAGCCAGGCTTTTTTTTTTTTTATTTTTTTTTTATTTTTATTTTATTTTATTTATTTATTTATTTATTTATTTATTTATTTATTTATTTATTTTTAGCCAGGCTTTTATGATCTCTCCTCTGATATTCTCTTTCATCTTTTTTTCACTTGCTTATTCTCTGTAGATATTTAGATATAGATCAAGTTCTGCCTTAACCCTTCCTCTGTTTTCTGGCCTATGTGGTAGTACCTCTCTTACGGTCTTTGCCTGACACCTGCGTATAGTTGTCTTCTGCTTTGATATCGCCAGCTCTGGTTTCTCTGGGTGTTCTGCACTCAGGTTTTCCACATGCCTCTTGGATATTTCTAAAATTCTGTTGCCATGAGCAATCCAAGTTGTTTATTTAATTCTATTTTATTTGGCCTCATTTAAGGGCTGCAAGTGTAATATAACAGAGAGCACCGTGGGATGTGTTGCTCTAGTACATCATTCACCCTTTAAAGAAAACTGCTTTTTCCTAGTTTCCCAAAGAAAAGCTGCAGGTACTTGACCAATATCAAATCAGTTAGAGCTACTCTGTGGTTCTCAGGGTACCCTGCCAATTCTGTATGTCTGAGAATTGAAAACACTGTGAAATCAGTGAAGAAACTCCACTACTATTTTTCTGTGTTCTCATCTCTACCGTCAGGGAGAGTATGAAGTGACCGCTGATGAGGACCAAAGAAGCTATGGACTGCAGGTCTTCAACACATTCTTCGGTGTCGAGGTGTGTTTTCTTATAGTACCTAGCCTTTCTCACTTAGTTGGATTAAAAACCTTTAATTTCTTAGAAATATTTCCCTTATGCTTTTTCTTTTGAGTCAGTGAGTAATTTAATGAATCTCTTAGAAAATTGATTCAAAGAATTTTTATTTATTTCTTTTTTTTATTTATGATAGTCACACAGAGAGAGAGAGAGAGAGAGAGAGAGAGAGAGAGAGGCAGAGACATAGGCAGAGGGAGAAGCAGGCTCCATGCACCGGGAGCCCGATGTGGGATTCGATCCCGGGTCTCCAGGATCGCGCCCTGGGCCAAAGGCAGGCGCTAAACGCTGCGCCACCCAGGAATCCCGATTCAAAGAATTTAAAAGCTTCTATGTTTCCCCAAACAGAATACAGCATTAGAGAATTTTATTTGTCTGTCTTGGGCTGAAAAATAAGATTTTTCTCCTAAAAGCTTTAATGGGTCTCAGTTTTTATGCTTTTTTGACTCAGTAGATTCTTACAGTTTAGTGTGTCCCTGAAATAGATCTGTAAGCTGCTCCTCTTCATATGATTTCCTTTCTGTAGGCTATAAGAGAAGTCCTAAACCCTGGGCAGGCCCCTGTGTTATAGGATTGGTGGAGAACAATAACAGGGATAGTTAACACTTAGTGAACACTGCTCTAAGCCATGCACATGCAACAAGTTAAGATAACAGTGCTATGAGGTGGATACATTATTATGTCTATTATTATGTGGTAAGACTGAAAATCAGAGTAGTTAAGTGGTTTACCAAAGGTTACACAGCTTGTTAAGGAATCAAACACGGAGGGACGGGTTGGAGAATAGTGTGGTGAGAACGAGTCCAAAATGTTCAGATTCTGAGCCTAGCTAACTCAAGATGGTAGGGCCTTCAAGAGAGAGTGGCGGGAGCTGGGGAGAGTAGAGAAGGCCAGTGGATTAGCAAGTGAGCACAAAGATACACACACAACCAGTGGTGGCAGAGATGTGGTCAGTGGTGGCAGAGATGTGGTTCAGACCAGATAGGTTTTGACTCCAAAGCCTTCACTTGCCAAAGTCTCCAGCATCAGTACCATGGCTCCTAGGTAATTCTTTTCCAACACAGCTGCTACAGCATCCACATATTTGTAGGTACCCCCAGTCACTGATTGGGAGGAATAGATGAGAAGTTTCATTTACCTAATTCTTTTTTTATTTTTGGACTTAAAAAAAAATTTGACAACAGAAATAAACATTTCTTACCTTAAAGTTAGTTTTGACATTGACATTATTGTATAACTGTATCCACAATGATTAATCAAAACATGAAACATTGTTTTAATTTTCCCAATGAGGTTTTTTTTTTAAGTTTTAATTTTAATCACCTGGTGCTCACCACAAGTACCCTTCTTAGTCCCCATCACCTATTTCCCCCACCCCCCAACCTGCCACCCCTCTGGTGACCGTCTGTTTGTTCTCCATAGTTGAGTCTGTTTCTTAGTTTGACTCTCTTTCTCTTCTTTTTTTTTTTAACTTACTTGTTTCTTAAAGTCCATGTATGAGTGAAATCATATGGTATTTGTCCTTCTCTCTGTGATTTATTTCACTTAGCATAAAATTCTCTAGTTCCATCCATATCATTGCAAATGACAAGATTTCATTCTTATGGCTGAATAATATATATATATAATATATATATATATATGGAGAGAGAGAGAGAGGGAGAGATATATAGATATAGATATAGATCTATCTCTCTGTCAATCTGTATATATCACCCATTTTTATCCATTCATCAGTTGATGGACCTTCAGGCTGCTTCCGTTGTTTGGCTATTGTAAATAATGCTGCAATAAACACAGGAGTGCATGTTTCCCTTTGAATTAGTGTTTTTGTATTTGGGTAAATACCCAGTAGTGTGATTGCTGAATCATATGGTAGCTCTACTTTTAACTTTTTGAGGAATCTCCATACTGTCTTCCACAGTAGTCTATCAGTTTGCATTCCCACCAACAGTCCATGAGGGTTCCTTTTTCTCCATATCCTCACCAACACATGTTGTTTCTTATGTTTTTATTTTAGCCATTCTGACAAGTGTGAGGTGGTATGTCTTTGTGGTTTTGATTTGCATTTCCCTTGTGGTGAGGGATGTTGAGTTCCTTTTCATGTGTCTGTTTGCCATCTGGATGTCTTCTTCAGAGAAATGTCTGTTCGTGTCTTCTGCCTATTTTTTTAAAGATTTTATTTATTTATTCATGAGAGATACAGAGAGAGAGAGAGGCAAAGACATAGGCAGAGGAAGAAGCAGGCTCCCTGCAGGAACTGTGGGACTCTATTCTGGGACTCTGGGATCACTCCCTGAGCCAAAGGCAGATGCTCAACTGCTGAGCCACCCAGGCATCCCTCCTTCTGCCTATTTCTAATTGGGTGTTGAGTTTTAGAAGTTCTTTATATATTTTGGATACTAATCCTTTATTGGATGTGTCATTTGTAAATATCCTCTCCCATTCAGTAGGTTATCTTTTTGTTTTGTTGATTCTTTCCTTTGCTGTGCAGAAACTTTTTATTTTAATCAAGTCCCAATACTTAATTTTTGCTTTTGTTTCCTTGCCTCAGGAATCATATCTAGAAAAAAGTTGCTATGGTCAATGTCAGAGAAGTTACTCCTTGTGCTCTCTTTTAGGAGTTTTATGTTTTCAGGTCTCACATTTAGATCCTTAATCCATTTTGAATTTATTTTTGTGTATGGTATAAGAAAGTGATCGAGTTTTCCCAGCACTATTTGTTGAAGAGATTTTTCTCATTGAATATTCTTTCTTGCCTCATTTGTTAAAGATTAAATGACCATATTACTGTGGGTTTACTTCTGGGTTTTCTATTCTGTTCTATGGATCTATGTGTCTATTCTTGGGCCAGTAACATACTGTTTTAATTAATACAGCTTTATGGTATATCTTGAAATCTGGAATTGTGATACCTCCAGCTTTGTTTTCCTTTTTCAAGATTGCTTTGGCTATTTGAGGTCTTTGTGGTTCCATATAAATTTTAGGATTGTTTTTTCTAGTTCTATGCAAAATGCTATTGGTATTTTGATAGAGATTGCATTAAATCTGTAGACTGTAATATAGACATTTTAACAAAATTTATTCTTTCAATTCACAAGCATGTAATATTTTTCCATCTATTGGTATTGTCTTTAATTTCTTTCATCAGTGTTTTAAAATTTTCAGAGTACAGTTCTTTCACTGACTTGGTTGAGCTTATTCCTAGGTATTTTATTATTTTTGGTATAATTACAAATAAGACTGTTTTCTTAATTTTTCATTCTGTTGTTTCATTATTGATGTATAGAAGTGCAAAGGATTTCTATACATTGATTTGTAAACTGCAACCTTACTGAAATCATTTATCAGTTCTAGTAAGTTTTGTTTGTTTGTTTTGTTTTTATGGAGTCCTTAGGATTTTCTACATATAGCATGAGGTCATCTGCAAATAGTGAAAGTTTTACTTCTTTACCAATCTGGCTGCCCTTTATTCATTTTTCTTGTCTTATTACTGTGGCTAGGATTTCCAGTACTATGTTGAATAAAAGTGGTGAGAGTGGACGTCCCTGTTTTTGTTCCTGACTGTAGAGGAAAAGCTCTGTTTTTCCCCAGTGTGGATGATGTTAGCTGTGAGTTTTTCATATATGAACATTATGTTCAGGTGTGTTTCTCTAAACTTACTTTGTTGAGGGTTTTTATCATGAATGGATGTTGTACTTTGTCAAATGCTTTTTCTGCATCTACTGATATGATCCTGTGGTTTTTATCCTTTCTCTTGTGGATGTGATGTATCATGTTGATTGATCTGCAAATATTGCAAATACCTCCCCTGTGTTCCTCAGAGATATTGGCCTATACTCTTATCTGTGATGTCTTTATCTGGTTTTGTCATCAGGGTAATGCTGACCTTATAGCATGAATTTGGAAGTTTTCCTTCCTTTTCTATTTTTTGGAATAGCTTGAAAAGAATAGGTATTAACTCTTCTTTAAATATTTGGTAAAATTTTCCTGTGAAACCATCTGGTCTTGGGCTTTTGTCCAGGAGTTTTTTTAAATTATGGATTCAGTTTCTTTGCTGGTAATTGGTCTGTTCAGATTTTCTATTTCTTCCTGTTTAAGTTTGGGTAGTTTATATGTTTCTAGGAATTTATCCATTTCTTCTACATTGTCCAATTTGTTGGCATATAGTTTTTCATAATAATTGTAGTATTTGTATTTCTGTAGTGTTTGTTGGTATTTCTCTTCTCTCATTTGTGATTTTACTTATTTGAATTCTTTATTTTTCCATGATAAGTCTGGTTAGAGACTTAAAATCAATTTTATTGATTTTTTTATTGATTTTTTTTTCAGAGAACCAGCTCATAGTTACATTGATCTGTTCTATTGGTTTTTTAGTTCCTATATCATTTATTTCTGCTCTAATACTTATTTGCTTCCTTCTGTTGGTTTTAGGTTTTGTTTGTTGTTCTTTTTCTAGCTCCTTTAGATGTAAGTTTAGGTTATTTGAGATTTTTCTTGCTTTTTTTTTTGTGTAAAGATTTTATTTATTTGTTCATGAGAGACACAGAGAGAGAGGCAGAGAGATAAGCAGAGGAAGAAGCAGGCTCCATGCAGGGAGCCCAATGTGACACTTGATCCTGGGACCCCAGGATCATGCCCTGAGCCAAAGGCAGAAGCTCAACCACAGAGCCCACCCAGGTGTTCCTAAACTTCCCTCTTATGGGTACTTTTGCTATGTCTCAAAGGTTTTGAACCATTATATTTTCTTTTCTTTTTTTAAAGGTTATATTTATTTATTTGAGAAAGAAAGAGAACAAGGAGGAGGAGCAGCAGAAGGAGAGGGAGAAGCAGGCTCCTCACTGAGCAGGGGAGCCCGACTTGGGGCTCGATCCCAGGACCTTGGGATCATGACCTGAGCTGAAGGCAGACTCTTAACCAACTGAGCCACCCAGGTGCCCCTTAACCATTGTGTTTTCATTTTCATTTATTTCCATGTACTTTTTAATTTCATCTTTTATTTCCTGGTTGCCCCATTGTTTAATAGCAAGGTATTTAACCTCCTTGTATTTGTGGTCTTTCCAGATTTTTTCTGTATAGGTGACTTCTAGTTTCATAGTGTTGTGGTCAGAAAAGATACATAGTATGACTTTGATCTTTTTTGTTAAGACTTATTTTGTGACCTAATATGTGATCTTTTCTGGAGAATGTTCCATGTACACTTAAAAAGTATATTCTGCTGTTTGAGGATGGAATGTTCTGAATATATCTGTTAAATCCACTTGGCCCAGTGTGTCATTCATAAGCCATTGTTTCCTTATTGATTTCCTGTTTAGATGATCTGTCCTTTTATGTAAGTGGGATGTTTCTACTATTATTGTATTATTATTGATTAAATTCTATATGTTTGTTATTAACTGTTTTTATGTATTTGGGTGCTTCCAAGTTAGATGCATAAATATTTATAATTGTTGTATCTTCTTGTAAGATTGCCCCTTTATTATTTATTACATAATTTCCTTCTTTGTTGCTCATTAGAGTCTTTGATTGATTGATTTTTATAGTCTTTGTTTTAAACTCTAGTTTGTCTGGTGTAAGTATTGCTACTCTGGCTTTCTTTTTTTTTTTTTTTTTTTTTTTTTTTTTATTTTATGATAGTCACAGAGAGAGAGAGAGAGAGGCAGAGACACAGGCAGAGGGAGAAGCAGGCTCCATGCACTGGGATCCTGATGTGGGATTCGATCCTGGGTCTCCAGGATCGCGCCCTGGGCCAAAGGCAGGCGCCAAACAGCTGCGCCACCCAGGGATCCCAACTCTGGCTTTCTTTTGACATCCATTTGCATATTTCTTTATCCCCTCACTTTCAATCTGCTGGTGTCTTTAGTTCTAAAATGAGTCCCTTGTAGGTAGTGTAGAGATGGGTCTTTTTTTTATCCACCCTGTCACCCCATGTCTTTTGATTGAAGCATTTAGTTCATTTACATTCAAAGTAATTATTGATAGCTATGTATTTATTGCCATTTTATTACTTGTTTTATAGTCATTTTTGAAGATTTTCTCTGAACCTTTCTTGTCTTTCTCTCTTTCATAGTTTTCTGGTTTTCCTTAGTAATATATTTGAATTAATTTCTTTTTATTCTTTGCATATTTATTAGTGGTTTTGGATTTGTGTTTACCATTAAGTCTGTACATAACATCTTCTGCATATAGCAGTCTGTATTAAGTTGATAGTATAAGTTTGAATCCATTCTTTACTCCTTTCCTTCCCACATTTTAGGTATATGGTGTCATATTTTACATTCTTTTATTTTGTGAGGTCCATGACTGATTTTTTACAGAAATATTCATTTTTACTGCTTTTGTATTTCCCACCTTCATACTGTCATTTTTGGTCTTTCCTTTCCACTCAAAGAGTCCCCTTTAATATTTCTTGCAAGGCTGGTTTAGTGGTCACAAACTCCTTTGGTTTTTGTTTGCCTAGGAAGCTCTTTATCTCTCTTTCTTTTTTATTTTATTTTACTTATTATATTATTTTTAATAAAGATTTAATTAATTAATTTATTTATTTGAAAGAGAGGGAGAGTGCACACAGGTGGGGGAGTGGGAGGAGCAGAGGGAGAAGCACACTCCCCACTGAGCAGGAAACTTGACTTGGAGCTCAATCCCAGGACCTCTGGATCATGACTTGAGCTGAAGGCAGAAGCTTAACTGATTGAGCCACCCAAACACCTCTATTTTTTTAAAAATTATTTATTTACTAGAGAGAGAGAGAGACCAGGGTGAGGGGCAGAGGTAGAGGAAGACAGAATCTCAAGTGGATTCTGTGCTGAGTGCAATAAAATCTAAAAAAAAAAACAATCCTAAAGTATTCACACACACATTAGGAAAAAACACAACAAAACTACCAGAACTAATAATGAGTTCAGCAAGGTTGCAGGATACTAGATCATTATACAAAATTCTATTGTATTTCTTTTTTTAAAAGATTTTATTTATTTATTCATGAGAGACACAGAGAGAGAGAAAGGCAGAGACACGGGTAGAGGGAGAAGCAGGCTGCATGCAGGGAGCCCGATGTGGGACTCAGTCCCCAGGACTCCAGCATTATGCCCTGAGCTGGAAGGCAGACACCCAACTGTTGAGCCACCCAGGCATCCCTCAATTGTATTTCTGTATACTAACAATTAAAATCCAAAGATGAATTAAGAAAGCAACTCCATTTATGATAGCATCAAAAAGAATAAAATAGGAGTAATGCAAAAAAGAAGTTCAAGGCTTATACACTGAAAACTTCAAAATATCATTGAAAGAAATTAAAGAACTTATATAAATAGAAAGAAATCTCATGTTCATGTATTAAGAAGACTTAATATTATTAAGATGGCAATACTCCCTAAATTGATCTACAGATTCAATATAATCCCTGTCAAAACCCTATATCCTTTTTTTGTAGAAATTAAAAAGCTGATTTCAGAATTCACATGCATATGTAAAGTACCCCAAATAGTCATAACAATCTTGAAGAAGGACAAAGTTGGAGGACTTAGACTTCTTCATTTCAAAACTCACTACAAAGCTACAGTAATCAAAATGGTATGGTACTGGCATAAGGACTGACATACAGGTCATTGGAATAGAATAGATCCAGAGATAAACTCATACATTTACAGTTAATTGACTTATAATAATGGTGCAGGACAATTCAATGGACAAAGGAATGATCTTCAATAAATGGTGTTGGGACAACTGGATACTCATATGTAGAAGAATGAAGTTGAACCCATACCTCACACCATATATAAAAAAAGTAACTTCAAATGAGTTACTTCTCTGCTCATGGAAGATTGAAAGCATTGCTTTTCCTTTCTTTGGGATAAATTTCTATTAACATAAAATTTTTCTAAGATACTGAAAAGGGATCTCTATTTGGAGTTAATCATTACACAGTTTTGCTAGAATTAACCTATCTAGCTTCAGAAAATTAGTATTTTTAGAGGAGAAATGAGATTATAGAAAACACTAGAGCTATTTCTTATTTTTTTAAGATTTTATTTATTTATTTGTATGTTTGAAAGAGAGGGCATGAGCAGGAGGGAGGGGTAGAGGGAGAATCAGACTCCCTGATAAGCAGGGAGCCCAACTCAGGGCTCGATCCCAGGACTGAGATCATGACCTGAGCTGAAGGCAGACACTTCACTGACTGAGCCACCCAGGCACCCAAGAGCTATTTCTTAAAAATATGTATTTTTGAGGCAGTTTTGGAATATAATGGCTTTGTGTCCTGTGAAATTTTGTCTTGTTTTCTGTCTGTAACAATGTGTGTTGGGTAAATGAACAAACAAATTTCTTTTCTGAAATGGTGAACAGTTCCATCTTATCTTTACTATGGCTTTGCTGTGTAGCAAGAAACTGGTCTTGGAGGTCCTGAGAGCATGATTCCATCTTGGCTCTTCCACTTATTGCTGTGAGTGCACCAGAACATCCTAGAGCTCCCTCAGCCTCATTTGTCCAGAGGATTGTAAGGCTAACTGACATAGTATAGAAGGGAAAATGCCTCACTTCTGTTAGGTCATTTAAATGACACCTATTAGGATTAATTATAACAATATTACTCATTTTTTTAAGTGTGAGTTTTCTACATTGTACATTTCTGTCACTAGTTCAACTTCTTTGATGAAAGTATTTCTTTGATTTGTAAAAAACAGTTTTCCTGTGGTAACTCAGCTATACCACTGCCAGAATTCAGCCTAGAATGCATTTCTTGTTCCTACTGATAAATGTATAATTGAACATAATCTGAGTGTCTTTTTCAATAAATCTGGGCAATCGTTTTGTTATATGTTTTCTTTTCCCAGAATTCTCTAGTTGAGGGATAAGAGAATGGTAGGATGGCCCATAGGGACATATTAGTGAGAATGTAAGTGGTAGAGTGTTTTTGGAGGTCAGCTTTGCAATAAATATCAATGCTTAAGAGACATGTATCCCTTGAACTCATAATTCTACTCCCAGGAATCTGTCTTATAAAAACACAATTGTACAAAGATGTTCATGGGAGTGGGGTCTGCAGTGGAGAAAATGGGCAGCTAGAACACGTAAGAAAGACATAAACACATACTCTGGAAAACCATGCAGTCTTTCAGAAAATAAGGTAGCTCTCTAAGTATCAGCACATATTTGCAAAACTACACATATATTATCCCATTTGCATAAAAAATGTGTATTTCTGGGAGTTTGTGTGCATGTGTATGTGTTTACATTTTTAATTGTGGCAAAAAAGACATAAAATTGATCATCTTAACCATTTTTAAGTGCACAGTTCTGTAGCGTTACACATACCTACTTTGATGGGCAGCCTTCACCACCATCCATGTCCTGAACTTTCTTTGTCCTGCAAATCTGAAACTCTGTCCTCGTTAAACACAGCTCCTACCTTCCCCTCCTTTTTGAGGCTGAATAACATTCCCCTGCAAAGATGGACCACCATGTTTATCCTTCATCTGTCAATAGACCTTTGGATTGGTCCCACCTTTTGGATATTGTGAATAATGCTGCTGTGAACATGGGAGTACAGATAGCTCTTGGCACCCTTGCTTTTCGCTCTGGTTTGATTTACACAGGAAAAGATATAAAGAGGTAGACAACACAGTGAACTCTGGAAAATGACCCTGGGGTGGCACGTGAAGGTGACACTCTGACTTGTTATTTCATACACTTGATGTTATACTTTTTTTTTTACAGTAAGCGTTAGGTTCTGTTTACAATTGGTAAATTATGAAATCACTAATTGTTATGCATTTGGTTTGTGCTGTATGCAGTCAGCAGTCCCTTTACCAGAAATACCCTCACGTGTTTTGAGAGAATGTTGGTTGAAACTGAAGGAGAACCCTGACAAGGACGTCTTTGAGGAATGCACCAGGTAAGTGGCCAGCACCACCCTGCAAGCACCACCCTGCGCAGCTATTAGCAGATGGGGCTTACAGGAGCTTTCTCTACAGGAGACCAGTCCTTACTGTGGTACTTTCCAAATTAAAGTGGTCACTTTGACTAGAACGAAGCAAACAAGAGTGATGATAATTCTACAGACATAAGGGACACACTGAAGCAGATCACTGGAGAACCAGTGTATTAGCATGTGGATCCCTGGCCCCTTCACTCAGCCTTCTAAAATGCATGTGTCTGGGATGAAAAGATTCCCATAAAGTGTTGTTTTTTAAAGCCCTAGGCACTTGCTGAAAATATCTTCTCTCTAGATGTTTGCAGTATAGACAGGAAAATTCTAAATCAGGGCACTGATTAATCTGGCTCCTTATGTACACAGGGAGACAGAATGGTTTCTGGACTGATCTGGCCCAGAACATGGAGTCCTCTGTCCAGTCTTGCAGCATTCTGGTATTGCTTATCCTAAGATCCCTTTAACAGATGCTGGTTGAGTGCCGATTCTCCGTCAGGTGCTGTGTTTGTTTCCTGGGACCGCCATAACAAAGTCGCACAAACTCAGGTGGCTTCAAACAACAGAAATTTATTCTCTAGGTGCCTGGGTGGCTTAGCAGTTGAGCGTTTGCCTTCACCTCAGGTCATGATCACGGGGTTCTGGGATCGAATCCTGGATTCGGCTCACTGCTCCACTTAGCCCTCTCCATCTGCCCTTCCCCTTGCCACCACTCATTCTCCCTCTCACTCTCAAATAAAATCTTAATAAACAACAACGACAGAAGTTTATTGTCACAGTTCTGGAAGCTGGGAGTCTGAAGTCCAGGGCTCTGGAGGAGAGGGTCCTTCCTCGTTTCTGCTAGTTCTTGGGCAGCAATACCTAGTGTCTCTAGGCCTGTGCAGCAGCACTTCTGTCTCTGCTGTCTATGGTCCTGTGTCTTCTCCTCATAAAAGCACCAGTCACATGGGACCAGAGCCCACCCTGCTCTGGTGTGGCCTCAACTTAACCAATGATACCTGCAAAGACCCTTCCTGCAAGTAAGGCTGACATACAGGCACCAGGGTTAGGACCTCAACACATCTGTTTCGGAGACGCATTTTATGTCATAATCGTTTGCTTATTTGGGTTGAGGTTATGCTAGGGAACAAAAAAACAAACCAGTGCTGACTTAAGTTTTCATTCTTTTTTTTTTTTTTAAGAATTTTTTTAAGTAGTTTTTTTGTTGTTGATTTTTTTAGATTTTATTTATTTATTTATAGACACACACAGGCAGAGACACAGGCAGAGGGAGACTCTCTAGGCAGAGACACAGGCAGAGGGAGAAGCAGGCTCCATGCAGGGAGCCCGATGTGGGACTCGATCCCGGGTCTCCAGGATCACACCCCAGGCTGCAGGCAGCACCAAACCGCTGTGCCACCAGGGCTGCCCTTAAGTTTTCATTCTTATATGCCTTCAGAAAATATGAATCGCAGAACCTTGCTTCTTAGTCATTTTTTTGGAAAATAATTATTAAGCACGTATTATATGCCTGTCATTGATCTTGTTTCCAGGAATAAAATGATAAGCAAGAAAGAGTTGGTTCTTTATTTCTAGGGAGTTTATGACCAAGTGGAAATGACAGAGTAATCTGTATTAGTTCCCCGTTGCTGCCGTAACAGATTTCCTTGCACATGATGGCCTAAAACAACACACATCTATTTCCTTATGGTTCTGGAAGTCAAAAGTCTGAAAGGAGTATCGCTGGGCAGAAACCAGGTGCCAGTAGGGCCTTGTTCCATTGAAGATCTAGGGGAGAATCTGTTTTCTTTTTTTTCTCTGGCTTCTAGGGATGTGTTACTTGGCTCATGGCCCCTGACCTCATGTTTAAAACCAGCTGTCCTTTGGGGAATATAAATAATAGTGAAAGGGAATATAAAGGAAGGGAAAAGAAATGTTGGGAAATATCAGGAAGGGAGACAGAACATAAAGACTCCTAACTCGGGGAAACGAACTAGGGGTGGTGGAAGGGGAGGAGGGCGGGTGTTGGAGGGGAATGGGTGACGGGCACTGAGGTGGACACTTGACGGGATGAGCACTGGGTGTTTTTCTGTATGTTGGTAAATTGAACACCAATAAAAATTAATTAAAAAAAAAAAAAAACCAGCCGTCCAGGATCCTCAGGTCTCTCTCTGCCCCTGCCTTACCTGTGTCCACATCTCTCTCTGTCTCCCTCTCATTATCATGTGTGCAGCCCACCCAGATAATCCAGGATCATTTTCCCATATGCAGAGACCCTGTTGCCATGTAGGAGAATTCACTGGTTCCAGGGATTAGGACCTGGATGCATTTGGGTCATTCATTATTCAGCCTACCACAGGTGCTGAGTGAGTTACCAGGGTGGGAGCTTTCAGGGCACCTCTCCTAGTGGAGGGCCACTAGAGGAGTCTGTTCAGGCTGCAGAGGGACAGAGAGAGCACACAGGCCCATAAGGGGAGAGGCTGGTGGGGGAGGTACTGGTGGAGGGTCCCTGCTGCTACTGCAGCCTAGGAGGGCCAGGGGGACGGGGCGGCACCAGGGCCTGGTCCTTGTTCCCAGGTGCCCTCTCTATCACTTTGTGAGGGTTCACACAGGAGTCCTCAGGTAACCTTTTGGAGATCAACCTTCATTTCACAGAAGAGGAACGGAGGCCAAGGGACCAGGGAGAATTTGTCCTTTGCTCTAACAGCAATTAGAGAGACAAATTTCATTGTGGGAGTTGTTCAGGTGATGGCAGCCTGGACTGGCTAGTGGCAGTGATAATGGAGACAGATGAATGGATTTTGGAGAAATCCATGAGGCTGATGGGCAAGGGCAGGGGGAGAGGGGGGACAATGTAGTCTCACTGGGGACACGTTTGAGTTTGAGTTGCTTTCCAGACATGGAACAGAGCTGAGAGGTCAATAGCTGAATCTGGAGTATTCTCTTGAGACTCACAAGAGGCAGGATCTGGGGGTCATAGCCTCCTGTGCACATGTGACTGAGGCTGTGGGCGTGGAGGCCAGGCTCAGGCATGTGGGCAGAAGGGGGACTGAAGAGAAGAGTGTGCTAAGAGCAGATGGCTACAGCCAATCTCCCCCTCCCTCTCCACATCACTCTGGCTCTTACTGCCTGGCTCTGTCCCCTCCTTCCAGCACAGGGCCCTTAGCTGGAACTGTGTTAGGGGAAGGAGGGGACAAAAGCCAGAGGTTCAGGGTTCCCCACTATTCTGTCTCATTTCTGTATTGCTACAATCTTGATTTCCCAAAAACCTTCTTTCTCATTTTGGATTCCAGAACACAGATGTTGCATAATGGACATAAATGTTTCCTTTAGGCTACCTGCTGTTTTCTGTAAGAAGTTGTAGTGAGAGGCAGCATAAGGTGATGGTTAGTGGGGAGCCCCAGGACGAATATATTAAAACCAATGTTGAACTGATGCTCAGTTTTAAATGTCATAACTTTCAAAAAATGTGTGCAGTTGGGAGGGGCTGGGTGCCTCAGTGAAACAACTGCAACCCTCTCTGTGAAAATGAGGTTTTGAAAGGCACATGTCTTAGCATTGTTACAAATGTAGTTTCATTATTAAACACCCCCTGAAACGGTCTCAGAATCCATATGGATCCTGAGAACACATTTTGAGAATCACTGTGCTATATTCTGAATAACAGACTATATTCCATCCCTTATCTACTCTACAAATTAGAATTTTATTACTTCTGTAATAAAATTTATAAAATTTTATAAATTTATATAATTTTATAAAATTCATAAAATTCCAAATAAAACTTTAGAAGCATGGCTAATTGCATAAAATTTCTTCTGGAAATATATAGCATAAAATAATTCATTGGGTGCTTTAGTTTCAGTGTTAAAAAAAGGTTGTGTCGGGATCCCTGGGTGGCGCAGCGGTTTGGCACCTGCCTTTGGCCCAGGGCGCGATCCTGGAGACCCAGGATCGAGTCCCACATCGGGCTCTGGGTGCATGGAGCCTGCTTCTCCCTCTGCCTGTGTCTCTGCCTCTCTCTCTCTCTCTGTGTGTGACTATCATAAATAAATAAAAATTTCTTTAAAAAAAATAAAAAAAGGTTGTGTCAATTGGTGGCTCAGTTGGTGAAGCGTCTGCCTTCAGCTCAGGTCATGGTCTTGGGGTCCTGAGAATGAATGAGCCCTGCATTAGGCTTCCAGTGTAGTGGGAAGCCATACTTCTCCCTCTACCTCTGCCCCTTCCCCTGCTTGTGCTCTTTCTTGCTATCTCTCTTTCAAATAAATAAATAAAAATCTTAAATAGTAAAAAAAAAAAAAAAAAAAAAAGGTGTGTCACATTTTCTACAATGTGACCATTATCATTTAGATATTCATTCTGATTTCTGATCTTACATACACAATGTTTGCAATCCCTACTGAAATACACATGCTTGGGTGCATGCATACACACACCACACACACATACATACATACACCCCTTGAATACATTTACTTAAAAAGAACTTTTGACCTTAGAAGGGTAAACAGTTTCATTTCTTTTGAATTCTTGCCTTCATATTTTTACTGATAACATTAGAAACTAGTGTGAAATTCTATAATTGCAAAATTTAGTGTCTATTTGTGTATAATGATTGATTTCCTGTATCCAGTGTTGATGAATGCATTGAAACACAGTTGTTTTCATATTGTAATGCAACAAATGTATGTAATTATGTAAAATCTTTTTTTAGTTTTGTCCATTACTATTTAAGTGGAGAACCATTTAAAGAATACCTAGAAAGCCCATATTTTTCCCGATTTCTACAGTGGAAATGGTTGGAAAGGTATGTTCTAATTTGAAATTCAACTAAAAGAAGTAGTAACTTCTCATAATGTGTATTGATTGTTGTATACTTTTCCATCTGTCAAAATACTATTGGAAATCTTGGGCTGTATATGGTATTTTCGTACACAAATTATTAATATGTGTTATATAATTTCTTCTGATTTAGTTGACTCTATTCTCTCCTTTTAAAATGGCAATCAGCCCTGTGGGCACAGTAGTCAGAAAGTAAAACAGATCCTAGATTCATGGAAATACAATCCAATGTACTCTGGTTCAATCTGTGGTCTGAGCCCTGCTTGGCCTTATGCTAGCTATGAGGACTAAGTCAAGGGACTCAGCCTTGGTGAGCATCGTGTCCCTATTCTAGAAGATAGAGGCAATTCTAGAATGTACCCTACTGGGCTCCTGGGGCCACCTGAGAAATGTGTGGAGCTTGGTGTACAAAGTAAGTGCTCCATAAGTGTTAGGTGCCACTTAGGGCTGTTGTTGTTACAATTATTATTGATTGATTGAATTTCCAGTCCTACCTCTTGCACATTTCTTTCAAGACTTTGAGTATAAATATCTCTGAGATTCTTTTTCCAAACGTTAGTGTACTGTAGATACATAATTTTCCTCCACAGCTTTCCAATAGGCTCCATACATACATATTTCATGGTTTGGACTCCTTGCTAACCTTTCTTTAGTTAGTAAGGCTCATTGGATTGTTCTGTATCTATCTCGAGTGTTTTTGGTAAACATGTGATTTTTGTCTCTTGGTGATGGAGGGCTGTCCCAGCTGGGGGAGCCACAGTCCCTGAGAGCAGATACCCTTGCCCCAGGCACCCCCTTGGAACAGTGCAGGGTCACACATAAGGCCAGGCCAGGAGCTAGGTAGATTTTTCTGTTTTAAAATAACAGTGTAATGTGAGACCTGAAGCTTTTTTTCTTTTTAATTAATTAGGCAACCAGTAACAAAGAACACATTTAGAAATTACAGAGTTCTAGGAAAAGGCGGATTTGGAGAGGTAAGTCAAATGTGACTAGCTATCAGCAATATTTCTAGAAAAGTAGGACAGCAGGGTACTTGGGAGACCTTATGAATGACTTTCTTTCCTTACTATGTGTTTTGGGAGTAGTTTAGGCAACCGTGAGCATTAAGTTTGGATTTCATGGGCAGCCTGGGTGGCTCAGTGGTTTCACACTGCCTTCAGTCCAGGGTGTGATCCTTGAGACCCGGGATGGAGTCCCACATCGGGCTCCCTGCATGGAGCCTGCTTCTCCCTCTGCCTGTGTCTCTGCCTCTCTCTGTGTGTCTCTCATGAATAAATAAATAAAATCTTTAAAAAAAAAGTTTGGATTTCAAACAAAAGGTACTTTGCTACATGCTTTTAAGATTTGGAGATCTGGAAAGAAAAAAATTGCCATCTATATGATTTTGTTTTTCTTTGACTTCATGGTTCTTAAAGAAGTTGTTTTCCCAAGTTCAGTGCTTGACGTTCAAGCTCTGTTTGTCCTGATTGAAAAAATGATTCTGTTTCCATACGTGGAATTTCTGTCACTCTATTTCCATGATTTAGGTCTAGCCGAAATGCTCATGTAGTATAGAGTATATGATTAAATATGCCTATTTATCTCAACTCTGGACATGTATATGCCCCCACACAAACATCAAAGGATACTAGAAAATGTGTAAATGTGGGGAAATCCTAGGGAGACTACCCACAAATTCATGAGAGATGACCTTTAGATATGATGGCTCTCCTGGATAGAGACTATTGTTGAGCAGTGTTAAAAGAATCACATGCAGTTCTATCAGGTCATCTGAAGAGGTGTTAATTGCCATATCAGTTATCTGGAGTGGTCATATTCAGTACCAGCATTTGTAACTGCCCAGAGGAACCAAAGCTGCATGTGTCGTTGGTAGCAAGTTAAACTGTCCACATGTGATTGAAATCATGCATGCTCCCAGATTCCTGAACCAAAACCACCAGAGTTTCCTTAATGTAAATTAGGAAGCTAGCCTACAAGGCTGGCCTACAAGTGAGGCCTCTCCTACCGCTGTGCTCGGGGGTGGTGAGAGCTTGGCCACTGTTGCCAGTACCTCAGGAGAAGCAGCAATGTTACGCCTGACACAGTTCTGGAGACTTTTTAGAGTATTTTCAATGATCCAACCAAGTGCTTGTTGTAACTCTTCTAGGATAGAGATTTCTATAAGAAATCCATCCTCTGGTTGAATACCTCCTCAAGCAGAAAAGTTATTTCCTCTCTTTAATTCATGCCAGTCTTCCTCTCATGGGGCCCAAGTATTTTTTTTTTTATGATAGTCACAGAGAGAGAGAGAGAGAGAGAGAGAGGCAGAGACACAGGCAGAGGGAGAAGCAGGCTCCATGCACCGGGAGCCCGACGTGGGACTCGATCCCGGGTCTCCAGGATCGCGCCCTGGGCCAAAGGCAGGTGCCAAACCGCTGTGCCAACCAGGGATCCCGGGGCCCAAGTATTAAAACTCAGATTCTGTCTAAGAACAGAGGTCGTTGGGATCCCTGGTAGCTCAGTGGTTTAGCACCTGCCTTTTGCCTGAAGACGCCAGATCGAATCCCGCATCGGGCTCCCTGCATGGAGCCTGCTTCTCCCTCTGCCTGTGTCTCTGCCTCTCTTTCTCTCTGTGTCTCTCATGAATGAATAAATAAGATCTTAAAAAAAAAAAAAAAAAGAACAGAGGTTGTTTCCAGCAAATGGGTCTTGTGTTTACAAAAGAATGTAGTTCTAGTTGTAGCCATGTGTGAGTTTTAGAAATGGACTCAGTAGTAACATGTTAGCACATTTTAACTGTTGTGAAAGGTTTAGTATATTTATATATGTAGATTTTTTTTAACACATTTACTTGTGTTTCCAAAGAAACAATTGTGCAGATGGGTAAACCATTCTGGTTTTTCACAGACCTGTTCTGGATGTGCTATTATATCGCATCTGCGAGGAGAGTGAATAGTCCATTTGTCTTGTGCACCCCTGTCAGAGGGAGCCCCATAGCCCTCATGCACACAGCCTCAGTGCCTTGGAAGTCCAAATTCCAACAGTGGATTTACTTTTGCAAATGCTAACACCTCTTCCAGGACAAACATTTTGGTCTTATTTTGTCAACTACAGTGCTTTCAGTTATGCTTTAAGTCCCCCAGAATAGATGTGTAGGATCCTAAGGCAGCACAGCGCTGTGGAGGAAGCACATCTGTAAGAGCCAGGCTTGATTCCAGCTGTGTGACCTTGGGCTCACTACTTCATTCTCATCACAAGAGGGAGATGGTCCCTGCTTCCTGGGGTTGTGGTGAGCAGCCAATGAGTATTCCCATCCAGCTGAGAGTACAAGGTCTGGCACCCTTACCTGTTTTCCCTTCTCTTTCTTTGACTTGGCAATTCCACTTAAAATAATTAAGTTAAAGATGAAGAGATATGCCAAGATTTATGTACAGAGACTTAATGGTAGGAAAATGATTAAATAAACTTTGGAGTAGTCATATATTGGGAGAAAATTTAATACTGAGAAAACAGTCACACTCTAAGATGAAAACAGGAGATTATAAAATATCATATATCCACAGGAGTCAGGCTTGCAGAGTGTGGCCTGCTGTCTGCCTGAGTGTGTCCACTGCCTTAGGTGCAGAGGAAGAGTGGTGTTGGCATTCTAGGGTGCCACGAGCGACATGGTCTGGGCTCAGCACAGCCCGTCACTGCTGTTTACCAGCAGGCATGACTGTGGAAGAAATGGGGTTTGGTTGTGGCTGGTGGTGGTGGTGGCCTAAGAGGTGGCAGGTGTGTAGAAACCTTTTTTTCCCTTTTTTAAAACTAGGTTTGTGCCTGTCAAGTGCGAGCTACAGGAAAGATGTATGCCTGTAAAAAGCTAGAGAAAAAAAGAATAAAGAAGAGGAAAGGTGAAGCCATGGCTCTTAATGAAAAGAGAATGCTAGAAAAAGTGCATAGCAGATTTGTAGTGAGTATCTTGGTTTAGTCCTCATTGTGGATGGCATGGTGAGGATCTCTTTCCTTGACACACCTGCTGCTGGGCCCACCTGCTGGCTGGAGGTGTGGGCAGTGCTGCCTGTGCTGGCAGTGGGGACAGGGGCTGGCATGGGACAGCCTCGTCCTGCTGGCAGCCTCTTCTTCCTTATCCACCTCTTATTAAACACACACCTAAAGCACTGGGGATCCTGCCCACCAGTGCCTGGTCTAATGGGCTCCTCCTCACACCCAGCAGCATGCTTTTACCAGGCCAGGACCCTTCCTTGACAGCCAGTGCTTATCTTGGGGCATGGAGCTACTGCTTCCTGTGCTTGAAAGCACTGCCCCGAGTCCTCCCATCTCTGAGGCCTTGGTCTGACACCTGGAAAATGTACTGCTGGCCCTTGGTTGGCATACCTCAATTGTATGAAGCTTCAAATCCCACCTTCACTGTGTCAGGCAAGGGTTGGACAAGTGGGGCTGGGGTAAACCCCAGGGTCCTGCCAGGCCATGTGCTATGAGGTGCACCATGAGGTGCTGCGGTTTTCATTGCCAAACCTAGCTTCTCTCCCCTGCATTAGTATCTCCTGGAGCATCTGTAGCAACAGGAGGGTCTGCGTGAAGGAGGAGAGGGAAAGATAACATAGGAAAGACTTTGCAGTGTTAGATTTACTTCCTCCAAGTTATTTCTGTCTCAGTATTGAGGTTCTCTGCTTTGTTCTAGGGGATGAACTTTGCAAACAGTGGCATTCACTGCCATCTCCTACATTTATCTCGGTGTATGATATCTCTCTCCTCATACACTACAGGAAACCCTTAATAAAATTGGCTCATCTTGGAATTGTTTTAAATTTGTTTGTATAACTACCCTGAAATGCAGAAATCCACAATCTAGCTTTATGAAAGGATCATAAATAGTACCTATTGTTTATACTACTTAAGTGAAATATTTTGGTTCCTATATTCTTGGCCTCTCCCAAGGAACCAAGAAATATTTTCCTTCAACCTTTTTTTTCTAATTGAAATATATTGACATAACAATATCCTATTAGTTTCAAGTGTACATTATAGGGATTCCATATTTTTATGCATTATGAAATGATCCCCATGAAAAGTCTAGATCATCTATTACCATGCTGTTACTACAATATTATTGACTATATTCCCTATGTTGTACATTACATCTCCTTGACTTATTTGTTTTATAACTAAAAGTTTGTACCTCTTTTTTTTAAGTTTACTTATTTATTTAAGTAATCTCTACTCCTAACATGGGGCTTGAGCTCATGACCCTGAGATTGAGTCACATGCTCTTCCAAATGAGCCAGCCAGGCACCCCAAAGTTTGTACCTCTTAATCCCTTCCACTTCTTTTCTGACTCCCCAACCCTTCCCTACCCTGATAATCAATAGTTTGTTCTCCACATCTGAGTCTTATTTCTGTTTTGTATGTTAGTTTGTTTTGTTTTTAAGATTCCACATATGTGTAAAACCATGTGGTATTTGTCTGTCTTTCCCTGACTGACTTATTTCACTTGGTATAAGTCTGTCCATGTTGCTGCAAGTGGTGAGATTTCATCCTTTTTATGGCTGTGTAATATTCCATTGTATATATGGACCACATCTTCTATATTCATTCATATATCTATATCTTGGATGTTGTAAATAAGGTGGCAGTGAACATAGGAGGGAAGATATCTCATTGGATTGGTGTTTTCATTTTCTTCAGATAAATACCTAGAGGTACAATTGCTGGACCATGTGATATTTCTATTTTTAATTTTTTGAGGACCCTCCATACTGTCTTCCACAGTGGCCTATCAGTTTGCATTCCCACCTATAGTGCACAAGGGTTCCTTTTCCTACACATCCTCACCAACACTTGTTATTTCTTATCTTTTTGATGCTAGCCATTCTGACAGGTGTGAAGTGATATCTCCTGGTGGTTTTGATTTGCCTTGATCCCGTGACTCATAAGATCATGACTTGAGCCAAAACCGAGAGTCACATGCTTAACCAACTGAGTCACCCTGGTGCCCCTGGGATTGTTTTCTTAATTTCTATTTCTGATATCTTATTATTAGTGTATAGAAGTACAACCTGTTTGTATGTTAATTTTGTACCTTGTAACTTTGCTGAAATTATTAATTAGTTCTCACAGATCTTTGGTGGAATCTCTAGGGTTTTCTACATATAATATCATGTCATCTTCAAACAGTTTTACTTATTTCTTTCCAATTTAGATGCCTTTTATTTCTTTTTCTTATCTAATTGCTGTGGCTAGGACCTTAAATACTATGTTAAGTATTGAAAATCTTTCAGCTTTTAACCATTGAGGATGTTAGCTGTGGGTTTGTCAATATGACCTTTATTATGTTAAGATATGTTCCTTCTATTCCCACGTTATTGAGAGTTTTTAATCATAGATAGATATTGAATTTTGTCATATGTTTTTTCTGCATTTATTGAGATGATCATATGATTTTTATTCTTCATTTTGTTAATGCGATGCATCATGTTGACGTATTTGTGAATATTGAACCATCCTTGCATCCCTGGAATAAATTCCACGTGATCGTGGTGTATGATCTTTTTAATATATTGTTCAATTGGATTCAGTAATGTTTTGTTGATGATTTTTATATCTATGTTCATCAGGGATGTTTTCTTATAATTTTCTTTTTTTGTAGTGTTTTTATCTGGTTTCAGTATCTGGGGGATTCTGGCTTTGTGAAATGAATTTGGAAGCTGTCTTTCCTCTTCCAATTTTTTGGAAATTTTGAGAAGGATGGATACTAATCCTTCTTTAAATGTTTGGTAGAGGGACGCCTGGATGGCTCAGCCAGTTGAGTAACTGCCTTCAGCTCAGGGCGTGATTCTGGAGTTCCGGGATCGAGTCCCACATTGGGCTATTTGCATGGAGCCTGTTTCTGCCTCTGCCTAAGTCTCTGCCTCCTTCTTTCTGTGTCTCTCATGAATGAATAAATAAAATCTTAAAAAAAATGTTTGGTAGAATTCACTTGTGAAGCCATGTGGTCCTGGGTTTTTGTTTCTTTGTTTCTTGTTAAAGATTTAATTAATTAATTTGACAGAGAGAGAGAGAGAGAGAGAGAGAGAGAGAGAGAGAGAGAGAGAGAGAGAACACAAGTTGAGGGAGGGCAGAAGGAGAAGGAGAAGCAGGCTCCACACTGAGCAGGGAGCCTGACTTGGGGCTTGATCTCCAGATCCTGGGATCATGACCTGAGCCAAAGGGCTTAACCAACTGAGATACCCAGGTACACCTAGGCTTTTGTTTCTCAGGAGTTTTAAAATTACTGCTTCAATTTCATTACTTGTAATTGGTATGTTCATATTTTCCATTTTTGTGTGATTCAGTCTTTTTTTTTTTAATTTTTATTTATTTATGATAGTCACAGAGAGAGAGAGAGAGGCAGAGACACAGGCAGAGGGAGAAGCAGGCTCCATGCACCGGGAGCCCGACATGGGACTCGATCCCAGGTCTCCAGGATCGCGCCCTGGGCCAAAGGCAGGCGCCAAACCGCTGCGCCACCCAGGGATCCCCGTGATTCAGTCTTGAAGGTTTGATTTCTAGTAACTTATTTCTTCTAGGTTGTCCAATATGTTGGTGTGTAATTGTTCATACTGATCTCTTGTGATTCTTTGTATTTCTGTGGTGTCACTTGGAACTTCTCTTTAATTTCTGATTTTTAAAAAATTTATATACTTGTTTATTATTGATGAGTCTGGCTAGAAGTTTAATGATTTTATTTATTTTTTTCAAGAACCAGGTTTTAGTTTCATTGATCTTTTCTATTGTTTTTTAAATTTCTATTTCATTTATTTCTACTCTGATCCTTATTATTTACTTCCTTCTACTAACTTTGGGCTTTATTCTTTTTCTAGTTCCTTTAGCTATAAAGGGAGATTATTTTGGGGGGATTTTTCTTGTTTCTTCGGATAGAAACTGTGTCTCTATGAACTTCTCTCTTAGAGCTGCTTTTGCTGCATCCCATACATTTTGGAAAGTTATATTTTCATTTTATTTGTCTCAAGGAAGGTTTTGGTTTACTCTTTGAATTTTCCTTCATCCTTGATTGTTTTTTTCCCTCTCTGCTTACAGTTGATCAGTGGGTCCTGATCGGTACCTGTATCACACTTATCCTCTCCTCCTTCCCACTGCCCACTCTGGCTGGCCCACAACATGATTATGTGTGTGGAAAGTCCAACACTTTCTATGTAGTTTATTGTGCATCTAGCCAAGTTATTAGATACAATACCAGCTACAAATAGTTAGAAAATAAAAAATTTTAATTGAAACCATTTATAGTAGCATCAAGAAACGTCATAACCTAGGCAAAAATTTAATGAAAATGTACAAGATTTCTACACTGAGAGTCAAAATACTATTACAAGAAATTAAAGAAGACCAAATAAATGGAGGGATACTATGTTTATGGGTTAGAAGACTCAATGTATGACGATGTTGGTTCTTCTAAATTGGTATATAGATTAAATGAATTAAATGCGATCCCAATCAAAATCCCAGCAGAGTGTGTGTGTGTATGTATAAATTGACCTACAAACCAAGAGAAAAGCAGGCAAAAAACTTGGACAGGTACTTCACACAAGTGATTCCAAATGGATAAATATATGAAAAAGTATAAGAAGTGTCTTCTGTATTTGTATATACAAAGAAATGCACATTAAAGCCACACATTAAAACTGCAATAAGAGACAACTATGCTTCAGCAGCATTCACTGGCAACACAAAATGTTGGATGTGCAGCAGCAAGACCCCTCTTACACTGTGGAAGGGTGTCTTTAACTTGTATGCTAAATATGGGTGTTCTAGAAATATGGAATATCACTGCTCAAGGATTAGAGCGTAGCTTTGATGAATTATGATCCCACGTGTCTTTGTGAAGTTTTGCTACCTACCCACTTAGCCATAGAAAGTTCTCTCCTCTCAGTACAGAACTGCTGTAAGGTCTTTGATAGGTAAACGTTCAACAAACACCAGATGCATGGTATGCATTTCCCTGAAGCATGTAGTATTTGAGTGTTCTAATAATAAATATAACATGGATTATTTGAATAACATTAACACATAGAGTAAATCACCAATGAATGAGCAGGTTTATTTTATGATGCTGTTGTCTTTAGGTTAGTTTGTCCTACACTTATGAAACCAAAGATTCCTTGTGCTTGGTGCTAACCATTATGAATGGAGGGGACTTGAAGTTTCACATCCACAACCTGGGAAACCCTGGCTTTGATGAGCAGAGAGCTATTTTTTATGCTGCTGAGCTATGCTGTGGCTTGGAGGACTTGCAGAAGGAAAGAATTGTGTACAGGTAAGAATAGTATGAACTCCTGGGGCCTGGAAGCCTGCTCATCTTGAGCCTTAGGCTCCCACTGGGCTCCCTCTGGCCACTCAGGAGCCTGGGTAGTGGACTGCTGTGGAGCCCCTTGGTGGCAATTTATAGGGTCTGGGCACTCACACTGTTGGGAATGTGGTCAGTCAGTGGTGGACCTTGGTTTTCTTTTTAGTTCTCTTTGATCTCTAGTAGGCTGGTTTTATTTGTTAAATATAGGCGGTGTTACTCATGGAAGCACGAAAAGAGCCCATTTGCAAAATAGTTCTATTCAGGACTGTGGACTCTGTTCCAACAAAATAGTGCAACAATTAAATGTCTCAAATTAATAATACTTATTTTAATATTTTGCATCTTAGAATTCAGTAAAGAAAATTACATTTAATTTAATAGAATTGAATTAGTATGATCAAATATTTAATTTTAGGGAAAGCAATCCCTCCACCCATCCTGCAGTTGTGGAGCTCCTGGGCTCTGACACCTTTCTCAACCACTCCATCCCTTCACCTCTTTGCAGACAGTCACCTCCATGCATGGACCATTCCTTACAGGCTTTTCTCACCTTGCTTTTCCCTCTAAATTTCCAAGGGTTCTGTGTATCCCCTGCCTTCATCTTCCCCATCCAGTTCGTCACCAAATCACCCCTGAATGTTTCCCACATCAGCCTTTTGGGCCATTGGCTTAGTTCGTATCTTCCATAGGTTGCCTGGCAGGCAGACACTTGAATGCTCTTGCTGATGCCATTCTTGCTACAGTTCCTGGCCTGAGAGACCAGTAACAGACCTTCCTGTAGTATGGATCTGATCCTGTCATATTATCCCTAGCTTGGAGCCCTGTGGGGCTAGCTCTCCTGACCTGGTGTGATGCTGCTCCCCACTGACTTCTCTATCCCAGGGTCCTGCTGTACCACAAGTAGGGACTCTTTGCCCATTTTGTAATGTGCATGTATTTGCAGCTCCCAGAACTTCTCAAGCATCCTCACATCTTTATACCTTTGCACATGTGGTCCACTTGTCAGATGACTTTCTTCATGGCAGCCCCTCTTCATTCTGAGAAACCGCAGCTCATTGTCCAGAGTTAGCATGGCAGTGTCCCCTTTCCATAAGGCCCCCGCCCCTGATAACATGGACATAGCTCCCCTTGGGCTTCCTCACAGCACCTGTGTTGTCCCAATGGAGGGCTGGTCATGCTAGCTGTAAGCTTCTCAAAAGGCCTTTATCGGATCCCTATTCTGATCGACTCTTGGCTTTGTCTTACATTTCCCAGAGCCATGTTAATACCTCTCAAGGGCCAGATACCAGGCTTGGCCATGGGGCTGATGCAGCCCACCTTGAGATGCTGAGCAAAGGGTGGATTGGCGCCTTGGGAGCCATTCCTACATAGAGAGGCCATTGTCTGAATGGAGAATACCTTGTCACCATATCACAGGGAGTGACTGGTGGCCCTGAAGCAAGGAACAAGCCTGTAGGAGCTTTGATTTCCTCTTTTACTCTGGAGGGCCTTATAGGTTATTACAGTTAAGTAGAATTAAGCCCCCTCTTCTTGTTTCTGGTGGGAAGATGTGCAGGCACACCTCATTTTTTTTTTTTGCAGGCGCACCTCATTTTATTGCTCTTTCCATTATTGTGCTTCACAAATATCTTTTTTACAAATTGAAGGTTAGTGACAACCCTGTATTGAGCAAGTCCTATCAGTGCTATTTTTCCAATAGCATTTGCTCACTTCGTGTCTTTGTCACATTTTGGTAATTACTGCAATGTTTCAAATATTTTCATTATTATACTTGATCTTTTCATTATTATCAGTGATTTTTCATATTACTATCGTACTTGTTTTGGAGCATCATGAGCCACACTCATTGATACTTAATCAATACATGTTGTCATGTTGTGTGTGTTCTGATTATTCCACTGGCCATCTCTTCCCCACTCTCTCCTTCTCGGCCTCCCTAGTCCCTGAGACACAACAGTATGGAAATTAGGCCAATTAATAACCCTGTAATGGCCTCTAAGTATTCAAGTGAAAGGAAGAGTCATACATGCCTCACTTGAAATCAAAAGCTAGAAATGATTAAGCTTAGTGAGGAAGGGATGTTTAAAGCTGAGATATGCAGAAAGATAGGCCTCTTGTGCCAAATGGCCAAGTTGCAAATGCCAAGGAAAAGTTCTTGAAGGAAGTTAAGAGCGCTACTCCTGCTGACACATGAACCATAAGAAAGTAAAATGGCCAATTGCTGATAGGGGGGAAATTTTAGTGGTCTGGATAGAAGATCGAACCAGCCCCAATGCTCCCTTAAGCCAAAGCCTAATCCAGAGCAAGGCCCCGACTCTCTTCAGTTCCACAAAGGCTGAGGGAGGTGAGGAAGCTGCAGAAGAAAAGTCTGAAGCTAGCAGAGGTGGGTTCCTGAGGCTTAAGGAAAGAAGTGCCAGGTGAAGCAGCAAGTGCTGATGGAGAAGCTGCGAGTCCCGCAGAAGATCCAGCTAGGATCACTCATGAAGGTGGTTCCAGCACAATAGATTCTCAGTGTAGACACAAAAGCCTTATTTAAGGAGAAGATGCCATCTAATAGCACTTCCTAGCTAGAGAGGAGTCCTCAGCACCAGGTTGCAAAGGTTCAAGGGACAGGCTGACTCCCTTGTTAGGGGCTAATGCAGCTGGTGACTTTAAGTTGAAGCCAGTGCTCATTTACTATCCTGGAGATTCTTAGGGCCCTTAAGAATTAGGCTCCCTCCCTGGGTGGCGCAGCGGTTTGGCGCCTGCCTTTGGCCCAGGGCGCGATCCTGGAGACCCAGGATCGAATCCCACATCGGGCTCCCGGTGCATGGAGCCTGCTTCTCCCTCTGCCTGTGTCTCTGCCTCTCTCTCTCTCTGTGACTATCATAAATAAATAAAATTAAAAAAAAAAAAAGAATTAGGCTCCCTCTCCTCAGCCTGTGCTCTACAAATGGAACAACGCAGCCTGGACCACAGCATATGTGTTTACAACATGGTTTACCAAATATCCTAAGTCCACTGTTGAAACCTACTGCGCAGAAAAAAAGATTCCTTTTGAAATATTACTGCTCCCTGACATTGTACCTCGTCACCCAAGAGCTCTGATGATGTGCAAGGAGATTAGTGTTTTCACGCCTGCTAACACAATGCCCATACTGCAGCCCACAGAGCAAGGAGTCGTTTTGACTTTCGAGTCTTATTATTTAAAAGATACATTTCAGGGGTGCCTGGGTGGCTCAGTCAGTTAGGCATCTGCCTTCTCCTCAGGTCATGATCCTGAGGTCCTGGGATCAAGTCCTGCACAGGGCTCCCTGTTCAGCAAGGAGTCTGCTTCTCCCTCTCCCTTTGCCCCTCCCCCGGCTTGTGCTCTCTCACCTCTTGCTCACTCTCTCAAATAAATAAAATCTTAAAAAAAAAAAGAGAGAGTTACATTTCACAAGGTTGTAGATGGTGATTCCTCTGCTAGATCTGGGCACAAAGTACATTGAGAATCTTCTGGAAAGATTCACCATTCTAGATGCTGCTAAGAAAATGTTCCTATGGATCAATATCAATACTAACAGAAGTGTGGAAGAAATGGGTTCCAGTGCTCATGGAGGAAGCCACTGCAGATTTGTTGGGAACAGCAGGAGAACTAGAGGTGGGGCCTGGAGGGGTGACAGAAATGCTGCCATCTCAGGATAACACTTGAATGGATGAGGAAGTGCTTCTTATGGAGGAGCCAAGAAGGTGGCTTCTTGAGATGGAGTCTACTGGTGATGAGGCTGTGAAGATTGTTGAGATGACAGTAAGGATTGAGAATATTGTATAAACTTTGTTGACAAAGTAGCCGGATTTGAGAGGACTGACTCCAATTTTGAGAGACGTTCCACTGTGGGTAAAATGCTATCAGACAACATCACATGCTACAGAGGAATCATTTGGGAAAGGAAGAGTCAATCAGAGTGGCAAATTTATTCTCTTATTTTAAGAAACTGCCACAGACACCGCAGTCTTCAGCACCCCCACCCTGATTGTTAGCAGCCATCAACATTGAGGTAAGAACCTCCATCAGCAAAAGGATTAAAACTTTTGAAAGCTTAAATGATGGTTAGCAATAAAGCATTTTTTAATTAAGGTATTCATTGTTTGTTTGGACATAATGCTATTGAACACTTAATAGGCCACAGCATAGTGTAAACATAACTTTTACATGCACTGGGAAACCAAAAAATTCATTTGGCTCCTTTTATTGTGCTGGTCTGGGACCAAACCCCAGTACCTCTGAGGTACGCCTGTATTACTGGATTTATTAGAAGATTTTCATTTCTCCCAACCTTTCACCTCAGGCCTCCATTTGCCCTCAGACAGAGCAAGTGAAAGGCATGGGTTAGCCAGCACTAAGTGTCTACAACATCCACCATAAGGAGGTGCCCACTGTTTGTTGAATGAATGACCAATAACTTTACAGGTCCCCCCCCCCCCCCCGCCGTCCCAGGAACTTGTAAAGCACCACTTTCACTCTTCAAACTTCTTTCTTGTCAGAGGTTGCCTCTTGACAATCTTTGTCAGACCAGGTGCCAGAAGGATGACCTTCCTTTTTGCAGAGGGATGGTACAAATAAAAATGCTTTACTATTTCAGCAGTCTAAGGTCAAAGAGGAGGAGGCACTCAGTTGGACTTTAAGCTATTCTTAGGGTACCACATGTTAGTCAGAATGAGAGCTTGGGGGCTCCCTCACTGTGGTCTGTGGGGCTGTCTTGAGAGTGCCAAGCCTTCACGTGTGGCCATCTCTTGGAAGCACCAGGATGATGTTGTAGCACAGACAAACAGACCTCATGGGCAATGGAATTCTTTCTAGCATAAGTGATTTAAATTGGGCCCAGACCTGGTCATAAAAGGCTTTTGGGAGTAGTTGGACTCACATGGCAGTTTGGCTCGACGGCTAAGATCTGAGCAGAGGGAGAAGGGATTATTCTTTCTGGGGAGATGTGTGCTGTGTTCACATTCTGGAGAAAATGGGCAGAGGAGTCCATGCAAACCATTGTGGTCATAAAGAGAGGAGGAAGGAAGGAGCAAACATGTTGGCTTTCTCTTGTCTGCCAGGCTCTAGGCTGTGCCCTTTTGCATCTGTTATTTATTTGGATAAAAGGTTAAAAAGTTGCTAAAATGCCATAGCATCCTAGAGGCCCTTTTATTCCAGATAGGATTTTTCTGGTATATTTTGTCTTTTTTTGTCTACTGTCCTCTGCTGTTTGTTCAGATAAAATGCCTTAAACTACGTAACAGCACAACACAAAAGGAGTACCAGCCTCAGGACAGTCCTGGCACAGTGCTGACGGGGTAGGCAGGCAGGGAGGCAGTGTCTGACTATGTGAGAGGCGTGGGTGTTTGGTTTTTGTTTTTGTTTTTGGTTTTATTTTTTTTATTTTTTTTTAAAATTTATTTATTTATGATAGTCACAGAGAAAGATGAGAGAGAGGCAGAGACACAGGCAGAGGGAGAAGCAGGCTCCATGCACCGGGAGCCCGACGTGGGATTCGATCCCGGGTCTCCAGGATCGCGCCCTGGGCCAAAGGCAGGCGCCAAACCTCTGCGCCACCCAGGGATCCCTGTTTTTGTTTTTTTTTAAAGATTTATTTATTTATTTATGATAGACATAGAGAGAGAGAGGCAAAGACACAGGAGGAGGGAGAAGCAGGCTCCATGCTGGGAGCCCGACGTGGGACTTGATCCCGGGACTCCAGGATTGCGCCCTGGGCCAAAGGCAGGCGCTAAACCGCTGAGCCACCCAGGGATCCCCGGTGTTTGGTTTTTGGGTGTAGGAGTTTGAGTCCTACCTTTACATGTGTCTACTTGTAACATGGCTTTGTCTAAATTGTTCAATGAGAAAAAGCAAGTAAAAGAAAGGATACATATAGAGAGGATCTTGATATAGTTTTCAGCATGCAACCATATCTTTACCTAAGAGGTCAACTGTTTAATTAAAACACAGCAATAAATAAAGATATTTGTGTGTGTGTGCATTTTAAGTCCAGCTGCATACTCTCCCAAAGTATTTCATGACGTGCTGCCCGTTCATTTTGCAGAAGTCTAAGGGGACTGTTGCCTTTGGGGTTTTAAATGTCCTTCAAAAATTAACTGAGGAACATCGTTTCTATACAATCAGATGAACTAAAATGCTTATATCTAGGGACAGACCCCCATGAGTAACCTAACACCATCTGAATATTAATATGCGGGAATAACCAATTCCTTATTAAATAGCACTCGAGTCTCTGTGTGGTTGATCCTTGTACAGCGTGGAGGTTGGAGCATAGATCCAGTTGAAAATTAGCATGTAACTTTTTGACTCCCCTAAAACTTGCCTACCAATAGTCTACTGTTGACTGGAAGGCTTACTAATGATGTAAACAGTTGAGGAACATATATTTTTTGTGTTATATGTATTCCGCATTATATTCCTATAGGAAAGCAAGCTAGAGAATAAGAAATGTTAGTAAGAAAATCATAAGGAAGAGAACGTACATCTACGGCATGTGTAAGGAGACCTAAGCAGTTCAAACCCATGTTGTTCAAGGGCAAGTTATATTTTCTTTTCATGTAAAAACATTTCCCAAGACCAGCCTGAAGCCTCAGGGAAGTCCTGTCCTAGCAGCAGCTGGATGTGGAGAACAGCCTTCTTTGTGTTCTTCAGCCTCTCTAGGGAGGGCGGATTTTGCTTTCTATTGTTTGGGCAGTGTAGTGTCTTTTAAATTACAAGAATTATTTTTGCATAATAACATTCTGTATGCAGGTGAATATGGCAAAAAGCTAGCTTTTTAAAATGTTTTCAATTTTGCCACTATGGAAATCAGTAAAGAGATTCCTCAAAAAATTAAAAATAGAACCACGCTATACCCTAGCAATCCCACTTCTGGGTGTATTCTAAATAATATCTGTAGTATGTCAAAGAGATGTTTGCATTTCTGTGTTCACTGCAGCATTATTCATAATAGCCAACATATAGAAACAACCTAAGTGTCCTTCAGTGGGTGGATGGATAAAGAAAATGTGGTATATACATACCACAATGGAATTATTATTTGAGAATGAAGGAAATCCTGCTATTTGTGACAACACAATGGACCTTGAGAGCATCACACTAAGTAAGCTAAGACACAGACAAATACTGTGTGGTATCATTAACACGTGGAGTGTTTTTTTTTTTTTTTAAAGTCAAACTCATGGAAAGAGAATAGAAAAGTGGTCACTGAGGGCAGGGGGCTGTGGGGAGTAGGAAGAGTTTGGCAAGACAGCACAAACCTTCGGCCATAAGAAAAATAGATTTTGGATCTAATGTAAAACATTAACATATAGCTGATAACACCATATTGTATAATTAAAATTTGCTAAGGGACCAAGATTTAAATGTTCTCACACACAAAAAAATGCGAGGTGGTGGATGTGTCAATTAACTAGTGTGGGGGAATCCTTTCACAATTTTAAGAAAAAAAAGTTATCAATTTCATTGCACTTTCTAGCAGTTATAGAAACAATATAAGACCATCTAAGACAGATGATAAATGGGTTAGGGGCTGGAGATGCTCGCATTGACTGTTTCTCAGTGACCTCATGTGTTATGTTCCAGAAAGGTCAGCCTTTACCCTCCCTACTGACCCTGGGCATGTCATCTGGGGTGCACTCACTGTTGAAGAGGTGCACATACTGGGGAAATGGGGCATCATTTCTCTGTAGATGGACCTTTCTGCACATGACATACAAATAGAACCATCATCTGACCTTTTGCATCTGACTTCTGTCCACTAGCATAATGTTTTTGAGGCTCATCCCTCTTGTCAAAGGCTCATCCCTCTTATCAGTACCTGGTTCTTTTTTATGGTAGAATAATATTCCATTGTATGGATGGGCCACATTTTATTTATCCTTTTTGCCTCGCTCAACTCTTTTTTTTTCTCACTCAAGTCTTTGGATCGGTTCCACTTTTTGGCTATTACGGATCACACTGCTATGGACATTTGTGTACAAAGCTTTGTTTGGACATAGATTTTTAGTTCTTATGGGTAGATACCAATAAGTGGAATTTCTTGATCGCATGGAAATTTTATGTTTACTTTTTTAAAACAATTGCAAACTCTCTTCCAAAGTGGCTGCACCATTTAACATTCCTTCTAGGGCTCCAATCACTCACATTGTCCCCAAACTTATTAGTATCTCATTGTTTAATACTAGCGCACCCCAGTAGCAGTGAAGTGATATCTCATAGTGGGTTTTTATGTATTTTGTTTTTTCTCTTGGTAAGTTTGATTTGCATTTTCCTGGTGACTGATGCTATTGAGTATCTTTTCATACACTTATTGACCATCCTTATATATTCTTTGGTTAAATGTTTATTTAAATATTGTGCTCATTTTCAATTTGGGTTATTTGATGGCAAACAAATATTATTATTATTATTATTATTATTATTATTATTATTATTATATTAGATGGCAAACATTTTTTAGTATTCTGAATACTTGTCCTTTACTAGATTGCAAATACTTTCTTCCAGTCTGTGGCTAATCTTTTAATGTTCTTAATAGTGTCTTTTGAATTGCAAAACTTTTTAATATTAGTGAGGTCCAATTTATCAGGGTTTTGTTGTTGATTACACTTTTGGTGTTTCTCTAAGAAACCATTGTCTAACCCCTCATTGTGAGGATTTTGTCCCATGTTTTTTTCTAAGAATTTTATGGTTTTAAGTCTTATCTTTAGGTTTATGACCCATTTTGAGTTAAGTTGTTAGTACAGTGTGGGTGGGTGAAGAGACTGCAGCCCAGAATCGTTTGTTGAAAATAATATCATTTCCCCCAGTGAATTGCCTTGGCACTTTTTTCTAAAACTGCTTGACTATGAGAGGGCAGGTTTATTTCTGGACTCTGAATTCTGTTGGTCTGTATGTCTGTCTTCTGTCAGTGCCATACTGTCTTAATTACTGTAACTTTGTGGTAAGCTTTGAACTTGGGAAGTATAGGCCTCTAACTTTGTTCTTTTTTGAGATTATTTTGGCTATTCTGGGTCCTTGGCATTTCCATATGAATGTTAGGATCAGCTTGCCAATTTCTGGGACAAAAGTTGCTGCTTATGGTTACATTGAATCCGTAGTTCACTTTGGGGATTATGGACATTTGAACATTACTGGATCTTCTGACCTGTGAACACAGGTTGTCTTTCCACTCACTTAGATATTCTTAAATTTTTCTCAGGAATATTTTATACTTTTCAGTATGTACATCTTGTACCTTTTTTTGCTGTTAAATGTATTCCTGAATTTATTGGATTTTTAAAAAAGATTTTATTTATTTATTCATGAGATAAGCAGAGACATAGGCAGAGGGAGAAGCAGGCTCCCTGTGGGGAGCCTGATGTGGGACTCAATACCAGGACCCCAGGATCATGACCTGGGCTGAAGACAGATGCTCAACCACTGAGCCACTCAGATGCCCCTGAACTTGTTGTTTTAAATGCTATTTCAAATGCAGTTGTTTCCTTTTTTTTTTTTTTTTTTTTTTTAGAGAGAGGAGGACAGAGGGAGAAGGAGAGAGAGAATATTAAGCACTGAGTGTGGAGCCCAACACAGGGCTTGATCTCACGACTCTGAGATAATGACCTAAACCAAAATGAAATGTCAGATACTTAACCAACTGAGCTACCCAGGTCCTCCTGCAATTGTTTTATAATTTCATTTTTGGACTGTTCATTGCTAGTGTGTAGAAATACATTTGATTTCTGTACATTGATCTTGTATCCTTCCTCAACTCTTTTATTAGCTTTAGAAGTTTTATTGTGAATTTCTTAGGATTTTCTACATATAAAATCATGTCACCTGTGAATAAAGACAGTAGATGCATGTATGTTCATTTTTTCCCCATCTAGAATCCTGCTGCTTCTGTTGGTACTTCACAAGAGAGAAATTTTGGATAGACATACAAAACCTTGAATTGAAGCAGACTAGAAATGAGTAATTAAAAACCAGCCTGATAAATGCTGTTTACATTTATATACAATGAATACAGAGAAAATGTTGGACCCTAGCTCACGGGTGCCAACGTGTCCCGGTGGACGCCCCAGAGACTCAGACCCCAGACAGGCAGATGCAACAAGCAAGAGGGTTTATTGGATGTTTGCGCAAACGGGCTCTCCGCCTCAGAGGTGGCAGAGCCCTGACTAGCAATTACAGGCATCTTTTAAAGGCAAAAAACCGCGGGAGTAGCATAGCATTCGGGTTATGACATGATTGATTTCTTTGAAGGTCAACACGACCATGTTCAGGGACTTTTCCAGTCAGGGCGAGGGGGGATAGTTTTTTTATCTCGGAAAAACAGAATGTTTTTGTTGCTTGAATTCATGGGAGGCGCCTGGATGAGCTGCCTCAGGGTTAGGCCTGGTCCCACTCATGGGGGGGGGGGTGTGGGTGTGTGTGTGGGGGGGTTCTTCAAAAAGACAATTTGAGAATGATCACAGAGGCCACATCTGTCCCTTCCCTCCTATCAAGTGTCCTCTTGTGTCACTGTCAGAAGCAAAATCTCTAGTTTGCATACTAGAAGGTCAGGCCTATCATTGTAGTTGTTTTGTATTTAAGAATGTGGAGGTTGCAATTTTTATCTGATACCAAGTTCAGATATTTCGTGAATAAAAAGATCTACAGTTACTTCTTCTTAAGTTTGATTTTGTTTTACATTTTCGTTTTGTGTAGATTCTTTAGGTCACAAGGCCAGTTCTCAGAATGAGAGTTGAATTTTGTTGCTTACCTTAATCATTAAATCACTTTTGCTTTGTCTTGATTTGTGATCCAGAATCTTCTCAAAACATTTCTCTGCAGTTGCAGCTTTATTGTATACTCTTTTACCAACAAATGTACTGTTCTGTGCTGGCCTCAGCCCATCAATGACCAGTTCTGTGGCTGGACCAGCCCTTGAGATTCTTATTATAACTGCAAGATGCCTCAGCAATAGCCATCAAGAATCTTTGAAAGAGGAAAAGGTTATTACTTATAAGTCCTGGCAATTCCATGCAATACCAGGGACCACACAGAGAGGTCTGCAGGGGTGGGGGAGAGGGAAAATGTGAGCATGTGAGTCTGGGGTCCTTCATTTATTGGGGTCAAGGTTGGGTGCCTAGACTCCCACAGTCTCACTCTTTATCAGTGAATTTAAAACATAAGAATGGGAATTTAAAGCACTGGAAGAAGAAGAAAAAAATTACAGCACTGGAAAGAGAAAAAACAAGCCACCCAAATGGTCTGTTATTTAAATAAGCCAAGGTCTCTGAAACAGAGGAGCCTAGGGTGGGAGTGGGGCTGGGTCTTTCTCCAGCCAGGTGTCTGCAGTATTTCTACTGAAAGAGACATCTTTGAAGTGGACACTCAGCCAGCAGAGCTTGAGTCAGACACTGGCATTACAGAAAAGAGACCACATGTCAGGGCTCATACTACAGGGATTGTGAAATCCAGGCTGATTGTGGTTTTGTTAAATTCTGGAAGATAAGGTACTTGTCCTGAAAGTAGTGCTACATGGACTCTCTCACTGTTCAGGCTGGGAGTTATCTGGCATTATATTTGATCATCGTGGTGTCTTTCAGCAGTTCTAAGTGGATCTGGACACCCTGCACTATACTCACGTGCATCAGGGGTCAGCCATGAAAGAGGGACACTATGCAGTGAGCTGGGTTTGCATGCTTTAAAGTGATTAGGCCATCCTCTGGGAAGAGTTTTCGTTTTCTTAAGATATAAAATTATTTAAAATAGAAGCTCCTTGCCTTTTGCTCTCTCAGAGGAAGAAGGATGTAATCTGTTGTTTCAGGAGTAGAAGTGTTCAGGGTAATGCATTATGGTTCTGGTTTTCTGCAAATAGTGTGTTCCTGGAGACCATTGAGGTCCTGAGTCTATCCTGAGCTGAGCCCACACGTGCAGTTGTCAAATGTTCACAACTGTTAACTTTAAAACTGCCCATTATTTTCCCAGCAAAAATAGGTTTATTCTGGAATAGCAGAGAATTACAATCTGGGACAAGCAAAATAAAGTGAAACCACAGGTGAGTCTGTAGAACAAAGGAGGGGAGGCTCTTTTACGGAGGTAGGGAGGTTGGGAGGGCTGCTGTAAACACAGTCTATTGGGGGTTAACTGGGAGCAGGAAGTGTAGCAACTGGGCTGTGGCAGTGTCTCATTGGCTGGGCTGTACCTGTCTCTCGTTGGCTGGACTGTTGCTGGGGGAGGAGGAAACCTTCCTTCCTCCTGTTGGGATGGTAAAGTGGGAGCTAAGGTAACATCCAGGTGCTGGTGCATCTCCTGTTGGGTCTGCAGATGACTGGGAGTGGTAGAGCCTGGAGCTCCCCCTGCCTGCCTGCAGACTCTATTGTAAACAAAGTTTCCTTTTATTAAATTTCACAACACTAAAAGTAGTTGTTCAATCAGGATGATTTCTAGGGTTTAATTTTATAATGATGAACAAACTAAACGTATGGTACTGCCATTTTACTTTGTTTCCATGTATCTCTGTATTTAAAGAAAACCACTCACTATGATATGAATAACAAAAATTGTTGCTAGATATAGTCAAAATATATACTAACAGCATTTCTTTGTAGAGTACACGGCATTTTCAGAGCACTCTGGCACACATTATCATGGTATCCTGCTGACAGTCTTCTGAAGGATTATGTCTATTTACAGATGAGAGATGGCTCTTGTCACCTTCCTGGTGGGTGATGGGTACCAGTGCAGATGTTGTGCTCTGTGCTTTGTACTTCACTCTTTCCTGTAGCAGGAGGGAAAACCTGAGCCTTAAGGTGGTACTTTTACTGTTTTGTTACATTTCTCTAGAAAGTTGACTCTTCCTTAATTAAACAGGATGAGATTTCCACCTGTTTAGAATGCTATAGTTGGAAATTATTAAGGGAAATATATGTTTAGCTATATATTGGATCTCTATGTGGGTTGACAAGTAGATGATATGATCCACTGTGAGGAGAAGGCAGTTGGTGTACAGACTCCTGGTGGGAAGGGAACATTTCAGACCTATACTTTTTCAGTAGTGAATTGGCTGATACAGGCCATTAGGCAGTACAGATTATTACTATCACATTAGAGTTTTCAGTAGCAGGAAGGACCATTCAGTCATTCCAGAAATATACATCAAGTTCCAGATGTATACACACTTCTTAGTTGCGTGCTAGATGCACACTCTGGGAAGCTAATTGGATTTTGAAGTCCTTGTCCTCAGGAAACTTACAATGTAGAGGCTAGAAAGGTAGCATGCAAAGAAAATGGAGATATGCTTACCATTTACAGTAAGTACTCAAAGGATAATCTCGTTTCTATTGTTTTCGAAACATGGAAGCTAATTTAAAGTAAAAATGATTTTAAAAAAGAATGGCATATTTTAAAAAACATTTTATTTATTCATGAGAGATGCACAGAGAGAGACATGGCAGAGGGAGAAGCAGGCTTCATGCAGTCAGATGAGGGACTCGATCCCAGAATCATGCCCTAAGCCCAAGGCAGACGCTCAACAACTGAGCCACCCAGGCATCCCAAGAATGGCAGATCTTAATGTTTAAAGGAACTATTCATCCATATATGACCTACATTATTCCAGATTGAAAATTTCTGCCTCACAGTATCTGTCTCTAAAAACAATAGTAAAAAAATAAAAAAATTAAAAATAAAAACAATAGTAACAGACCCATTCTCTGGAGACTCTTAAGCAAGTCAGCTTCTCTGAAGGGGAAGTGCATGGTGGGAGGCAGGCGACAGGGACAGACCTTAGAATCATGCCCTGAGACTAGTGAGTAATATTATCTTGAAGAATGTTTAGGAGAACATTAGGGAGGGGGCCAAAGTTATTTTTACCCTGGTTCCCTTACTCTGCCCCTTCCCTGATCAAGAACATTGTTCTTGATGCCTTCTGATCAGATTGGAGCTGTTTTCCAAGACTGTGGTCTTTTTTTTTGTTTTTTAAGACTTTATTTATTTATTCATGGGAGACTCAGAGAGACTGAGGGCAGAGGCAGAGGGAGAAGCAGGCTTCCCGCAGGCTTCCCAGGACTCCGGGATCAAGACCTGAGCTGAAGGCAGATGCTCAACCACTGAGCCACCCAGGTGCCCCCCCGCCAAGACTGTGGTCTATATAGACTGTACTGAAGTTCCAGTTATGCAGGGGTTTAGGAAACCCTCACCTGCGGCCGGGCCAGCCTACGTCATTCTCTTCACCTGATTCCCAAAGCATATCCAGCTGGTTGTTCACATACAGCCTTACTCCCCAGGAGAGGCTGGCTAACTGACAGGAACCAGTGGGGAGTAAAGTGATAGTGGGAGACAGAGGGTCACCAGGAGAAAGCAGGGTAGTGGGATGCAGATATGGCCTGGGACAAGGGAGGAGAGTCATGCAGATGAGCCATGGACCAGGCAATGGTTCAAGCCTTGGTCTCCTGGAAATCAACTTCTCATGATAATTCATGCCTCAGTAACTGGCTGGGAAATGGGATCCAGATGGCAGGTACTTTTTTTAACAAAAAGAATGGATATGAAACCAGCAAAATGTGTTTCTGGTGTACCAGAGCATGGAGGTATGAGATCACTTCTAATGACCTGAGAGCACAACAAACGATATACAAATTATACCCAAGTCAGCAGGCTGGGGGTGGAAGGTTGTACAAATGTAAGAAGACAGTCTCACTTCTTTTAATCTCAGCTTTGGCTGGACCGTCCTATACAGGATGTTGACCTAAATTTGTATTCCTGGCTTAAGATTATAATTAGATTATCACTTTGCAATCCAAAAGGAACTGAAAAGATCACTAGGAAACCCCTTCACTTGACAGCTGAGGAAGCCGCATCCTGGAGGCTGAGTGGCTGACAGTGGTGCATTGTTCAGCATCCTCCACACAGTGCCCTGTGCCCAAACTTGGAGATATGTGAAGATAGCTGTTAAATTGATTAAAAGCCTAGAGAAAACAGGGGCTCCTGAGTGGCCCAGTGGTTAAGCATCTGCTTTGGGCTCAGGAAATGATCCCAGGGTCCTGGGATTGAGTCCCACACCGGGGAGCCTAATTCTCCCTCTGCCTATGTCTCTGCCTCTCTCTGTGTGTCTCTCATGAATAAATAAATGAAATCTTTTAAAAAAGAAAAAAAGCCTGGAAAAATCATTTTTGAAGGAAGGTACAAGAAATGACAATACCCTGAGGCCTAATGCTGTGGCACTTGATACTTGTACGCATCCAGCGCCCAGCGTGCGGGGTGGGGCAAGTGAGGGTCGCTTTGCACTTTGTTCCAGCTTGTCATTTAGCTTCTGTGTGGCCCACTGGACTCTGCTAGCCCCCTGTCTACAGCTGCTTCCCAGAGATTTTGTGGCCCTGACAGGAGATGGTGCCTATGGCATGTGTGGCGGGTATTTGGTGAGTCACTGATGTTATTATTGCACCGCTGTTGCTCCTTTGTGAAACAGATACAACACACTTCCTCTTAGAGCCAGCTGACTGGCAGTGCTAGGTGACAGCTGGGTGGATGACTGGAGGGCCGGTTTGGGGCAGGGGCTCTCTCACTGGCCTGCAGCTTGCTTTCTGCTCTGCAGCAGCACTGGCCCACACTAGGAGCAGTGGGGTTTAAGATGTCCCAGGAGACATTTAAAGTAATTTGGGGGACAGGTGTTGTGTTGACGCTGAGTATGAACCTACATAAATGAGGAGGCTGTGGAGGTTCCCTGTCAAGGAAGGCTACTTTGTTTTTAATAACATTTATAAGGTTTTTTTTTTTTAATACAGAAAAGAATAAAGGGGAAATAAAAAATGCTCATCATCCCATCCAGATAGTGCAGGAGCATATGCACACGCCTGGAAAATCCAAACACAGACGCCACCTGCCCCTCAGCTTCTGTGAGCAGGACTGTGAGCGTGGTGGCATGGTTGCTACAGGAAGGTTTCTCTGCAGCCACTCATGCGTGTGTTCACATCTCCCTGAGCTACTAACAGGGTCTCTTGTCATCTTTTCCTGGTGGTGTGGGTTTGAGTTGAGCAGGTTTTACACTAATTATGGCCTTTCGAGGTATTGGGAGGTCTCACTGCAGCTAGCTCTCAGTTCTGTCTCTTTACAGAACTTTCCCAAGTCCAGCCGTCTTCCATCTGCTGTTGCTTTTGTGTGGAGGTTCTAGTAATCTGGTCACAATGGAGGGGCGATGTTCAGGGGAGAGGGAGAGTTGTGATAGGGCTGCATTTGAAATCAGAGTTAAATATAAATCCTCTAAAAACTAAATCTTTTTTTTCAAAGGGAAGAAACAAATAAGCAGTTTGAAATATTACATCTAAGATATTTTAGTCTTTAATGATCTGTATTTATTCAAAGTCTTCGGTACCCCTCCTCCTCCACAATAAACTGAGTAACAGTTACTGCTGTGATTACAGGCTTCCTGCTGCCAGGCCTGAGCTCTCCAACCCTGCATTGCTGGGGACATGGGTGGGTGTGGATCATGTAAAGTTCCAGGGGAGCACACTGTGGCTGGGAGCGCTTCAGGTCACATGGCAGAGAAGCAGCAGAGTTAGCATTCAAATCTATGCCTGTCTGACCCCTGAAGCTGTGTTCTTCTGGTATGGGAAATTTTCAGGTGTTGACATTTTAAAAAGTATATGAATGATAAGAGAAATCGAGCCAAGTTCATGAAGGACTAGTTCCTTACTACGGGGCCATACCTTCCATCACTGAGCTGTCTCAGTCAGGTCTGCAGACCTGGGCAGAGTGGTTTGCACAGTGCTATCATACGTACTGTGTTCATTGAGATGAATCCTTCATGGAGTCCTGGTCCTTCCCAGCGACAGAACGAAGGACTCATGACCCACAAAGGACAGTTTTGTTATCCTGCTCTTGCCGCTGCTCATAGCAGAGACATCTATGGTTGTTTCTGCTGGGTGCTGATGAATCACAGTGTCACTTTCTGAATAATTGAGCTTTTTGTTGTTGTCTCTTCCTTTGTAGAGACTTAAAGCCTGAGAATATTCTCCTCGATGACCGTGGTGAGTGAGCTTTTCACATCTAAAGTGTAAGACTTTGTTAAGAGAGACTTGGTTATAGAAAGTTAATGTGGACTTAGCCTATTGTTGCAGAACAGATAAAACAACAAAAAGAGAAACTCTTTGGTATGTGTTCTTTTGAAAACATAATGGAGATAACATTGTCATTCCCCCTGTTTTTAGGCAAGAAGCAGAGCTGGTCATAAATTTCAATTAATTTAATTAACTGAAATTTCAGTTAAGAGTTTGAGAAACATATTAAAATAAACTCACAGTAAGAACATTTTTCTCTCTCCTGCTTCTTGCTGTTGGCCCACATCTTACTTTTTGTCTTAGAGGTGTATTTCTACCCAGGGGCCCCTTAGAATTGTCCTTAAAAAAAATATTATACTTATTTATTTGAGAGAGAGAGTACAAGAGCATGAGCAAGGGGAGGAGCAGAGGGAGAGGGAGAAGTAGACTCCCCACTGAGCAGGATCCCAGGACCCTTGGATCATGACCTGAGCCAAAGGCAGATGCTTAACTGACTGAGACCCAGGCACCTCAAGAATTTTCCTTTTTAAAAAAATAACAGTTGTTGAATTGTGTCATTCCTTTTCCATCAAGATGATTATATGATGTTCTTTTTTTCTATTAATATAGTTAATTTTCAAATATTATACTAACCTTTCATTTCCGAAATAAATCCAATGTGGGCATAATGAGCTGTTACTTACATAGATTGCTAGATTCTGTTTCCTGATATTTTGAAGATGAAGCTGGCCCTGTTTTTGAGGGCCCTGGGTCTCTCTGTCTTTGCAGTGCTGGGTGTGCCAGAGTTCTACTGCTGTCTGTGTCCCTGCAGAGGCTCCAGGGGCCCAAAAGTCTTGGCTCAGCTTCCAGCTGCTCCCACCTGGGACTCTTGCTGAGAGTCCCAGGTGGGAGCAGCTGGAGAGTGGCTGTATGTGTCCCCCTCTCCCAGTGAACAACCTCTGGTTTGACCAGGATTTGCAAATGCTTCTGAGGAACCACAAGTGCCCCTTGCAGCTCACCTCTGGTTGGTTCTCCATGCACAGTCTCAGTGCATTGGGTCTAGTCACTGCTGTGGCCCATTGATTCTCTTAAAGTATAACTTGTGTGATCTGTTAGGCTCTGCAGTTGTGGTCAGTAGTAGAATAGGCCACCATGACCTTTGTCACCCTGCCCCAAAGCAGGTGCCAAGTGTCATTTCTGTGGTGCTGTTCCTTATTCTTTAGAGACTGTGATCTGGTTACATTCTTATTAAAAATGGAAAGGAATGACAAAACTTTGTTTTGCTTTTCTTGACTCAGGAGATTTCTAATATTTTCTTTTTGTTTTCCTACTCTTTTAATTTTTAAAGTCTAATTCTAGCTATACTTTATGACTTACAAATGCAATTGATTTTTGTTTTTTTAAAAGTATCATGTGATTAAAATTCCCAAGAAGTAATTTCCACCAGAAACCATAGAATATAAGATGAACTCTTTCATTTCCAATCTGGACAACTTTTTAGCATTTCTGTTTTTGTCTCTAAAGTAGAACTTCACATTTGTGGTGAAATTAGGTTAAAAAAATGGTAATCGATAGAACTACAGGCCAATATGTCTGATAAACATACATATAAAAATCTTCAACAAAATACTACCAAACTGAATTCAAGAATACATTTAATCGTTTGATTAAATCATTCACCATGATCAGTGTGATTTATTACCAGGATGAAAGAGTGATTCAATATTTGCAAATCAATGTGATATATCACATCAATAAGAGAAAGGAAAAAACCACATGATCATTTCAATAGATGCAGAAAAAGCATTTGACAAAGTACAACTCCCATTCATGATAAAAACCCTTAACAAAGTAGGTTTTGAGAAAACATGCCTCAACATAATAAAGGCTATATGTGAAAAACCCATGGCTAATCTCATCCTCAATGGAAAAAACTGAGAGCTTTTCCCCTAAGGTCAGGAATAAGACAAGGATGTCCACTCTCACCACTTTTATTCAACATAGTGCTGGAAATCCTAGCCACAGCAATCAGACCAGAAAAAGGAACAAAAGGCATCCAAATTGGTAAGGAAGAAATAAAACTTTCACAATTTGCAGATGATATGATACTAAATATAGAAAACCCTAAGGACTCTACCAAAAAACTACTAGAACTGATAAATGAATTAAGTAAGGTTGCAGTATACAAAATCAATGTATAGAAATCCTTTGCACTTCTATACATCAATAATGAAGCAGTAGAAAGAGAAAATTAAGAAAACAATCCCATTTATAATTATACCAAAAATAATAAAATGCCTAGGAATAAATTCAACCAAAAAGGTGAAAGGACTGTATTCTGAAAATTTTAAAACATTGATGAAATAAATTGAAGACAATACAAACAGATGGAATGATATTCCATGCTCGTGGACTGGAAGAATAGATTTTGTTAAAATATCTATATTACCACAAGCAATCTACAGATTTAATGCAATCCCTATCAAAATACCGATAGCACTTTTCATAGAACTAGAACAAATAATCCTAAAATTTATATGGAACCACAGAGACCTCAAATAGCCAAAGCAATCTTGAAAAAGAAAAACAAAACTGGAGGTATCACAATTCCAAATTTCAAGATAAAACACAAAGCTGTAGTAATCAAAACAGTGTGGTACTGGCACAAGAATGATAAGCAGATCAATAGAACAGAACAGAAAACCCAGAAATAAATCCACAGTTATGTGGTCAATTAATCTTTTTTTTAAATTTTTTAAAAAATTTATTTATTTATGATAATCACAGAGAGAGAGAGAGAGAGAGAGAGAGAGGCAGAGACACAGGCATAGGGAGAAGCAGGCTCCATGCACCGGGAGCCCGACGTGGGACTCGATCCCAGGTCTCCAGAATCGCACCCTGGGCCAAAGGCAGGTGCTAAACCGCTGCGCCACCCAGGGATCCAGGTCAATTAATCTTTAACAAAAGAGGCAATAATATGCAATGGGAAACAGACAGTCTCTTCAACAAATAGTCCTGGGAAAACTGGACCATTTTCTTATACCATACACAAAAATAAATTCAAAATTGATTAAGGATCTAAATATGAGACCTGAAAACATAAAACTCCTAGAAGAGAGCACAAGAAGTAGTTTCTTTGACATTGGCCATAGCAACTTTTTTCTAGATATGACTCCTGAGGCAAGGAAACAAAAACAAAAACAAAAATTAAGTATTGGGACTTGATTAAAATAAAAAGTTTCTGCACAACAAAGGAAAGAATCAACAAAACAAAAAGATAACCTACTGAATGGGAGAGGATATTTACAAATGACATATCCAATAGAGGATTAGTATCCAAAATATATAGAGAACTTCTAAAACTCAACACCCAATTAGAAATAGGCAGAAGATATGAACAGACATTTCTCTGAAGAAGACAACCAGATGGCCAACAGACACATGAAAAGGAACTCAATATCCTTCATCACCAGGGAAATGCAAATTAAAACTGCAATGAGATACCACATCACACTTGTCAGAATGGCTAAAATAAAAAACACAAGAAACAACAAGTATTGGTGAGGATGTAGAGAAAAAGGAACCCTCATGGACTGTTGGTGGGAATGCAAACAGAAAGACCACTGTGGAAGACAGTATGGAGATTCCTCAAAAAGTTAAAAATAGAGCTACCACATGATCCAGCAATCACACTACTGGGTATTTACCTAAAGAATAGGAGAACACTAATTTAAAAAAATATATGCAATCCTATATTAATCGCAGCATTATTTACAATAGCGAAGGTATGGAAGCAGCCCAAAAGGTCCATCAATTAATGAATGGATAAAGAAGAGGTGGTGTATATATACAATGGACTATTATTCAGCCATAAAAAGAATTAAATCTTGCCATTTGCAGCAATGGATGGATCTACAGAGTATAATGGTAAGCGAAATAAATTATTCAGGGGAAGTCAAACTGTATGATTTCACTCATACATGGAATTTAAGAAACAAAATAAATGAACAAAGGGAAAAAAAGAGAAACCAAAAGCAGACTCTTAACTGTAGAGAACACACTGATGGTCCCTGGAGGGGAGTGATGGGGGGATGGGTAAAACAGGTGAAGGAGATGAAGAGGACACTTACTGTGATGGGCACTGAGTAATATATGGAAGTGTTGAATCACTATATTGTACACCCAAAACTAATATAACACTATGTTAACTATACTGGAGTTAAAATTTAAATTTTAAAAAAGGTGATTATCATCTGTTCTAGGTTGTTAGGTACATTTACTGTTTGTCCATCCTAAATATGTCAGCAATCTTTTTTGAAAACTTCTAAATTAGGAGGGACTTGGTTTATGAAATTTAACTGGTAGTTGAGATAAAAAAGAAAACTATCATGTATTCCTACAAAACAGGATAAGCAGTGAATTTTTGTAAAGAATAGTAGCATTTTATTATTGACAATGATTTTAAAGGAAATCCTCTACATCATATTCTTCTATCTATAAAATATATATCAAAGGTAATATTTTATTTTATTTTTTAAAGGTAATATTTTAAATATTTTATTTTAAAAAATTATTTAATATTAAAAAAAAATAAACCCAATGCTATTATTACATCCAAAAGTATTTAACAATTATTTAAGGTGCCTAAGTGGCTCAGTTGGTTAAGCATCAGACTCTTGATTTTGGCACAGATCATGATCTCAGGGTTGTGAGATCAAGCCCCACATCAGGCTCTGCACTGAGTGTGGAACCTCCTTGAGATTCTCTCTTCTCCCTCTACCCCTCCCATAGGCTTTACATCTTCTTTAATTATGTGTTGAATTGTGTGTTAAATGTAGCATTAACACATCACATTTGATTGATATCTTGTTGAGTTTGTTTAATCTCATAGGTTCCTCCTCCCTGTTACTCTGTGTCATTTGTTTGTGAAACCAGGCTTTATGGGCCAAATTGTGTCCCTCTAAAAGTCATGTCACAAAGCCCTAACCCCCAGTACCTCAGAATGTGACTGTATAGCTTTGGACCATGGGGGGATCAGGGACACCAACTCCCCACATGGTCAAAAATCCACATGTAACTTTTCTTTTTTTGAGTGAGAGAGTGTAAGCTGGAGAAGGGGGAGGGGCATAGGAAGAGGGAGAGAGAATCTTAAGCAGACTCTGCATTGAGTGTAGAATCCAAGGTGGGGCTCGAGCTCACAACTGCGATATCTTGACCTTAATGGAAATAAAGAACTGGATGTTTAATTGCCTGAGTAACCCAGATGCCCCCACATATAACTTTTCAAGTCCCTCAAAACTTAACTACTAATAGCCTACTTTTGACAAGAAGCCTTAGTTATGACATAAACAGTCGATTAACACATATTCTATGTATTATACTGTATTCTTACAATAACATAGGCTAGAAAAAAGATGTTAAGAAAATCATAAGAAAGAGAAAATACATTTACAATGCTGTCCTGTGCTAAAAAAAAAAAAAACCAAAAACGCCTGTGTAAGTGCACCCATGTAGTTCAAGCCCGTGTTGTTCAAGGGTCAACTGTGTTTGGAATGAAGGCTTTTAAAAGTGTGATTCCAGCTGAATGAGGCCACTATGAAGAGTCCTGAATGCATATGACTGGTGTTCTTGTAAGGGGAGGAGATTAGGGCGCAGAGATGGACAGAGGGGAGAGGGAAGAGGCTATGAATACACAGGGTGAGGTCAATAATCTACACACTTTTTGGCCCTTGATCTTGGACTTCCAGTCTCTAGGGAAATAAATATCTGCCCTTTTCAGTCCTAAGCTGTAGCACTTTGGTTATGGCAGTCTTGGCAGGCTAGAACACAGACATTTGTCCTATAGAATTTCCCAGGTTCTGAATTTGGCTGGATTTAACGCGTTCGCTATGTCCCCTATTCTTCCTGTAAGCCAGTAGTTAGATCTAGAGGCTGAAATAGGTCCAGATTTGATTTTTGGTGAGTATACTTTGTGTGTCCTTCCTGTTGTATGATGTCAGCAGGCATTTGAAAAGTGTGTCTCCTCTTATGGTGTTCAGAGTGATGAGTGGTTTCAAACCTCTGTCAGGCCCAATTTCTCCATTATCCATTTCCCACCAGCTTTTCATGAATGATCGATATCAAGATACAGCATTTCCCTGGAGCTGTAAGGTGATGGCATTCTAATTCCATCATTCCTAGTGCACTTATTTGTTGAGATCCATCTGTAAAAAAGAACTTTGTTTACCTGTTTGTTCAGGAAAAGCAGGTGAAATACATGAATGCCTCCCTTCATTTCTACTTTTCAGGAGATTGTGTTAGTTCTCTATTCTCCAAGATGATCAAGGTGGTTCCTGTTTTATTCTATTTTGGTGTCATTAATGAACGTGCAGATCTTAACCCTCTGATAGGGTTTAATCTATTGGAGTCATTATTCTTTTTTGATGTTTTTTGGCACATATTCTTTTTTGATGTTTTTTGGCCCATCTTTGGCCAGTGAATATCCAGGGCCTCTAATGAGTTCCTGGTTTTCTGCTCTTCTTTCTTGTTGAAGATGTTCCAGAGTGACCTTGCACATGCTTACTGAGCCCTGACGTCAACTGTGTTTCCAAGGGGCCTGGTCCTCTGTGTGGAGAGCACAATGTTAGTGCCAGGTGCCCTTGCTGCCATGCTGGTCATTCTTCCCAGGCCTTTTCAGAGAGAGAAAACATTGTTCTTATTTTATTTTTAAAAATTTTAAAAAATATTTTATTTATTTATTCATGAGACACACAGAGAGAGGCAGAGACATAGGCAGAGGGAGAACCAGGCTCCCTGCAGGGAACCTGATGCAGGACCCGATCCGAGGACCCCGGGATCACAACCTGGGCTAAAGGTAGATGCTCAACCACTGAGCCACTCAGGTGTCCCATTCTTGTTGTTTTAAAAGAAAATATTCATCAGGGATTCATAATGATATTTCTATTCTCGTTTAACTTCTTCATTTCACATTTGTGTTTTTTCTCCTTACGTGGAAAATACTAGTTCCTGATGACATTAGTATGACTACAATATTTTTCTCTGCTTTTTAAATATATAAGATAGACCATTCTACGATACTAAATGAAGATCTTCCTTACTCTTCCATCCAGCTGCCTGTGGACAGACCAGCTTGATCTGCCCAGTCTGCACTGGTGGATAGCAGGCTGTTCCCAACCCTCTATTCTTTTCAGTTAATGCTGCAACATACAGCCCTGTACACATGTTATTTCCTGCTTTTTCCCATGTGTCCTTGGGTAGATCCCTGGTGAGGGGTGTGAGGCTGAAGGATGGGAAACATTGCCCAGTACTGAGTGATGGAGCTGTACTGGTCTGTATGCACACGGGCAGGGTATGTGTGCACCTGCTTCCCTGTGGCCCCACCAACAAACTGGCTTCTCAAACTGAGTCTTTGTCAATTTGTCAGTAGTTTTACTTTTCATTTCTCAGTTAAAAAAAATCACTTTTTTAAAGAATAATAAGAAAGGATACTTAAATTTTCATAACATGCTGGTACTTTACTTAAACAAAATAAATAAAAGCTACTTTATTGAGGAAAGGTTCCCATACAAAAGCAGGAACCTGAGACACGCTGGTAAATGGCAGGGCTGGGACTCAAACCCAAGCCGTATGGCTCCAGAATCCACTCCAAGGGCTCCAGCACCCTGCCTCCCCTGGTGAGGGCCCACCACAAGGGAGTAATGTGAGTCAGTGTGGCGTGCTAAGGGAAAGGTCCATTTTCCTGTCTAAGGCATAGTGTAGAATGTGCTAAAGCAGCTTCAGTGCCTCAAATGGTATGTTGCAGATTTTCAGTGTTGAGCACATATTTACTGGTTGGTTCTTTCATTTCTTCAATATTTATTGAGCACCTATAATATGCAGGTATTGTATCAGGAGCTGGAGACACATGGCCAATAAGGTGAGCAGGTATCTGCCTCCAGGACTGGTTTATCTCTCTAGACTCTCGAAAGAAAAATTTCCATAGTTTGTTATTTTCATACTGAATTTAATAACTATTTAAATCTTTCTATATAAAGACATTAACACATAACAGTCTTTTAAGTGAATTTTCTTCATCTTATTTATTATTTTGCTGTTACAATTTGTTTTTTAGAGAAAAACTTATTATTTGCCTGTTGTTGTTCCTGTATATAAGCCTATTGGTGTTCTGACAGAAAGTGTTTATTTTCTATAATGTAGTTCATGTACTATTCATTATCGTTTTATTTACGGATCTGGTAGTTATAGGAAATTAAATAATAAACACCATGCTTCTATCTTATCAAGTAATTGTCTGTGGTTAAAGGACTTCCTGATTAGTAGCTATAAATCTAACTTCCCATTGTATTTGTGGAACTGAATGCTCTGTGTAGTATTCACTAAAAGTGGATAAGTTAAATGTAATTTTAGAATTTTCCCCACCAATTTATTGTCATGAATGTGTCAGCATGCCCCCTGTGGTTTGTGTAATGTGCTTGAACACACACAGGGCACATCCGGATCTCAGACCTCGGTTTAGCCATGGAGATTCCAGAAGGGGAGACCATCCGAGGAAGAGTGGGTACAGTCGGCTACATGGGTATGTGATAGGCTACCTCCACATCCTTGTGCTCTCTCTGGATGCCTGCATCTTCAGAACACAGAAAAGTTCTAAACCACTTGGAGGGAGCACAGGCAGTGTTTGAAGTCTGTCCTCAGCCAGTGTTGGGACTGCAGAGGAGTCCTCCCATCTGCCCTCCTGCCGGCAGAGGTCATATAGCTGAGTGAGGGCAGAGCCAGGACAGGACCTGTGGCCCCTCACTCTGCCACTGCCACCACCCTGGGCACACTGGCCCTTCTGGCCCCTGGTGAAGCCATTGTTCCCTGGTTATTGCAAAGCCTCCATGACTGGGAGGCCTTGGCCTGGGGTCAGATCCGAGCCTGACGATGCCAGACTGACCCAGAAGTGGCCTCTGACATGAGGGACCCCAAGGGCCTCTGCAGAGTCCTTTAGTAACACCCAACATGCCACCATGTCTGGTGTTACCTGGTGTGGGGGTCAATGCCCTTTGGGTGCTGTTGGGCATGGCTCTGTGTGTCTGAGGGAGCTCCCTCATTGGGAGGCAGGGTCTTCCCTGGAGCCCTGGTTCCCCATGTTTATTACCCTGTGGCTGTTCATTTCATGCCCTGGGGATAGTACAGACTATTTCCAGAAACCTACTTGTTGAAATATAAGTCATATACCATGAAATCCACCACTCTGAAGAGTACATGTGATTGGATTTTAGCACACACACAGACCTGTGCACCTACCCCTACCAGGATGAGAACCCAGGCCCATCAGCATCCCCTCTCGCCCTGGCCCTGTGGCCATTCACCCACTTCTTGTCTCCATGGACCTGTCTAGTTAGCCTGCTTTATTTAAATAAAATTGGGCCTTCTGTGTCTGTCTTCTTTCCCTAACACGTTTCCAGGGTTCATGTTGTAACAAATGTTAAATTTATAATGTGTTATTTGGAATTAATTACAAGAAAATTTAAAGCCAAAATTTAATTTAAATTTCCTGTATTTGTTATGTAGCTCCTGAAGTTATCAATAATGAAAACTATACATTTAGTCCTGATTGGTGGGGACTTGGCTGTCTGATATATGAAATGATTCAGGGACATTCTCCATTCAGAAAGTTCAAAGAGAAAGTCAAGCGAGAGGAGGTGGAACGAAGAGTGAAGAAAGACACTGAGGAGTATTCGAAGAAGTTTTCTGAGGACTCCAAGTCCATCTGCAAGATGGTGGGTTGGGCTCTGGAGAGGGTGGGAGGGAACCCCTCTCAGGCTGGGGTGGTTCCCACTGGGCTGGCACATGGGGAGCTGCTGCCACTGCTGCATCAGCCACTCATGGGAATTGCCACCCTGGTGACCTGGCCTGGGAGAACACGTGATTGGGTTTCCAGCTGACAGGAGCAAAGCAGAGCAGTTTGTGGTTTGATTTTTCAAAAGGAGCCCCTGAGAGGGGAGACTGATGCCAAGGTCGCCCGCTTCCTGTGAAAGTAAAGATCAAACAGAATCTTGTTTCTCAGGAGCAGTGAGATTTTTCTGTCTGCCGGTGTTTCTTTCCTATTTAACTAGCTGTTGGGGATCATGGGCAAGATCGACACCCCCAACCTGATGGGCTGCGTGGGCCTGCTGCTTTCCTGGGTCTGCATGTCACTGCGGGTAGGAGATAGGGACAGAGATGGAGGTGGGGTGAAAGATGAGTGGTGGAATCCAGGTGGAGTATAGGAGGATGTAGGCGCGCGGACTCAGGGCAAGGGGCAATCAGTGTAGTGGAGGCAAAGTGTGAGCACTGCCTGTTGGGGTTGTGGCTCTCCCTCCCCAGAGTCAGGAAGCCTGGGGCACAGGGAGAGGAAAGCAGGGCTGGCTGGGAGAGGGCCATGGGTCAGTGAGGGGGTCACGGGGAGGTGGGCCGTGGGTCCCCAAGTGGGTGCCTGCTGGAACCAGCAACTTCTGTAACTGTGACTATGTCAGTAACTTAGGTGAGTTGTGGGTGACTGGAAATACCGATTTTGTTTTCCCTTCCCTGTTGTTGTCATGTGTGGAGTGATGAGTGTTAGTGGCCTGTCACAAGCAGGGGAAGCAGCCTGGCCTTCCTTCCCGCCAGCTTGTTCTGCTTGGAGTGGGCAGTTAGTCAGCTCCTCTGTGTTTATCAGCATTCTGGCCAAGCTGCTATTTGACCTGGTGCTTGAAGGGCCATAGGGGTGTAAAAATGTAAGTTGGAAGTAGAGCCTGCCCCCTAAGGAGCTCACAGTTTAATGGTAGGCCTAGAACAAACACAAAAAATAACTATAGTGAAAAAGCGGAATTTGATGGGTGGCATGAACAAGAGAGAAACAAGGCCTCAAGAGTGTTCAGGATGGAGAAATGCTGTGTGCTGCTGTGGTCCTGGAGAAGGAAGGCAGCGCCTGAATGAGAACCAGGGTTGGACTTCGAGCTCTGGCTTGGAGATCGTCTAGGCTCCCCGCACTGGGCTTACCTGTCCAGTCTCTGGTTTCTCATGTCTGACCTGTGGATGGTGATAAATTCTCCCTCATAGGCTTGCCAGAAGAGGCAGTGCACAAGCGTGTGTGACGTGCCTAGTGATGCACAAATCCTCAGTAGCTCCTGTGAGCAGAGACAGCTGCTTCTTGGAGCCAGGGTTCAATCCCAGCAAACAGGGATTACAGAAGAGGGCATCTCAGGAAGCAGCAGGGTGGGGGTTTGGAGAGGACAGCACCCATGGGGACAGGGATGGTGGGCGGGGCCCCAGTGCTGAGTGCACTTGCAGGGGGGCTGCAGGCTCTTCACCCTCTACCTGCCTCCCAGCATACTGCACCCATGCCCAGTGAGTGAGCCAGATATGATGTGAGGTCAGAGTATTGCACTTGTGTTCGATGGAGCAGAAGGAAGGGCTGAGGAAGTGCCAGCGTTTTACACTGACCTAAACAGGTGGCCAGAGTAGCGCCTGACATGTGGACACCTGTCTGGTTTTGAAAGCTCTCATATATTACCTCATCTGATCCTGAGAGTGGACTTCTAAGGTGTTTTCTTAGCCTCACAGTTGAAAAATTAAGAGTTTGATTTTTAAAATAAGTTTTATTTATTTATTTTAGAGAGAGAGAGAGCATGAACAGGTGGAAGGGCAGAGGGAGAGGGAGAGAGAGAATCCCAAGCAGACTCCCCGCTGAGCCCAGAGCCTGACGTGGGGCTCGATCCCACAACCCTGAGATCATGACCTGAGCCAAAATTAAGAGTTGGTAGCTTAACCCACAGAACCACCCAGGTGCCCCTAAAAATTTTATTTGACATCCCATAGTGGGATGACAGTGGAGAACTTGAACCCAGGCTTTCTGACCACAAGTCCAAGGCCATCTGACGGGTATGTGTCGACAGCAGACTCGATGGAGTCGTGGAACCCTGGAGACATAGGGATTATATTTGACATCACACTGAATTTTCAGATCTGCTTTTAATTAACAAAGCATTGCCAAGAATAACTGCACTGAGCAAATCTTGTTGAGCCCTTGCCCTGGCTATGTGCTGGGGCTATCGCAGTGAGCAGGAGTTCCTGTGGCCCTGCCTCTGGGGGCTTGTGTCCAACAGGAGAGACTGGTATTGATGTCATGCCAGGAGTGACAGGTGTCCGAAGGAAGCATGCTCCGAGGCAGGGAGCTGGAAACCTAGTCAGCCAGGCAAAGGGGCTTCTAGACAGAGGGCATGGCATGTGTGCAGGCCATAGGCAAACACAGATCAATGTGTGCTACATCCAGAGTTCATGCAGCCAGGGCTACAGGGTGTGCAGGCCAGTGCACATCAGCCCAACACAAAGTGTCCTTGGCTCTTTGCCTGGGACTTTGGTTTCTCTTCAGAAAAGCGGCGGGTGCTGGTGGTGAGGCTAGGCCAGGGTTGGCAAACTTTTCCGTGGGGGGCCAGATAGTAAGTAGTTCTTAGGCTTTGTGGGTCCCTCACATGGCTGGTCAGCTCCACCACCGTACTGCAAGAGCAGCACCAGACACAGCCGAAGTCATGGGCTGGGCTGCGTTGTGGTGAAACCTTGTGTATGGGGTTGGGTATTTCCCCAGCAGGCGCCAGCCATACTATAGAGCCAGACCTGTTTTGTGTGGCTTTGAGCCCAGCTAAACTTTTCTGACTGATGATAATTGTGGGTGAAGGCCTATTTGGTGAAAATAATGAATATTTGAGTAAGGAAAACTTTTGAAAGAGATGCTGTCTACTCATTTTAAGAATATACAACTTCTAGAACTCAGTTTGCCAAATTTTTGCCTCATCTGAGCTCCTTGAGATCAGAGAACCCTGATCTATTTAATGAACAGATTAAGATAGTTTCTAATTATAAACATGACTGTGCATTAAAATGGTATCTGTGAAGTTTTTGACAGTTCCTATTTCTTTTTAAAAAGTCTCCTAATTTTTACATGGTTATGGTTTTTTCCTGAAGGATTTACTTAGCCGACTATTTATTGGTAGCTCAAAGGCTGTTATTAGTTTCTACTCCTTTTGAAAGCATCATATGTTCTAAATTTGTGAAATCTGAATTAAGGAGGTTTGGTTGAAAAGTTGAAATTGCAGCAACTTTGTTTTTTTTTGTTGTTGTTGTTTTGTTTTTTTTTTTACAGCAACTTTGTTTATGTGGATGTGCTCTTTGCCACCCCTAATTCTTTGCTTGTTATTATGGAGACTTCCAAGTTCTCTCTTCTTTTGACTCCGTTTCTGCCCCTTGGACAGTTACTCACCAAGAATCCCAAACATCGACTAGGCTGCAAGGCTGGAGCAGTGGAGGTAAAAGGACACCCCGTGTTCAAGGACATTAACTTCAAGAGACTGGAAGCGAATATGTTAGATCCTCCATTCTGCCCTGATGTGAGTATGTTGCCTAGAGAGGAGCAGAGCGTCCCAAGACAAGGGGTCCAGGAACACAGTGACTTCCCAGCAGATACAGGATCAGTGGTACAGCCCCACTGTGCTTCTGCATGGGGTACCCCACTCACCCATCTTGGTTGCCTCCAGCCCCTGGCCACTCACCAAGCTGTCCTCACAGGTCCCCACAGGCCTTCCCAGCAGCTGACCCTGGCTCTGCACCGCTCAGAACTTCAGCACCGCCCAAGACCTCCCTGTGGCTGTGTCCCCATCCTCGTGTTTGTGCCAGCATGCCCGCCTTTTAGTCTGGGAAGCCCTTGCTCTCCCTGTGTCTCCAAGGTCCTGGCTCCACTCCTGGAGCCCTGGAGGTTGGCCGAGCCTCCTTATGAGCTTCCTTTGTAGGCCGCTTCAGGGGGTGTGCCCCAGGGCTCTGCACAGGGTCTGGCTCATGTCCGAGTCAGTGCTTGGTGGGAACACCTATAGGCACTGCATTCCTGTTGAGGAAAGCAGGAATGGACGGAGAACAGTCTGGACTGTCTCCTTGACAGTCTGCTACCGGCACGTCAAAGAGATGTGAAGATAAGATAATTCTGCAGGATATGGTGGAAGGGAGGCATACAATTAATGTGTTTTTAGTTGTACCGTCAAGACTTATTATGTTTTCATATCCCCGTATGTGGTAGTAGCACCTCCTTCCTGTGAACAAGTTCACACATTACATGCTAGATGCAGGTGGCAGTATTAAGGCCATAGGGAGATCAAGAAAGCAGTCTTGCCACTATGGACCTCGCTCCAGCCTGCAGATGCGGGCAGCGAAACAAGTGACAAACTGAGCCAACCATTGGACTATGGTTGTGGACCACAGGGACTCGAGATTGCCCATCGGGTCTGCATGGAGCAGGAAGGCAGTCTTCCCCAGGGAGCAGTGTCACACCCCTTGCTGTGCTCAAGAGACTTGGGCCAGGGCCTGCCAGGTGCAGGCTCTGGGCTGACATTTGGGGTATTCTACTGGATGTAACCAGAGGAGCTGTGAGGGCCAGCTGATGGGAGGCCCTGGGCTAACAGGTCAGGCAGTTCTGTCCAAGGAGGGGGTGAGGGTGGGGGTGGGGGTAGCCCTTCAGCCTGGGCTCAGTCCTGACCTTCTTCTGGGCCACCCTCTGACTGTGGCCTACTTACTTCCACATCCCTGCTGTGTGGGGACTGAATGGGTAACGGCTGCTCTGAGGTGTGTTGCCCAGCGGCCTACGGAATGTCTCTGCTTTGATCGTATGGCATGCAGGGAGGAAATTACTCAGAAGTGCCAGGCACCTCTTGCATGACCATGATTTGGCCAATAGCTGATCTAATTTCCAGGAGTGCAGGGGCTGCTTTGGAGGAGGGCAAGGCCCAGGATGGCCACGCCCTGCTGGCTTGCATCCCATGGCCACAGTGCCAGGGTGGGGAGCACTGTAGGCCGGGGCTCTTGTCCCAGAGGAGGAGCAACTGGAAGCCACTAGATGAGCTCTGACAGGAAGTTGAGAAGCAGGACCTGCAGTTGTTCGCTTAGACTTCATGTGATGCTTCACATGAAGGAAGCCAAGGGTTGGAGGCAGAGGCGGGACTCCATGTTGCATGGCCCCTCTTCATCCCTGCCTCTGCCCATCACCCATCTTCCACTGCAGGAAAGGCAAGGATGGGAGCCTCGGGAGGTTTGCAGACCAGACGGTGGCCAGAGGGCCTGTGACTGATGGGAGCTCCCTAGAGGGAGGGAAGGGCTTTAGATACTGCAGATGTGCATTGATTTCACACGCACTGTGTTCTTAATAATTAAGGAGACTAAGAACCATTCCAGGGCTCTCAGAGGCTCACATCTCTTTGTTCTCGGTGCACAGCCACAAGCCATTTACTGTAAGGACATACTGGATATAGAGCAGTTCTCTACCGTGAGAGGAGTCTACCTGGACACCAATGATAACACGTTCTATGGTCAATTTGCTACAGGGTGTGTCTCCATCCCCTGGCAGAATGAGGTACTGACGGTTTATACTGGGTATGATGCCAGGAGAAAAAAATCTGTGTGTGTGTGTGTGTGTGTGTGTGTGTGTGTGTGTGTGTGTTTGGAGGTAAGATGATGCAAGGCAGCTGCCCTGGTCCATGCACAGGAGGGGGACAATTGGCCATCCTGGTCCCACTTCCAAAGCGGGCCTCGCTAGCATCTGGTCCTTACCTGCTCTGGGGGTCCTCTCAGAGGGAGGAGGGGGAGGCTGTCTTCCCTATCCTGAGTGGAGGTCAGCAAGCAGGAAAGAGGATGGGAATTGGAGAGGTCCATGTGCTGAGCTGGTTACAGGGTGGGAAATGGCTGACTGACCTCACGGGGTCTCCTCTTCTCTGTCCTACTCTTGTATGGACACAGATGATTGAATCAGGTTGTTTTAATGACATCAACAAAGATGAGTTTGATGAAAACACGGTGTTGAATCAAGAAGAGAAAATGCATTACCAGGTTCCCAAAAAGAAGAGAGGCTTCTTCTACAGACTCCTCAGGAGAGGGGTAAGAGTAACAAACATTTTATTACTTTGAGTTTTTTTTTTTAATGGGATGTGTTAAAAGAGAAGAAATATTTCACCAAGGTAAAAAACTTTGTTTTGTCAGCTTTCTTATTAAGACATTTCACATAATTTAAGAGCTCTAGCCATATGGTGCAATTTGAGCCCCTCCAGAAAAATCTTCACTGTGTCGTTTGCTGTTGGTATGAAGATTGTTTTGATTCACCGACACTCAGATTCCTCCCTCAGTGAGGAGGCACATATGTGTGCTCAGAAATGAGTGTGGTGTAGAATGGTCGTGGAACAGCTCATGTAGCTCTCCATCTTCCCGCTGACTTTGTTGCTGCTACCTTGCTGGCTGGCCTGCTCTCATACAGAACGTGGAAGAGTGACGCTGAGAGACATCCTAGGGTAGTACTGTATTTAAAAGTTTTTCTCCTAGTGAGGTTTTTCTCCTTGGACGAGTGGATCGCCCTGCTTTGTACCCTGTCTGTTCAGAGGTTGTCCACTAACATTTGAATCCATCTTTGTTCAGTATGAAAAACAAGCTTTTGGTGGGAAAGGTCATCAGAGTGCATCCACTGTGACCACATTTTCTCAGAGAACAGGGGCCAAGTGTGAATTAGGGTAGGTGTTCTCCTGAGCAGCTGGTCTATCCATGCACAGGAAGTCCTTCCTGGACACGCTCCACACTGAGGCCTACCTGGTGCAAGGGGAGCTGGTCAGGGACACCTGCTGTGGAATGTCACGGTGCAGGATGGGCCGCTCCATGCCACAGTGGTGCTGATGGGAAGAGCCTGGGTCTCGTTCCCTCTCAGCACTCAGCCTGGGTCATGTAATTGGATTGAGTGTACAAAAAAGTGAACCTGAGATGCTGGGTGTGTGTGTGTGTGTCTGTATGTGTGTGTGTGTGTATGAACTGAGCATCCTCTCTACCATGAAGAGCATAAGAGGACATGTGGAACTCAGGCTAACGTCAGTGCCCCCACCCTGTGCTTGTAAACCCTCGTATCTAGCACAAGAGCGTGGAGCCGGCTTGCATTAGGTAAGTGACTGACCCGCCGCTCTGCCGTGTTGCAGGGCTGCATTAGCAGTGGCCCCAGCGAAAAGGAAGAGCTGCCCCCAAGGCTGTAACTACTCACTGCAGAGCCAGACCCCATCGCCAAGGAGCACATGCTCAGCGATCCATCTTATCTGTGAATGGCAATAAACATGTGACACAGCTTAACACAAGCCTTATGAGTCTGCAGATTTCTCTAAACTCATACCTGAATCGTGTTTTCACCAAGGCTGGACTGAAGAAGAAGACACTTGAGGACCACCCTAATGCCCAGAATCCCCAGGTGTGGACATCTTGTGGCTGGGACCCAAGTGCCACGTGTGCCCTTGAGGAGGGGGGAAGAGTGGGCTTGAGTGTCAGCCCAACAGTGTCTGGAGCCAAGGATCCTGTTCCTCACCCCAGAGTGTCCTCGGGTGCTCATGGAGGTGGGAGGGAGGTAGGTGGGTCCCCACTCTCCACATGGCCCCTGTGTCAGAAGGTAATTGTGCCAAGTGTCATTGGCACTCACATTGACATCTGCTCACTCCCCAAGATTCTCCTGCCAGATGTGTGCATCTTCCTGTGTGCATGTCTTTGTGATATTCCTATGCATGTGCTGAAAGAAGGTGTGTCTGGCACTCCAGGGCCAGGGGTTGGCCTTCCATGGCTGCTCCCCCCACCTGTGGTGGCTTGTGAGCCTCCAGGGCTATGTGGTGCCTTCTAATAACTCTTTCCCTCGGGCATGACTTCCCGAAGAGGAAGGTGAAGCCCCTCAGCCGTGGTGGGAACGTGGGCTCTGTTGCTTGGGGAGAGGGTGCTCGCACCCACGGGCATGGGAGGACCATGGGGGGCTGCAGACTTCTGTGGAGAGGTGGCCATGTCACTGGCCAACTGGTGGCCCCGAGATGCAGAACTGGGGCTTTCTCCTGTGTCCACATGCACAAGGCTTTCAGCAGGAGCTGGGTGAGAAGCCAGGGGCCAGACCTTGGTGACTTTAACCAAACAGCAAGAACTTGATCTGGATGTCATGATATGGCCAAAGGAAAGTGAGCCAGGGTCACCCATGTGCCTGAATTCAGTGTTGCTGTCACACCGTCACGTGTCCCTGGGCAGACACCTGCACCCAAGAGTGCTTCCAGGAGTGCCGTTGACATGGTAGCATTTCTAAAGTTGGGTCTCCACCCATGTTCACGGCAGCCTGGCACACACTGGCGTGCTTCAGAGGAGGCACCTCCAGCCATGTCCTGTGAGACCAGCAGAAGTCGATCAGAGTGTGCTCTGTACCTGGGTGAGGGTACAGCATTTGGTAGGTGCTACCCATTCAGTAAATAGGTTAGTAATTGTGGAAAAGTAATGCATGCTTATGGTAAACACTGCAGGAAGTTTCAAAGAAAATCCAAATCACCTTTATTCCTGCCACCTGTTTATATTCCAAGGCCTTGAAGACCCTCGGTTATCAATGTGGACACAGGGGCGGTGGTGTGCTGTGCACCTCATTCCTGCTGGGTCTCCATGGGGTGAAGGGTGCTGGCCTGCAGAGCTCTGGCCGGGAGGGACGTCCAGGAGTCAGTCCTCTGTCCTGCTTCAGCTTGTCTGAGCTGAGCCGTCCTGGGCCTGAGGGAAGCATCCTGACTGATACAGTGAATCTGGGAAAGGATTTTACAAGCTGGGACTTTGATGTATTGCTATGCCATTGCCCCCCGCTCTGGTTATAAGCAAGCACATATTTATTGAGGAGAGTTTTGAAATTAGAATACACAATGAAAAACTCATCTTTAATATCACCCACTGTCCAAAGATAATTCCTATCAGCATTTTATTCTATATTACTATCATCTGTAGTTACTTATCTCTTGCCATGTTATTTATTTATTTATTTATTTATTTATTTATTTATTTATTTATCTTTTTGCCATGTCATTTAAATATATCTGGCTCCTTAATCTTTTGGGGCATATTTAGGGCCATTGTTTATCAAACCATCCAAACAATTGTTGCTTCTAGCTTTCTTGTTATTATAAATACCCATGGGTTGGGCATCCCTGTACCTACATCTTTGGGCACATATGTGATAATGTTTGTTTATTTTTTTTAGGGTTCGTGATAATGTTTTTAAGGTAGCAGTGAATCCCTTGATTAAAGTGTATGAACAGTTTGTGTGAACCTTACAAGAAAGAGCTGAAGGGATTAAAAGCGGCTCTGTCTGGCAAGCTTTCCCCCTGGTATGGGCAGCAGTGGGGCAGAGGAATGCTGTTTTCTTTACAAGCACTGTGTCTGACTTTTCCTTTGGACCAAGTTGGTATACCAGTGAGATAAACATTGCATTGTGAGAATTATCTGCTTTCCCCAAATAAAGCACAATTACATACTAAAAAAAAGGTGCACGGGCATTTTATTTTATTTATATATTTTTTTGCATGGGCATTTTAAAAGAATATATATTATACACCCATGTGAATAAATTGCTTTTCTGAAAATTTTTAAAAATTTCCCCTTCCCACCAAAAACATCTAACAGTTCTTGCTAGTTTTACCAAAAACTAGGTTTTTATTTTGGTGAAGAGTTTCACTAGAAACAAAATATTTTTCTTTATTTTTAAAGTATTTTCTTTATTTTCTTTATTTATGTTTCCTGTGGTCAGACATACACAAAATGTACCCTCTCAACATTGGTAAGTGTCCAGTTCCATGGCATTAAGTACATTCACATTGTCGTGCAGCCGTCCCCACCATCTGTCTCCAGAACTGACCTTGTGAATCTGCCACTCTGTCCCCATTAAACACTAACCATCCACCCTCCCCCTAGCCCCTGGCACCCACCATCTACTATCTGTTTCTTTGGATTTGAGTCCCCAGGCTCACATAAATGGAATCATGCAGTATTTGTTCTTTCGTGACTGGCTTATTTCACTCAGCATAATGTCTTCAAGGTTCATCCACGTTTTAGCAGGCGTCAGAACATCCTTCCTGTTTAAGGCTGAATAATGTTCCACTGTGTGGATGGGCCACATTGTGTTTATCCATGCATCTGTTGGTGGGTGCTTTGGTTGCTTCCACCTCTTAACTATTGTGAATCATGGTTCTGTGTACAGTGTACAAATGTCTCTCTGAGACCCTGCTTCCAATCCTTTTGGATAAATACCCAGAAGTGGAATCACAGGGTCGTAGGGTAGTTCCATCTTTAATTTTTTGAGGAACTACCATACTGTTTTCCACAGCAGCTGCACCAGTTTGCATTCCCACCAACACTGCACAGGGTTCCTGTTTCTCCACATCCTCCTGAACATGTCATTTTTAATGGCTTTTTGGCATTATCTTAGTATATAAAAGTATGAGTATTTCTACCAATGCCTTATTGCTGGACATTTATGCTGTTTCATCTTTGTGATATTAATATTGCTTCAATGACATCTCTGTGTCTCCATGTGTCTTAGAATGTTTATCTAAGAATGTCCCTAGGGCAGCACTCTTAAGTATATGCTAAGTCAGATGGTTTGTGTACTTAAATCTTTTGATAGATGCTGCCAAATTACACATTCCTCTTCAGAAAAGTGATTAATAATTTATTATAAGTAACAGTTTTTGGAAGTCCTGTTTCCATGGGTTCTTACCAATCCTGGTTAGTCTAATCTTTGCTTGTCCTGTCTTAGGTTCTTAATGAATTGTGAGTGTACTACGTTTGAGTTGCTAACTCAGTTTCCCCTTAGTGCTCACCTTACCTAGAGCATCAGTTTCAGGATGTGGTGATGCAGGCACAACATGTGATTTCATGCCACCTCCCCCCCTGGCTCTGTGGTTTATCATCTACAAAGTGAGGCATGTGGAGTAAGAAAAGTTTCACTGTGGCTCATTCTTTGACATCTCAAGATCTTGACATCTCTTCTCTTAGATCCCGACTCTGAATTAAGCCCATCTCAGAGGACCTCTGGTCCAGCAGGCTCTGGCCTCTTTCTCTTCTGCTCCATTGTGCTATTCCTCTTAACTGCAGGCAGCTGAGTGTGAGTGAAGTTCTTTGAATTAGGACACATTTCTTTCCCTTCTCCATGGGAAGAGGAGCCCCGCGGAGAGCCTGCTGTGTGTGCTGGGGGTACTGTGCATCTGTTTGTCATGTGTCATGGCCCAGTAATTCCTTAAGTCATGGTTTTAAATAGGAAATAGAAATTTTCAGTCTTGATCATCTAATGTGGAAACGACTGGACTTTGGAGTCTTTGCTCAGGAAAGAACATAGCTCTCCTAGAGGAAGGAGTATTGCACCTCACCTAGACCTCATTTATTAATACAGCAGTCAATGCTGGCCAGATATCCTAAAGAAGTCTTCCTGAGCCTCCTCCCAAGGCCAGGTGAAGATTCCCTCCCTGGGCTGAAGTTTTTAGCAGTGAATCACATACATGGTCATAGCCTTTCTGATGTTTTTAGTCTAGTCACACAACTACCAATAACCAGGCCACTGTCCATCTGGGCTGCTGTAGCAGAACACCTGAACCAGGAAGCTTATAAACAACAGAATTGCATCTCCCACAGTTCTGTCCTCACAAGGCAGAGAGCAGAGAGGGGAAGCAAGCTCTCTCATGACTCCTACAAGGGCACTACTAACCCAGTCATGGGGGTCCACCCTCTTGACCTCCTCTAATCCTAATTATCTGAATAATGGGGAGTTAGCATGAAGATATGGAATGAGAGATGAGTGAACCAAGGACAGATACTGAAGAAGATCTTCAATCTCATTCATGGATACTAAATTACCCAGGTTCCGAGAGGTAGAGCCTATGACCAAAAGTATAGTCAGGGGTGATAGAGAAGAGGAGTGAAATCAGCCAAGGACAAAAATGAAGTAGACAAGAAGGAAACAGGATCACAGGGAAAAATGAGAGGTACTCTGACTTTACATTTTTTGTGAAATGCATTTTAAAGACATCAAAATCTTGCAGTACAAATTTGAGTCAGGTGCATAATGTGCATGTACCTACTGCCACTGAACTGTCTACTAAGAATGATTAAGATGGTCAATTTTATGTTCTGTGTATTTTACTACAATAAAAAGGAATTAAAGAATTGAATTGAGATAGAAGTTCCTAATTCCCCAGCTCTGTGCTCTGAAAGGCCCAGAAGCAATGACACCCCCACAGCGATGAGCATACCTGGCACCCAGCTCTTGGTTTGTAAATACCGTTTTCTACTAAAAGGAGTCAGGGCTCCTTAGAGAAGTGGCTGATTCCAGGTTTGAGGAGGGAGGGTTGGGCTGGGAACATCTTGTTGTGACATAAAATAAGAAAGTGCTCAAGAAATGATGGGTCATGGCTAAGGGACACAGAAGCTAGCTCGATGGGGTTTCTGTTGTACTGGGGACAATTCAAGCTTCAACAAAAGAATAATGATGAAACTGGTTACAACATATAATTTTTAAGATTCGGAGAAGAAAAGGAAAGGAGGTGGTGGTTGTGGTATGGGGGAGGAAAGCTCTTCCTCAGAGAGGAGTTCCAGAGAACTATAGGGAACCACTACAAAGGACTTACTAATTATAGAGAAAAATGTGCCTTTGCATTGGAGAAATCTGGCAGCTACCACCTTTACTGAGTGACCAGCCCCAGCCCCACTGAGGGCAACTGACTCCAGGACAAATCCCGCCTGTGAAGCCCCCTTCCTAAGGGCTTGATGGAATCTAGCTGACCTCCTCACCAAAGCCATCCAATAAAATATGTGACTCACATATGTAACTTTTAAAAAGTAAAAAAACTGCTTTTAATAATTTTTGTTTAACCCAGTATATCCAAATATTATTTCTACATGTAATCAGTATCCACATGAAATATTTTACATTATTTTGTACTAAGTATTTGAAATCTGGTGTGTATTTTACACTTAAAGCACAACTCAATTCAGAGTTATTACCTTTCAAATGCTCGATAGCCACATGTGGCTAACATATGGGGCAGTGTAGCCACATGCCTATCTTCCAGGTGACAAAATGCAGGGGATACAAGAATAAGTAAAAACACACCACCAGGAGGCAGTCAAATGCACAAGGGAGGACTTTTCACAAGAAATGGGCCTTGATGCTTTAGAAGGCCAATGTCATTTTAAAAACAACAGCATAGGGGGACTATCTATAAAAAAAAAAAAAAAAAATTATGACAACCAAGTGCAATGCATGACCCTTGATTCGATCCTTATTTTAAAAAACTTAAAAGACACATTGGAGCCATTTGGAAATTTCACTCAGGACTGATTGATTTTAGGTGTTGTTAGATAGTTAGATGAAAATAGTATTGTGGCCTTTAGTTTTGGAGACATCTAAAGTACTGTGGGGTAGAGTGTGACAATATCTTCAGCTCACCTTCCAGTGATTGGAGAAGTGAAAGAAAATAGGACAAGATGTTAACAACCGTTGACTATAGAGGAAAGTGTACTGGGTACCATCATTCTACTACTGATTTCTTGTATGTGTAGAAGAGAAATGAAAAGTGCACTCAGGCTGCTGTATGAAGACCAGGTTTGGGGCAGTAGAAGTGGAAGTAGGGAGCCATGTGGGAGCCAACAGCAGTCAGGCAGGTGGCATGTGTGGAGATGGGAAGAAATGGTCACGTCTGTGCTATAACCGGATGTAGAAGCAACAGTTCATTATAGCCCGGCCTCATCCACTGGGCTATGAGCTCCCTAGAATGGGGATGCATTTTATTTATATTTTATTCAGTCAATTAAATGAATAAATACTTCTTTAGTATGATAAAATAGATGTATTGGCTCAGAAGGCAGCATCTTACCTGATGAGAATATACCCTGGAGGCATTCATGCTAAAAATCAGGAATAAGAGAAGGACGGCCACTCTCAATTGGCATCCTATTTCATATACATAGGAAGAACTTCCACATACAGCAAGGGTGAGCTACAGATCTACCTTTCTGATGAAAATAGCTAACAAATCTAGACAAATACAAACATCAAGAGAGTAAGCAACTGTCAGGGCTGACAGGCAGGAGAGAGTGGGAACCCAGAGATGAGCCACACATCAGGGTGCCTCCTGCTGTGGAGGGATGGAGGTCCTGAGAGACTGGGCTAAGTGTGCCTCCTGGGGCAGGGGAACAAAAGTCAAACCCAAGGCAGGCCAAGACTGAGGCCCCAGGCAGGCCACTCTCCATTTTGGGGTCCAGCCCACCCAAGAATAAGGATGAGCTGAGAGTAAGTCAGTCTGGGATGCCCCAGAGGACTTCACAATTGCAACGTGGATTAAGACAGCCTGGGACTTCTTATGTCTTGAGTTGCTCAGCATTGCAAATAAAATCTTCCCTGGAGAAAGACAATACCTTAAGCTTTAAATTATTCTATAATAATTTACAAATATGATGTCTAGCATACAATAAAAGATAACCAGGGACACAAGTCAAAACAATACTTGAGAATTAGCAGAAATCATGGACCGGAGAGACATCCCTTTAGAAACTCTGGGCAGTGGGAATCAAGGAGACACAGTCTTCAACAACTGTGCACATTATGTCCAAGACATGAAGAATTCCTCAGGCAACTAGAAACTGTAAAAAGTGGCATGGCATATTGTAGAGTTGAGTGTAAATTCTAGACAGAAAGCTACAAAATTCTAGAACCTAATGGGTAAACAAGGGTTTAAAGACAGAATGGAAACAGCCAGGAAGAGAACTAGTAAAACAAGTGAGATGTAACCACCCAGCATAAAGCACTGACAGGCACCACCACCACCACCACAACCAAGGAAACAGAAGATAGGTTAGGATATGGTGAGAACACCTAACATACATTTACCAGGAACACCAGGAAGAGAGAGGGAGAGTGGGACAGAAGAAATATGTTGAGATAGCTAGACTGATAGTTTTCAAACCATGAAAGTCATCAAACTCAACTATTTCCAAACAGATTAAATGAAATGAATCCTCCTGCTAACCAAGCCAGGAATGACCCATACCAAAGATGACACACAGTGCAGGCCTACAGTGGAGCTCACTGGAGAAACATGGAGGCAGAGGACCATTAGGAGAAGCACCTGTCCCAACCCTTGCTGGGTGTTAGCTCCAGGCCAGGTGGCTACGGCCACTGGAAGCATCCCAGGAGAAGGGCCTTGCCCCATGTTATTGTGTGTGTTTATGGGGAGTCAAAGAGAATAGGGAACAGCTGGTTAGCCAGGCAGCACTGGCAGACTTCAGGCTCTGGGCAATAGCTTTGCTACTGAAAAGAACATCCTAATCCTAGACATCTTTCACCAGGGATCGAGCATTCTAGAACTTCTAGAATGGATATCAGCCAGCCTTCCAAGCCCTTCCTGCTGAGCAGCTGACTGCTACATTGCCAATCGGGATACCCGAGGCCACTGTCAAGAGGCAGGCTCATCTCTCCATACACATGGAGACCTGGTACAGTGCAACTACAGAGAGCCAAAGACCTCAAGAAGATGTTAAAAGCAGACAGAGGGGTAAAAAGACAAGTCACCCTCAGAGGAGTGACCATTAGATCAACAACTGACTTCTCAACAGCCAGAATGAAAAGTGGAAGACAGTGATGTCCAGATCTGTCATCTGCTGCTGAAAGTATCTGCCAACCTTGAATTCTTTACCCAACCAAAAATCTACTGAGAATGAAGGCAAATTAAGGATTTTTTCAGATAAACTGAAACAAATTTCAGCAATAAAAGGCCCACTGTAAAAGCAACTCTATAGGGTGTTTTCAGGCAAAAGGAAATTATCCCAGATGGAAGATTGGAGATGCAGGAGGGAATGAAGAGGAAGAAAAACAGTAAATGTGGGAGTCAAATGTCGAGTGTGCAAACTAACAGTTACTGTGTCTGTATCTCCTGCAGTATGCGTGTGTACTTAGGCAGCATTAAAATATACTCTCAGTTGGATGAAGCTTTGGGGAAAATGGGCAGGAGCCGCCAAGGCACCCTTGGGAGCTACCAGCCACTCACCTCATTCCCTGTGGCTCGGCCTCACACCCCACAGACTCCTACCTGCTTCAGGATGCAGAGTGGGAGCCAGCCTCCAGCTGCAGTGTGACCCATTTGTGGGGGGTGTTAGGTGCTTTAAATATCTCCCTCTCTCCCTGTGCAGGATCATCACAAGTGTGTTGCTAGGCTTTCGTTTTTAGCTCTCCACCAAAACCTATTCTTTTACATTTTTCCCCCTCAATAGTAGAGGTTTGTTGCAGAAGATTTGAAAAATACAGGAAAACACAAGGATTAAGATATAAATCACTTATGATATCCTTGTTCACAGAGAGTCACTGTTAAAGATTTAATGACCAGGTCCCTTTGCTATGTATGTGTGTGTTGTTTTTGCCCCTTTCCTTTCCTTTTTCCTTTCCTTTTTCCTTTCCTTTCCTTTCCTTTTTCCTTTCCTTTCCTTTCCTTTCCTTTCCTTTCCTTTCCTTTCCTTTCCCTTTCCCTTTCCCTTTCCCTTTCCCTTTCCCTTTCCTTTCCCTTTCCTTCTTTCTCTTTCTTTCTCTATCCTTTCTTTTAAGAGGGGGGTTGTGCCCTCCATGGTAGTCCACTCACACATTGTACAGCTTTGCCTGTGTCCCAAGTGCTCACCTCAAACAGGATTTGAACAACTGCATAGCTTCCCATTGTGTGGATGCCCCTCGATTCGTTTCACCGTCCACTCTATCCCATGCTTATGTCATCACCATGTTGCTGTAACAATCAATGTGCTCACATGCACATGACTGTTTTCCTAGTGAATTACTGAAGTATCATTGCTGTTCAGGGACTCTGCCTGTGTTTAACGCTTTGGAGACACCAGGCCAAAGTGCCCACCCAGCTGTGTTTACCTAAAATGGCTCTGGTTTGGACTCTGCCAAACTTTTCTCTGAACTTAGAAAATCTGCCTTTGTGACAGTCCCTTTCTATAAGGCTTTCTTGTAAGATATCCTGCCTGGGTTATGGTAAGTTTTGGGCCAGATGACTTCCTGCCCTGGTTGAAGCGGCCACGATCTGCTGTGGGCAAATAAGGTCTCATGACTCATCTGCTCTGGACTGGTTAGAATTTGATTTAGAAGCAATAGAAACAGAGCGATCCAAAGCAATGGTAGTTTAAGCAAATAGAATCCTATTTCTCTCTCACAGATTTTCATCTGACCAGGCGGGAACTGCACCTCCACCCACTCCTCTGGGCCCTGGCTCCTTTCAGCTCCATCACGCCAGGATGTGGTTTTCATCCTGGTACCTACTGAGCGCCACTTTTGCCTTACTTAGTTGGTTACAAGCATGTGACGACAGGTTCAGGCCACACTCAAGGGGATCCGATCATACGAAGGCATGGATATCACTAATATCAGAAAGGGGTCACCTGGCTGTCTTAATGTCTGCAGACCACAGCACCTGACACCTGGAGCCTGGCCGCTGTGGCCTGCCATGCCTGAGACCTGGTACACACCTCATTATTAACTTCAGGGAACTAGGCCCTCCAGGCTGGGGGCACATTCTCTGATGTCCTTTCCCTGAAGGGGGGAGGGTCCTGTCGTTCTCCCCTCAGGGGCAATGCTTCTGTGGTGCCGCTGGGCTTCCCTTTATCTGACCACTTGGGACAACTGACTGGCGGTGAGAGAAGGTGGAGTTGTGGCCTGTGGGCAGAGTGGGATCGGGAGGGTTCATAGTGCATGCATCAACCCCCGTCCCTGCTCCCCTCCCCAGGCAACTCTCCCTGGGGCCAACCCACTCCCTGCCAGGCAGGGTGCCCTCTGATGCGCCACCGTCCTCTGTGGTCCTCTGTGGTCCTCTGCTGGCTCACTTCCTTGCCTCCAAGGAGTGGGGCTCTGGAGCCCAGGACCCTTCTCAGGGCCTACCCACCCCAAGCAGGAGGTGCCCTGCAGACCTCTGTGGAGCAAGGGTCTTCTCCTCCAAGCGAACCCGTTAGGGTTGGGCCATCATTGCTATGCGTGGCGCCTCTGGGGTCTAAGTGGCTGCTCGCGGCACCAGCCACAGCCTCTGCGGGCTGCAGGCACTGAACCGGCAGGTTTCTACCCGGTGCCTGCCCTAGGCCCTCCCCTCCCCGCCTCGCCTTGCCTTGCCTCACCCCCCCGCCCTGTCACCTCTGCCCCGCCCCCCGCCCCCCTCCCCATCCTCTGCCTGGCGCGCCCAGCCGTTCCCGCCCCAGGTGCCTCACCGCCGCGCCCTCTGCCACGCCCGCCCTCCTTGTCCCGCCCCCACCCGCCCCCGTCCTCTCTGCCCCGCCTCACTGCCCGCCCCCCCCCTGCACCCTATGCTTTGCCCCGCCTCCCATCCTCCGCCCCGCCCCTCCCGCCGCAGGTGCTTCCCCGCCACGCCCCCTGCCTCGCCCGGCCTCTCTGCCCCGCCTCACACCCGCCCCCCGGCCTCCACCCCGCACTCTGCCCCGCCCCCTTCCCCGCCCGCCCCTCCCGCCGCAGGTGCTTCCCCGCCGCGTCCCCGGCCTCGTCAGCCCTCTCTGCCCCGCCCCGGCCCCGCCCCCATCCTCCGCCCCGCCGGGCCCCGCCCCGCCCCCACCGGAATGTGGGGCTGTGATCTCAGCCGCGCGGCGGTGCTGGGAGCCGAGCGGGCGGGGGCGGGAGGGGCAGGCCGGCGCTTAGGCCGGCGCTTAGGCCTGCCATTGGCAGAGGTCTCCGCCCCTGGCTGTCAATCCCGCCGCCCTGGCCCCGCCCCGCCGGCGCAGCGTCGAGAGGCGCACGGCCGCGGAGGCTGCCGGGACGGGTCCAAGATGGCCGGGCTCCTTGGTTCCGCTCATGTCCGCGGCCTCGAGCCCCATTCATTGCCGCGTTGCTGAGCGCCGCCGCCGGTCGGCTCGAGGGCTCGGGGGGCTGTCCCCGCGGGACGGGAGGCCGCCATGGCGACCCTGGAAAAGCTGATGAAGGCCTTCGAGTCCCTCAAGTCCTTCCAGCAGCAGCAGCAACAGCAGCAGCAGCCTCCGCCGCCGCCACCTCCTCAGCCTCCTCAGCCGCTGCCGCAGGCGCAGCCGCCGCTGCCGCAGCCGCCCCCGCCGCCCCCGCCCCCGCCGCCCCCGGGCCCGGCGGTGGCCGAGGAGCCGCTGCACCGACCGTGAGTACCGCCTCGCGGCAGTTCCCGGCCCCGCGACGGCGGGGGGCTGTGGCGCCCCTGCAGATCCCGGCCCCGCGGCTCCCCGAACTCGGGGCGCGCGCCGCCGCCCGTCCTGCGGCTAGACCCGGTCCCAGGGGTGTCTGCGCCGCTCGGCAGGCGGACACGGGCTCGCCGGCCGCCCCCGAGGGCACCGAGGCGGGCACGGCCTCGGCCCCCCGCCTTTCCCGGCGTGCGAAGTTAGGGGAGGAACTTGCTGCTTTGTATCTGCACGAAACGGGCTGTGCTGTGGGCAGAACTTGGGTAGCCGAGGCCGCCGCTTCCCTTCCCCCTGGGCGTCCCTGAGAGGAAGGAGCGCGGGCGCCGGACACCCCGCCGCGAGCCGGGCTTGGGAGCGAGCGCGGGGGGCGGGGCGGGGGGAGAGCGGTGACATCATGCCTTCAGGCCGCCGGGGGCGGGGAGGGCGCGGGAGTGCGGCCCCGGCGCCGCGGGGCTCTTCTCTGCGCCTCGAGGCTGCCTTCCCGCATCCTCCCGAGGCGTGTCCGCTGGCATCAGGAGGAGATCCGCTCGCGTGTCTAAGCTCAAGCTGGTTTGCAGACCCAAGGAAGTGGTGAGCTGCTTAGAATGTCATTATTAGGAAGAGTCGCCTGAATTTATTGCCTGTGTTCGCTTGGCAATAAAAACAACCCGTTGCCGAGAGGGAGGTTAAGCGCTGGGGGAGGAATGATGTGCAGTACACCAGCTCGGAGTTCGGCTTGCCTGCGGTCCCTTTGGGTGGCTCCTGTTTCCCTCGCTGGAGACGCCTGCGTGCTACTGTTTGGAAGCTAGGGGTCTCTGCTGCTCGTGCCTGGAGACCGCACCTGCCGGCGCAACCCAGGTACTTTCCCCGGGCTCCGAGAGCTCGGGAGTGCGGGAGTGCTCTGCGGCGGTCCGGGCCTCTCTCCCCCGGCGTCTGTGTTTGCCATCTGGATGCGAGGTGGCATTTAATGAGGACAGTTTTCAAGGGGCAGCGCCTTTATAATGTCACGTTCAATTTTAGTAGTGTTTTTTTATTCTTTGTGTTTCTGACGTGATCCTTGCCATGTCTTGAGAGTTCAATTAGAAAATGACTTGGGGGGTGATGTTGACTTGGCTGTTAGGATAAACTTTAGAAGTAAATTAATTTTTCTTCTGAGAGGTGGAAAACCTGTTTGGATGCTTGGAGAAAAAAATACTTAAAAAAGAATTTGAGTTATTTCTACATCAGGTAATTTATCATCATAATTCATCCCAGACTTTTATTGGACTGCCTCTCTCTAGGAGGTAGACGTCATGGAAGTTCACACATTGCATGGGTATTGTATAACAGGAAGCGTTAAGGAGGGCTTTGGGTGGGAAGGGAGACCTTACTGCTGTCACTTAGGCTTGTTCAAATACTTGGTCAGTCTAAAAATATGCCATCTGTTTCTTACCCTGATTTGACAGAATCTGAATTTGTTTATCTTCAAAATATGGGTATAAAGTAGTTTTTTTTTTTTTTCTAAAACTGTCCTTGCAAAAGTAGATAGATGTTGTTTTATTACCCTATTTTAAGGTCATATGTGATTGACTTATTTAAAAAGCATAATTTATTATTTTCATGTAAATAGTACACTCCCATGATGCAAATTCTTGAATTACAAAAATATAATAATTAAAATGTCTCTCTTCCATCCGTTTCTCCTGAGTACCTGTGTTCCCAGAGGCAAGCTCTCTTAAACTTCTTCCTTCTGTACCCTTACAGATAGAACCCATGGATACATGAAGAGAGATTTCAAGTTATTTAAAATAGAAGTATTTCAGAGTAGTAACTTTTAAAGCTTCCTAGCATGCTCTGAAATCAACTACATTGATTGGCCTAATAGTAGTTATTTTAAATAAAATACATAAATATCATATTTGTAGGCACTTTGCTGTTGAGAAAGCAGAAATTTATGAATTTTGAGTAACAGACTCTGCTTACAAGTTTGGATCCTGGCATTTCTGTTCAGGTGCTTCAGCTGAAAAATCCATTCCCCAAAGCAGGATTGTCCAAAAACAATTTAGAAAGTATCTGTTCTATTTTTATGGTTCTCTTCTGTTGTGTGGAGCTGTAGTGTCACAGCCATGCGTGGGCTTTAGTGCCTGCTTGCTGCTCAGCATGTAGGATGCAGGGATGCTGGGGTTGTGGGAGGGGACCGGCTAGAATCTCAGCAGGGCTGGCATGCAGGGGAGTGCCAGAGGTGGGGACGGTCCCAGCTGTATTATGAGATAGTTGACATTTGTGTTTAGTGCTTTTCTTATTGTCCTTCAGATTCCCACCTGGTTTCCACCTGACTTTAGTTATTCATCCATCGATAAATATTTACTGAGCATCTAATGTATGCCTCTGTGCTAATAGTTGCAGGGCTACAGCAATCAACAGATAAAGAAAGCTCTGCCCTTGTGGAGTTTTCGTCTTAGAGAGGGACATAGAAAATAAACAAGATGGATAAGTAAAATATAAAGTGTGTTAGATAGTGATAAGTGAAGGAGGAAGAGCAAAGCAGGGAAAGGAAATAGGAAATGTTAGTACTGATAAGGGGTTGACATTTAGGTAGAATGTCCAGGGAAGGACCATGGAGACTGTGGCTCTTGAGTAAACAAACGCTTGAAGAACGTCAAAGATATAGCCACTAAGGTTTAGGGAGGGGGCATTCCGGGCTGGCAGGCAGGTCTAGAGGCCCCCTGTGTCAGGAATACCAAGGAGGTTGGTTTGGTTGGGTGAATTAGTTAGAGGAGGAGACTCTCCTTCTCTCCAAGAAGGAGAGAGAGAGCCATACCAGATGAGTAGGCCCTTACTTGTAGGTGGATTAAAGACATTGATTGGTGTTTATTCTAGGTGAGATGGGAAGTCATTGCAGGGCTTGGTGAAAGGAGTGGCAGGATTTCAGTTCCATTTTACAATGAATCGTGGTTGAGGACAGAACGAAGGGGAGCATGGGCCGAAGCAGGAAACCAGTTAGGAAGATATTAAAGTGATCGGTGAGAAATGGTGGTGGAATCTGTCGTGATTCTCTCAGTGGCAAGGTAAAAGGTGACTGAATTTTGAAGGTAGAACCAACAGGACTTGTTCCTCTCTGCTAAGTGTGAGGTGATTTAGCTGAGGCTGATGTTCTCAGTCAGGATATATTTAGCTGCAAATAATGGGAAACCCTGCTGCAGTAGCTGAAACGGGTGAGAGTTTATTACAAGACGAAATGAGTCTAAGGAGGCTGAACGAGATGAGGGACCTGGGAGCTTCCTTCTTCTTCCCTCCTCCCTTCCCTACACCGAATGTGGGGCTCGAACTCACGACCCTGAGATCAAGAGGTACACGCTCTACTGTCTGAGCCAGCCAGGCACTTTCTTATTCTTAATTTGTAAGCCCTAGTCCTCATTCTTTCTCATTTTTTAAAGTTATTTGTCCTTTTTTTGTAGAATCGACAGCATTCTTTGTATATTCTGGACACTGGACCCTTATCAGATACATGATTTTTAAAACATTCTTCTTTTTTGTGGATTGTCTCTTCATCTTGGTAGTGTCCTTTGAAAGCACAAAAGTTTTCAATTTTGAAGTCCAGTTTTTTATTTTGTCTTTGGTTGCTGTGCTTTCAGTGTCATACCTATGAAACTTGGCCTAATTCAAAGTCGCAGAGATGTAAGACTCTTATGTTTTCTTCTAAGAATTTTAGAGTTTTACATTTAAGTCTGATCCATTTTGAGTTAATTTTTATATATGGTGTAATGTAAGGGTCCAGCTTCATTCTTTTCATGTGGATGTCCAGTTGTCCCAGCACTATTTTTTGAAGAGATTGTTCTTTCCCCATTGACTTATATTGGCACCCTTGTTAAAAATTAATAGCCAATAAACGTACAGATTTATTTCTGGACTTTCTATTCCCTTGATCTAAATGTCTCTTCTCTACTAATTCTATAAATCTTGATTATTATAGTTTTTTAAATTTTATTTATTTTACTTTTATTTTTTTTAAAGATTTTATTTATTCATGAGACACACACACACACACACACACACACACACACACACAGAGGCAGAGACACAGGCAGAGGGAGAAGCAGGCTTCATGCAGGGAACCCGATGTGGGACTCTCTTCCTGGTCTCCAGGATCACACCTGGGTGAAAGGTGGTGCTAAACCGCTGAGCCCCTGGGCTGCCTTATTATAGTTTTTTAAATCACAATTTCATCTAATGAAATTTGAGCCTCTAGCTTTGTTCTTTTTTTAAGATAGTTTTGGCTCTACTGGGCCCCATGCATTTCTATGTGGTTGTAAGGTCTGATTGTCACCTTCCACAAAGAAGCCAGGTAGGATTCTGATAGAGATTGCACTGAATCTGTAGTAGATCAATTTGGGAAGTATTGGCACCTTAACAATATTATTCCCGATTTATGAACATTGGCAAAGTTTTTATGTAAAGGGTCAGATAGTGGGCCTTTTTAAGGCTTTGTGGGCACCGTGTCTGTTGCAATTATTTAGCTCTGCCATGGTAGAATAGAAACAGCCGGAGGCAATATGTAAATGAATGAGTGTAGGTATGTTCCAGTAACATTTTATTAATGACATTGAAATTTGAATCTCCCGTGATTTTCATATGTCATGAAATATTATTATTATTATTACCAACCATTTAAAAGCGTGAAAACATTTCTTAGGTCCCAAAACAGGCTGGCTGTAGTTTGCCTGCCCCTAGATTAAATATGTGGGACAGCTTTTGTGAGGCATTTCTTTTCTGGTTACTTTCTATTAACTAGTTTAAAAAATTATGAAAGTTACACATATATATCATAAAACATTTTCAAACAGCACAAGATGAAAAACAGCCCTCCTTCCAGTCTATCCTAGTCTTATTCCCTAAAAATAATAATTATTAGACTTCTCTTGTCATCTTCTCTGATTTTTGGATTCATATTCAAGCATTTAAATGTGTCCTTGTTTTTGAGATGACTGAGATGGCCCTGTATATCTCATAGAGCAGTATATTGCAGACATTGTTCTCTAGGGGTACATTTAATTTTTCCTAATTGCTGTGTAATAGTGTAGAATTTCTTGTTTATTTATTTATTTGGAGATGAAATTCACATAACATAAAATGAACCATTTTATTTTATTTTTTTTTTGTTTTTTTAATTTTTTTTAGAGCACAAATCGGGTTTATTGAGAGACTTTAGACCGGCCAAGACCTTGTGAAGAGAGGGAGGGATTCAGACAAGCTTCGAAATCCTTTCCTCTAGGGAGACGCCTTCAGATGCCAAAAATGAACCATTTTAAAGTATATAATTCAATGACAGTTCGTACATTGACCGGAATTTCTTTTTTTAAAAGGGCTTTCGGAGCTGTAAAGGGTGAGGTTTCACATTGTCCTGGCTTTCAAATGGACTGATGACTAAGTAGAGTCCCCACCCCCATTACTTACTTCTAATTCCTGAAAGTGAGCCAGCCATCTGGTCAACTACCTTGGAGTGGGTCTACCGGCAAGACATTTAGTCTTATTCAGACAAGAAGGAAAAATAAAACACCGTATAAGACATTGTTTATTGTTGTGAGTCTTAGAATAGAATCAGCTCATGTACTAGAATATGTGTTAGAGACATGATCTGCCATAGATTCTTGCTGCTCAAAGTGTGGTCTCAGGGCCAGCAGTTTGCTGTCACTTGTGAGCTTATAAGGAATACAGAATCTTTTCCCCACCTGAGACCTACTGAATCAGAGTCTGCATATTGACACGTTCTGTGAGCAATCTGTGTGCACACTGAAGCTTGTAAGCCCCCCTCTGTAGCTGGTCAGGCTCTGTTGTTAACAATGCTGTCAGCATTTGGGAGGGAAGACTTGGGCTGCTTCTCTGTGTCCAGATGTAGCTGAGGCAGTCACTTCTCTGGCCCAGGGCCATTGAGCATTTGTGTAGCCCCAAAGCTTTTGTAACCCTGATGCATGAGCTGCGGTGGGCATGAAGAGCCCCCAGTTTCTGGGAATGGGGTCTTAAGTGGGGAACTGAACTTGATGACCTGGAAGGATTCCTTTCAACCAAGTGCTGGTTTTGTGCCAGGCCCTGTTTTGGGCCCTGGGGCTACAGCAGTGAGTAAGACCAATGGTGTTGAATACTATGGGGAGAAAAAACAAAACAGAATAAGGGGGAGAAGAGGTGTGCACTTTTATTTAGGGTATAAAGTGCATTGAGAAGGTTCTGCTGGAGCAGAATGGTTGGATATCTGGAAGAAGAGACCCAGGGAGAAGGAACAGAAAACTGAGTGTGTGTCCCATACTTGAGGGAGTAGTAAGGAGGCGGTAGCTGCAGCAAAATGAAGGGCAGAATTAGGGACGCGAGGTTACAGAGATGAGGGTCAACCAAATTGGGCTTTGTGCACTGTCATTAGGACTTTGGACTTAACTCTGCCCAGATGCCTACTTGTGGTAAAACAGGTGATCTAATTTATGTTTGTAAAAGATTGCTTTGACGGCACCAAATGCTGGCACAGACAGAACTGGCTTGGTCACTTAATCATTGCTGGTGGGCACAGAAAATGGTATGGCTACTCTCAAAAAGTTTGGCAGTTTCTTATAGAACTGAATGTACAATTACTATTTGACTTGACAGTTGTACTCCTGAGCATTTATCCCAGAGAAATGAAAATTCTGTTCACACAAGAATTTGTACACAAGTGTTTATAGTAGATTTACTCATAATATTCAAAATCTGCAGTCAGTTTGGATGTCCTTTGGCAGGTGAATTGTTAAACTGCTCAGCTCTGGATACTTGACACAACTGAGGTGACTCCTAAGGAAATCATGTCCCTGAAAATAGCCAAATCCTGAAAGGCTACAAACAATAATTCTATTTATGTATCATTTTTGAAATGGCAGGGTTTTTGGAATGGAGACTAGATGAGTGATTGCTAGTGGTAAATAGGGAGGAGGGGCAGGAGGTGGCTGTGGCTCTAAGAGGGGGGCCCTTGTGGTGATGGAAATGTTCTACTGTGGTAGATCCATAGACTTACACATCTGATAAAATTGTATAGAACTAAACACATACACAGGAGTGAAGAAAAGGCTCTTTTCATTTAGCTTAACATTGGTTTTTTGAAATGTACCTTTTTCAGGTAGTGGTTGTTACTGTATTCAGTTAGATCCTGGTAAAGGTTTTATTTTTATTTTTTAAAGATTCTATCTATCTATCTATCTATCTATCTATCTATCTATCTATCTATCTATCTATCTGGGAGAGAGCCAGAGAGCACAAACAGGGGAAATGGCAGAGGGAGAAGCAGGCTCCCCGTTGAGTAGAGAGCCTAAGGTGGGACTTGATCCCAGGACCCTGAGATCATGACCAGAGCCAGAGGCAGACACTTAACCGACTGAGCCACCCAGGCGCTCCTTATTTTATTTTTGAGAGAGAGAGAGAGAGAGAGAGAGAGCAAGCAGGGGGAGGGAGAGGGACAAGCAGACTGTGCTGAGCACAGAGCGCAACACAGGGCTTGATTCCATGACCCTGAGACAAAATCAAGAGTCCGGATGTTTAATTGACTGAGCCACTCAGGTGCTCCAAGAAAGGCTTTATTTTAATGGTCTTTTTCTATGACACAGATTGTAGATTGGGGAAGTCTTAGAGTCCTTGGTTCCCCTAAGCCACAGCACTTTTATTTTTAAATTAGGTATGATACATAATTCCACAGTGACTTTTGGTGTCCCTTTCTTCTTAAAATTTGAGAGCGCCCTAATGTTTTAGGAGCACTCACATTAATACAGTACTTACTGAAAGTGGAGTGGTGGCGGCGAGGAGTCAAGGGTTTGGGGAGCCTTCAATCCTGCTTGCTGGGTGGGGAAGTATGAAGGAAAGGGAGTATGAAGAGCCAGGAGAGCTAAAGACAGGCAGTGTTTTTCAAGTCCCTTTGGATTCTGGGCCTTTCCCCTGCGAGGCCTCAACCTGGAACCATATTTTTCAACCATAGTCTTAAAATAATATGATATTAACAATAAGAATTTAGAATAGGGCTTGAATTCCCCTTCTTAGAATGGATTCTTTGGTAATTGTTTTAATGGGTCATAATGCCCTGGCCTGTGGAGGCCTTACCTCTTTCCACCTCCTTGCCAATGTATGTTTCTGTGCAGATTGCTTCAGTACATAAGAGCAGCCAACTGAAGTTAGTTTGCATTTTGAAGGTGAAATTAACATGATGACGTTTACAAAAGTTGGGGGAGGGTCAGGACTGCTTACCCTGTTCATCCAGTGTCTGCCTAGAACAAGGCGGTTCCATTACTTTTCACATAGAACAAATCAGTTTGACCTATGGGTTCATCAGTCAAGTTAAATTCCATGGGGGAATGAAGCAGTTGTGGTTTTCCTAAATTTCCAAGTTTGCTTATTGGACAAAATAAAGTAGGAAGGAGGTATTTCAAGTGGGGACCATAGGCTGTATAAGAATTGAGTTTGAAGATGTACAACCTAAACAACTGAGTTAATCTGAGTGATCAGAATTCCCTGAAGGCTGGGGAATGTGAGGCTGGAAAGTAGCCTGAGGCTGTGTTCTATGGGCTTGGTTAGGCCTGGTTTGGGAGTATTCATTCAAGGGCAGTGGCTTGTGCTGTGTACATTGGGTTGGTGTGCTTACCACTTTCAGTAGGTAATACTGGAAGGATTGTTCTCCCCTTTTCTGATTGTTTTGGTAAATGTCTCTTTGTTGGGCTGTCTGAGGGTAAGTCTGATCCCACACTTTAAAATGTGGGTATTCTTCAGTGTGATAAAAGAAGAGGTACTTTTTACAGGGTTTTGGTTACACTTCTCAGACTTTTTAAGCAGGCATTTTTTGGAGTTTGATGCAATAAAATTGTGTCATTCTTTAATGATAATGCGCCAGTTTCACACATTTAGCTATGTTGGCAATAATAATGGATTTGAGAAAAATGGGACGAAATTAAAATATTTGGTAGCAATCAGATGGTTTGTGTTTGTGCTTCTCACACAAAACAAGTACTTACTAATTTTTAATTTAAAGGCAAGTTTAGCAACCATTGAAAACTTTGTTTACTTGCAGAATTTTGTGATTCTTGGGCTGTCTGTTGGGTGTGGAAAAGATTAAAATTTAATCATTGCTAAGAAATTATTGTGACTCAGGTAAGAAGAGAAACTTAAAACGTGCTTTTTTCTTAGCTGACTGTAACAAAGTATACTGTCCTCTTTTTCATCATGAGAATCATCGATGGTGCTGTTAAGAGACCTGTGATCAATTTTCTAGATTATAGCCAGAGGGATTCCACAGGCTTCAGCTTCAATTCCGTGCAGGGTTTGAGTTCAAGTATTTGGGGATCACTCCACGGGTTCTTTTGCTTTAAGCTTTGCTGTTTCTACTTTTTTTTTCTTTTTATCTCTTGGTTCTAGAAACTCAGGTTTAAAATATCATTTATCTTTCTGAATCCTATCTGTAAGACTGAAGAACTTTTGAGTCAGTTTTTTTTTTAAATTTTTATTTATTTATGAGAGTCACAGAGAGAGAGAGAGAGAGAGGCAGAGACACAGGCAGAGGGAGAAGCAGGCTCCATGCACCGGGAGCCCGACGTGGGATTCGATCCTGGGTCTCCAGGATTGCGTCCTGGGCCAAAGGCAGGCGCCAAACTGCTGCGCCACCCAGGGATCCCTTGAGTCAGTTTTAATATGTATTTCACTTATTCTACTGAAAATGTTGATTTATCCATTTCTTTATCGGCTTTTTACGGAACATCTGTGAGGTATAGGTGTTGTGCTGAGTGCCTAGTAGGAGAGACATGCTGTGGCCCTTGCTCTGGTGTCCTAGGGAGGCCACTGCTGGAGCAGTTGTTATTGAGTGCCCTCAGGCTGGCTGGCTGAAGCTGGCTGGCTGCGGGGCCTGGGGAGGGAGCCCCGGGGGAATGAGACAGACTTTCCCCACAAGGAGCCCCTGGAGGGGGAGCAAGAGGGCAATAGACAACAGAAGAATGTGTTTTTATTTTCCTGGGTGAGATCCATATTCTGTTTTTGACTTTTTGCTTGTTTCATGAACATTTGCTCGGGTTCTGGCAAAGGGCGACAGCTTTTTATTGCTCAATATATTCTTTTGGTTTATTCCATTTATGAAGAGGGAGACAAAGTTCTTGTTAAGACTCGTATTTGTATCTGTCACTCTGAAAAAGTGAATGTTCCATTGGCCTGGCTAGTTCTCCATTAAGCATATGTGTAATTAGTGTGAAGCTGGTGACTTTTTCACTCTTTTCTAGTACCCTGGGATGTGAATTCAGTTCATTTAAGGCCTTGGGCAGATTTTCACTTTGGAAATCAAAAGGTAATGGATAGACAAGCTAGTTAGCTTCCTGATTGCTTAAAATGGCCCATGCTTTAATTTTCTTTATGGCAGTCTTAAACTGGGCAAACTCTAAGCTGTTGTAATGGAGAATTTAGTCTGTTGGTTTAAAGAAGAGAATGTTTTAATTCTCATAGCACTTTCTTCTTTAAGGTACAATTTACAAATAGCACAGTGTACCCTGAGCAGTATATAGCTCTGTGAGCTTTGACAATGCGTTACACTGTGTAACTACTACCACAATTGGGGTTAGCACAGTTTCAATGCCCCTCAAGCTTTCCCTGCCTCTTTGCTGCCTCTCCTCTCCCCAGCCCCTGTAAATTGCGGATCACTTGCTGTTCATATAGTTTTTTCTCTTCCAGAACAGCACAGAGATGGAACCCACCGCTATGTCATCTTGAATCTGGTACATTGAGATTCACCCTTGTGTGTATTAGTGGCTTGCTCCTTTTTACTGCTAAACAGTAGTCTCTTGTTTGGTTGTCGGGGTTTGTGCGTCCATCCACCAGGTGAAAGATATTTAGGTTGTTTCCATCATAGTGCCTTAGAAGTGGGTGGTTCCTGAGGATGGAGGTGTCAATCCTCTGCTTCACATGGTCACTGAGGGACCCAGCCTCCTTCCATCCTGTTGCTATGCAATCTTCTTGTCTTTATCCATACAAAAACCGGATGTTAGGCGTATTTGTTCCAATTGGAGGGAACTAGAAGGGGAGATAGATACCTAGGATAAGTAAGCCAGTGAGGCACATGCTCCACATAGCACTTCCATTCTCATTTCTTCTGTGAGAGCTAAGGTGGGTGTGTCCCTCCCTACCTGCAGGGAGGCTGAGCAATGGAATTTCTAACTGGGGGCCTGTGTCCATGATGGAGAGGTTGGTTTGTCTAGCAGGCAGGCTGCAGGATTAACTTACCAGTGAAAGTCCCATTTAGGAAACAGACCAGTGGGAAAGACACACTCACATGTTCCTGTAATAACGGATTTTAGTTGGCCAGTCATTGGGAAGCTTCCCCCTCTACTTACCACAAAGGAGACTTCTTGCCCAGGGCCTGATTTTCTTCTTGTTTGGGGCCCTGTCTGTTTTTGGTTTTGACTTCTGGCTTCCCTCTGTGGAGGCTCTTCCTTTGTTCCTTTTCTTCAGCCACATTTCATGTGCCTTTTGGAAGCTTTGCCTTCCTTGGATTTGTACAGACTGTAATATCCTCTTCCTTGAGGTTCCTTGCAGCCTGAGGGTTGCATTGGGGATTACATAATCACAGCTGTTCATAGATAACACACACCCACCCCCCACACCCCCCGCCTTTGGTAACATAAGTCCTTCAAAAACTAGTGGTCTTCTGGTTTAGTTGTTTCTAGTTAGTACCATGTACTAGTAACTACACTCAAATTCTTCGCTGAATGTAGTTCTTCAGCTAGTTTAGTTTTTGGCTTCCTCTTTGGATCATACCTGGCTTTGAAGGTGCATACCCTGAAGGCATCTGAAGCCGCAAGTTTGGGTGGGAAGCAAATAAGTGCCTTTACTCTGATCTTGGGCAGGACATTTGTCTCCTTGTGTTTGCCTCAGACATCCTCACAGGGAGGCTTCAGAGCACTTCTCTTCTAAGCTTCCTGTGGGTATAGGAGCAGTCAGTCTCTCCACAGGGACCATGGGGTCGGTCTGCAGTCATTAACAGTGTGATTTCTAGCAGTGCAGGCAACGTGGTAGGAAGAGTAGGTATGACGTCATATTTCATTGAATCATGTACCCCCTCCATCGTTTCAATCTCGGGTGAGTCACTGTTTGCACTGTAGTTTCTCCTGTAAAATAGGAAAAATAAGTGCATCATTGACATCACCTGACTTTTCTATGGAGCCATGTAGTTTACAAAGCCTTTGGTTGAGCTCATCTGTACCTCCCCGAGCTGACCCCACCTGCCCCCTAACATGGAGTATGTGGTTTCTTCCTGGTGGTCCAGAAGTGCTGCAGAATGAATGGATGATGTGTGAAAATCAGTGGAGTGGATAATTTAACAACACATGTTCACTTCTTTTCCTTTTTTTTTTTCTTTTAGAAAGAAAGAACTCTCAGCTACCAAGAAGGACCGTGTCAATCATTGTCTGACAATATGTGAAAACATAGTGGCACAGTCACTCAGGTAAAGTTCACTTTGAACTTTATAGTAAAAATTAAAACTATATTTTTGTTTCTAATGGGCTAGGATATTCTTTGTCTCCCCAGTTGTCTTAAGACATTTAAAGGCCCCCCTTCCCCATATTTCTGGCTATAGCTATAAGGAGTCATGTTTCTTTTTTGTTACTTATGTAGACAGTTGTAATAACCATTATGATAATTGAACAGCATTTTTATGTTTAGTTAGTACTCTTGGTAACTGTGATCATTGAAAATAGTTTTGTGTGGTATTTTTACATTATTGCAATAATTGGAAGGACAGGAGACTGTCCAGTGACTTATCTTGTGTTTGCTTTTCATTGGCACCCTGCTGCCGTTTGGTGGTTCCCTGCTGGTACCTGTTCACTTGGACTCGGGGATCAGCAGGGTTCCTGGGCAGTTGACTATAGGCCTGTCTCCCTTGCTTCATCTTTTTTCTGGGGTGAACTTGTGGCACCTTCTTTTGTGTCTTTGTCGAGTCTCCTCATTCTCTTGCTTTTGGTTGTCTTTCTTTCTAACCACTGTTCCTTGTGGCTGTGGATGGTAAATACGTCAGGCCAGTTTCTAGGGGCTGAGTAGAAGATGTGCCTGAGATTTCTGAATTGTGTTACCTGGTTGGATGTGTGTGAAATACTTCTCTCTGCTTTTCTGTTTCTTGGAACAAATAATTCATGTTATTGACCTGTTCTTCAGCTCTCTATAATCTGTTAAAAAAATAATTTTGATTTTAGTACTGACAGAAACTTAGTGACTTACATATTTTTAATGGCACCTTGTATTTGTATTTTATATTTTCAAAGTGATTTCACATATTATAATCCATTTTAGCTGAGCTTATTCCATCGTTTGGGAATGTGGTGGATGATTTCTGTTTCTAATTTGTAGAAATGTGGGAAGCAAGTGAAATAACAAATGAGAGTATGTGCTGAAAATAAAAATTCTAAGCATGCTATTGTAGAAAACAACACTGTGATAAAAGTAGGGGGAAAAAAGTTTGAATTCCATCTCTACTACTTAAAAGTCAGCTGATTTTGAATAAATTTAACTTTCAGTCTCTGTTGCAGCATTTATGAACTGTAAGTCTTTATTTTTAGGGTTCTTGTGAGATCGGATGACACTGTGTACATGTGTGTGTATGTTAGCCACGTGGGAGTGAGGGCTCTATATGGTTGTGATGGGTCTTGTCCAGAACTCTATAAAGTGTCACTTACTTTCATTTGAAGCGACTTCAAATCTCTGACAAACATTTGCTGCCCTGCTCTTAGAGCACAGTTTTGCTTATCTGACCTCTAGCATTCAGGACTCAAAGAACATTTCACTGTGAAAGTTTACGGATGCAGAAGACAAGCTGTCTTCCATTTTGAGTGCTTCATGCTTTATACTTACTCTGTTTCTTTTGGTCTTTATCAGTGGAATTGATGGGATGTTGGCTTAGATTTTCATATTAGTAAAGCATGTTGGGATATCTTAGGGTTGGTTTGTGGTTCAGTTTACCATCTTAACTCAAAATAATAGCTGTTAATGGTTTTCACAGTAGTATAGTTCTTCTGTTTTTATGGAGTAATACTGATTGATCTACTTGTTCTGCAGAGGAACATGTTGATGGAATATTTTATGGATCCAGAGAGGTCGTCTTTGGTGTCATCAAAGAACAATTTAATTTTAAGATACTTTACTTACTCTGCAGGAATTTCAGAGTGTAGAGCTCAAGTAGATTTTATATATATATACATATATATTTATATTTATATTTATATATATTCAGATTATAATATATAGGTTATATATTTTAATTATATATTATAAATATATTTTTAGAATTATTTATATATATATAATGTTTTATGAAATCTTTATAGCTGGTATTTCGTATGATGTCTCTTTGAATATAACTACATTTTTGGTACATTTCTGTGATATACTAACCCTGTCTAGAGGGGTTATTTCAGTGGTAGCTTCTGGAGTTTTTGTTTTTAAATTTTATTTTATTTATTATTTATTAATTTATTTTTCCTTTTTAAATAAGATTTTATCTACCTATTTATTTATTTATTTATTTGAGACACAGAGAGAGGCAGAGACACAGGCAGAGGGAGAAGCAGGCTCCCTGTGGGGAGCCCAGTGTGGGACTTGATCACAGGACCCCGGGATCACAACCTGAGCCAAATGCAGACGCTCAGTCATGAGCCACCCAGGTGTCCCACTTAAGGAGTTTTTATTTTTATTTTTATTTTATTTTATTTTTTTTTTTATTTATTTACTCATGAGAGACACAGAGAGAGAGAGAGGCAGAGACACAGGCAGAGGGAGAAGCAGGCTCCATGCACCGGGAGCCCGACGTGGGATTCGATCCCGGGTCTCCAGGATCGCGCCCTGGGCCAAAGGCAGGCGCCAAACCGCTGCGCCACCCAGGGATCCCGCACTTAAGGAGTTTTTAATGTGGGAAGTCATCTAAAACTTCCTGGGTATTGTGACTATTAGTGTTCTTCAGCTCTAAATTTGGTGGTGTAACCTGCTACTTCCTAAGTATGGATGAGTGTCAAGATCATCCAGAAAATTTGTCAGAAGTACAGTAATGAAGATACCTCATTGCCCTCTTTCCTAAACACACTTATATTTTCTGTTCAGATGTAGTCTGGGGCTTTGTTTTTAATAAGTCTCCTCTTGGGTAAACCTAGGAACCCTTATCTAAGTGTGTGCACTTTGATAAAGTGGTTGGGTAAAAAGAAATATACAGAAATCCATAGGTTTCCTGTATATTAGCATAAGTCAGTCAGAAACTATCAGGATCAAGATCCAATTCACCGTGGCACCAACATAACAAAATTCAAGGAACTGACAAGAAATATGCAGAAAATATGTGGGCTGCTGTTGGTTTTCCTGAAAGGTATAAATGACTACTTCCCTTCCTAAATGAAAGACTTTTTTTCATAGAGCTGAATTGTCTCTAAATTAATCCACAAATTTAAATAGTCTTGATCAGAGTTCTAGGAGGGGTATTTTTGAACTTGTTCACTTGCAAGAATAAATACACGAATGTTAAAAAGAAAACCTGAAACATCTACAATATTGTGAGAGGTGGTGTACATAACATTAAAGTAGCTGTTAGACATTAAGGAAGGTGTAGGATAAAAAGGAGAGTATATGTGTGCATCTGTGTGTGTGTGTGAATTTATGGTAAAGATAACATTTTGTATCAGTAGTGAAGTGATGGGTTATTGAATCAAATGACTTGAAGGGAATTATATCTGTGCCTCGTATTGCAAACAGACATAAATGCCAGGTTAATTACTTAAATCTAAGAAAAATGAAATTATTATTAAAAAAGGGTATTTGATCTTAGGTGGATGAAGATTAAGGATATAAAGGAAAACATTGTTTTGACTGGAGTATAGTTCCAGTATGTCAAAATCCACCTTCAATGTACTTGAAAATAAATTCAACTTGCGGATGGTATTGACAGCATATATATCAAAGGTTTAATAGCTATATAAAGAGCAATTGTAAATCATTAAGGAAAAGACTATCAGCTTAATAGGAAAGTAGGCAAAGAACATGACCAGGTAGTTAAGGAAATAAATACGTGTGGGCCAGTGAACCTGACAGCTGATATATACTTTGTGCTTCCTTTAGGGAAGTGTTAACATTTACTAGTCATCAGGGGAAAGAGACTAATACAAAATCAAGAACAGGTTCCATTTGTCAAATTGACAAACATTAAGAAATACTTAGGTTTTTTGTCAGAGGTGATACAACCTTCTTAAGAGGCATTTTGGCAAAATATCAAGTCTTTGTGGCAGTTTCTCCTGAGGACTTTATCCTTGGGAAAGTGTGTGAAGGTGTCAGTGCAGTGCTGTTCATCCCATTAGAAAATTAAAAATAGGGATCCCTGGGTGGCGCAGCGGTTTAGCGCCTGCCTTTGGCCCAGGGCGTGATCCTGGAGACCCGGGATCAAATCCCACGTTGGGCTCCCGGTGCATGGAGCCTGCTTCTCCCTCTGCCTGTGTCTCTGCCTCTCTCTCTCTCTCTCTCTGTGTGTGACTATCATAAATAAATACAAAAAAAAAAAAAGAAAATTAAAAACAATGACTTATCATTACTAGAATTGAAAGAGTAAGATACATTTATAGAAGAAAATGTTAGTTAACTTTATAAAAGATGATTGTTAGATATGTATATTTGTTACCAGAAAATGTATTAACACTGTTAACAACTTAAGTTTAAAATATCAAGAAAGATTTGCTCTGGCTAAGATAAATACCAAAAAGACAGATTTACTCTCCTGCCTAAGACACTTGATAATAAACAAAACATATGTAACAGTGGTTTTCAAGACTTTAGGCAAAGAGCAACAGCAGTCCTCGAAAAATGGAAAACCAGTGTGGGAGGTGTATGATTCCCCCCACCCCCACCCCATTACTGTCTGGAAGGAGTAATGTGGGGAGTGGAAACCCCGGCAGAGCCCCTAGGATGTGTGGTTGAGGAGACAGAGCTGCTAGCTGCAGCCCATTGAGAGAGCTGCACAGAATGATCTCTGGAGCCTGTGGAAGAAGAGGGGTCCTTGAGTCTTTAGCTCTTAGTGAAGTACACATGCTTGTGAGGACACAGCTGGGATAGGATATGGTCACCTCAGAAGGATTAGTAGGAACACTTGCTGGAATTCACGGTAGTGTGCGAAGAGGTCCTGCTCACACCAGCCGCAGTGGACACGTGTCCTTCCTGGGCCTTGGCTGGAGTGTGGAGAAGGGTTTGCCCTAACGGTGGGGTTAACTTAGCCCTGAACTAAGATGTTATTCTGATCCTGCCTGAGAAAACTTAGAGGCAAACCCAAGATTGTACTCTTTCATAGTAACATAATTGCATCCCAGAGCAAAGTGCAAGAGTGTTTATAGGAATTCAAAAGTATGTAGTACCTAACGAGGTAAAAGTCAAGAGGTAAAAGTCAAGATCCGGCATCCAGTCGAAAATTTTCAAGAGTGCAAAGAAATGGGAAAATAAAATTTGTAGTAGTCAGTTGAAATGACTCAGAAATTGCACAGATGCTACAATTTGTACACAACCATGAGAACAGTTACTTTATGTATTCAAGAAGCTAGAGGAAAAATCGAATGTGTTAAGTAGAGATAAGATATTAAAAAGAGCTAAGTTGAACAAAGGTGAGAAGGGTAGCAGATATCTCACTGGAACAATGGACGCCAGAAGTCAGTAGGACATCGTTTGTGAAGTGGTGGAAGGAAAACACCTTGGAACTGCATAGCCAGTAGATCTGTCTCTCAAAAACAAAGGTGAAGTAAAGACTTTTTCAGATGTGCAAAAGCTGAAATAATTTATGTCCAGCAGGCGGCCACTTTAAGAAATATTAAAGAAGGTGTTTCAGGGGATGAATACCTACCTACTACTATTTACATTGACATGGATGAAGTTAGAGGGTATGATGCTGAGTGAAATAAATCAGAGAAAGACAATTATTATATGGTTTCACTCATGTGGAATATATGAATAGTGAAAGGGACCATAAGGGAAGTGGGGAAACTGAGTGGGGAAAATCACTGAATGGGGAAGGGGGGAAAGGGAGACAAATCAGGAGAGACTCTTAATCACAGGAAACAAAGGGTTGTGGAAGGGGAGGGGAGTGGGGGAACGGGGTCTGGGTGATGGGCGTTGAGGAGGGCATGTGATGAGATGAGCACTGGGTGTTATACTATATGTTGGCAAAATGAATTTAAGTAAAAACATAATAAAAGTCAACAACAGTAACAAAAAAGAAAGTATTTCAGGTAGAAGGAAAGTAAGGATCAGAGAGGGACCTGAGCCCACACAGGATTGAAGTGCAGAGAAGTGGCAGCTGTGCTGTGTGAATAGAAGTGTTTCCTCCTCATTAAAAGTTAGTTGATTGCTTGGAGTAAAAATACTAACCATATATTTTGGGGCTTCATGACGTAGAAGTAGAATGTGTGACAACACTAGCACAAAGGCTGGAAATAGCTTGTGGGAGGCGGAGGAGCGTCCCTGCCCACAGAGATATGGGTCTTGATTCCTAGTATGCTGTGTAACTGGACCTCTAAGGGAAAAGATCTTCCCAGATATGATCAAGGTAAGGATTGTGAGATGGAGACATTATCCTGAGTTGTCCAGGGGGACCTCAAATATAGCCACAAGTGTCCTTATGAGGAGGCCGAGGGAGATCACATGCACACGCACATGATGATGCAAAGACCGAACAGAAACAGGCTTGAAGAGCAGAGGGGGGCGGCCACCCCCAAACTGGAAGAACCAAGGAGCACTTCTCCTTTGAGTCTCTGGAGGGAGGTACCTTGGTATTTGGCCCAGTGATACTGATTTTGGCCTTCTGGCCTCTGGAACTGTGAGAGGGTGAAAGCCTGTGATTTTCAGCCACCCAGTTTCTAGTAATTTGTTACAGCAGCCTCAGGAAAGGAATCTAGTACTGTCGTTAGTTTCTTATGCTATATGTGATGTCGTGTAATGTCATTAAGGCAGACTGGGATGCATTAAAGATGTATACTATGAACAAGGCAAAAATTGAAAGTACAACAAAGAGTTATAGCTAATAAACTGAAAAACAAGACAAAATGGAGTTGTAAAAATACTCAACCCAAAAGAAAGCAGAAATAGGGAAAAAGGCACATAAAGAGCACCTGGGATAAGAAGGAAGGAAATAGTGTGATGGTAGATTTAAATCTAGTTACATCAATAATGCTGTTAAGCATGAGAGACAAGTTTTTTCAGATCTGATGAAAAACCAAGACCCCATATATTCTGCCTACAGTAAACCTGTTTTTAAGTATAAAGGCACACATAGCTTAATAATAAAAGAATAGAAAGAGGCTGACCATGCTAGCACTAATCACAGGTACTTCTGTTAATATCAGACGATGAATTTCTAAGCAAAGCTATTATCAGAAATAAGATGGTCATTTTATAATGATAAATGCATCAGTTCATTGAAGGAGCATAACAATCCTTAATGTTTATGTAGCTAAGTAAAGAGCTTCAAAAATACATGAAGCAAAACCTTATTGAATTGCAAGAAAAATAGACAAATTGACAATTATAGTCAGATTTCAGTAACCTCTCTCAAGCATTCTTAAGAGCAGCAGACATCAAATCTGGAAGACTGGAACAACACTACCCACCCTTGTGGCCTGGTTGGCATATATACACTCCACCCAGAACAGCAGGAGACACGCTCTTCTCAGGTGCTCACAGCACATTTGCCAAGAGAGACCATATGTTGGGGTATACAGCAAGTCTGTGTGTAGGAAGGTTCATACAAGTGTGCTCTCTGACTTCAATGGGATTGAATTGGAATCTGTTCCAGAAAGATCGTCTCGAACACAAGTAAGACATTTCCACATGACCTGGGGTCACAGAGAAAATCAAGGGGAAATCTGAAAGTATTTTGAATTGACTGAAAATAAAAACAGGATTTCAAAAGTTGTGGTATACTGCTGCAGCATACCCGAGGACAGTTTATAGCAGCCAGTGCATGCTGTAGGAAAAACAGAAAGGTCTCAAATCAGTGACCTCTGCTTCCATCTCAGGAAACTTAAAAAGCAAGAGCAAATGAAACCCAAATTTAGCAGAAGAATGAACATAAAGATAAGAGCTGCAGTTAATAAAATAGAAAACAGAAGTCTATAAATATAGAAGGTCAATAAAGCTGGAAGTGAGTTCTTTGAGAGCCTCTGTAAGCCTCATTGGACCCACTGACCAGGTAAAGAGTGAAGTCACACGTTACCAGTGTCTGGAGTGAGGGAGGTGAGTTTAGTATGTGTTCTATAGATAATCAACAGGATTATGAGGGAGTATTAGGAGCAACATTATGTGGTAAATTAGACGATTTAGGTGAAATGGACAGGTTTCATGAGAGGCACATTTCTAAAGCTCTCTCAGGAAGAAATCTGTAACCTCATTAGCCCTGTATCTGTTTTATTAATGAAATTAAAATTTAAAAATCAATATTCAGTCTAGTTATTGAAGAACTTTTAAACATAATTGGAAATGGTGTATGAACCTTCTTTTTCTTTTTTCTTTTGAGACATGATTGACTTTATGACATTGTGCAGGTTTGCAGTGTATGGTGTATATGGTGTGTTGATTTGATGTCTGTATATGCTGCAGTATAGTTGCCACAGTAGTGGTAGCTGACACCTTTCTCAGGTCACAGAGTTATTGTTTCCTTTCCGTGTTGAGAAAAGTTAAGATCGGGTCTCTTAGTAGCTTTGAAGTCATAATACAGTATTTTTGATTATAGTCACTATGTTGTACATTAGCTCTTCAGAACTTATCTATAACTTGAAAGTGAACCTTCTTTTATCTGTGGGTTTTATGAAGTTGAGACACAGATAAACATATAGCTGATGAAAATTTTGCGTTCGAATTGAGATATGCTATAAAAACGATTGTTACGTATACCACTAATTTCTTCATTGATTACGTGTTGAAATAATCATATTTTCGATATATTAAATGAAATATATTTTTAAAATTAATTTTACCTGTTTCTTTTTATTTTTGTTGTACCCATTAGAAAGCATAAAATCAGACCTGTGGCTCTCATTGTGCTGCAGTAGCCAGTGCTGTTTGGGGCAGCATTTGAATGCAGTGCCCCCATCAGAGAGGCCTTTCCTGCTTGGTGCTGTCCTCACAGCTGTGTGCCACTTGGATGAGGACTGATGTGCTGCTGGGCAGCATGTTTTGTTTCTTGCTTGAATTTGTTGATTGTTGCTCACGTGTCCTTTGGTTTCTTTAGGCTTGTGGCTCTTCTGACTTTTGGTAGGAATTATGATCTAGTGGGAAAGGGAGGGACCTCTGTTTCAGAGTACTGCTGGTCAAGATCATGAGACAGTAATTGGATTTTGAGGTTTCAAAAATAACAGCATTATATAGGGGCCCTATTATTGGCTCACAGTACTCCATGGTACTGTTAATCCAGTTCCACGTACATGGCCCATCAGCCTCTCTTGGTTGTGTTCAGCCACATGGATCCTGACAGCCCAGATAGGCTCTCTTAGTCAAACATCTTAAAATCACTTACAAGCATTATATAGACTCCCGTCTTTGTAGAACTGAACTAGAGCAACAAAACCACAGCCTGACTGTGATTGTGTGTAGCCTACAGTGAAATATGGTTATACTTTGGGATACATCAAAAGTAAAATTAAAAAGGAGGGGGAGTTATTTTGGTTTACTGTGTTCAGGGTTTCAAGAATTTTGTAAGAGTAACCTGTTGGCAGAAAGCGAGCAGGGGGCTCTCGGGGAGTGAACTAGTGTCTTTTTCTCTTTTTTTTTTTTTTTGAGTTTAAATACATATAAAATAGTTCTTTTTAAGATTTTTAAACTAAAACTTTTTAAAAAATGAAATGTCTTGCAAGTACAATCTCTTTTTAAAATAAACTTGTAAATTTTAGAATAGTTTTAGATTGTGAAGATAATCTAGAGAGTTGCCCTAAACCCCACATCCAGTTACCCCAATTCTTAGCATCTTATATTACTGTGGTATGTTTTTCACAATTAATGAAAAGTGTTAATATACTTATTAACCTTAATGTTTATGTAATGTCATTTTTTTGTTCCAAAATCCCATATAAGATACCAGATACCTCATTGCATTTCGGTGTCATGTCTTCTTAGGCTCCTCTTGGCTGTGACAGTCTTTCTCTCTCTCTCTCTCTCTCTCTCTTTTTTTTTTTTTTATTTAGAAATTCTCCAGAATTTCAGAAACTTCTGGGCATCGCTATGGAACTTTTTCTGCTGTGCAGTGATGATGCAGAGTCGGATGTCCGGATGGTGGCTGACGAGTGCCTCAACAGAGTCATAAAAGTAAGACCCTGTGAGCCTCGCTTTCTGAGCTGGACTTGGGGCTGAGATGAGAAACTATGTCTTAACTTTCAATTTAAGTGGCAGAGTCCCTATGCATGTTTGCACCTGTTCCATTTGGTGTGTGCTTTGGTGGTGCTCTCATATCGGTCTGCGTGCTTGCTATCCCTGCTCAGTTTGAAGGCAGTGTGTTCTCCCTTACACCCAATCAATGCATAGGTCACACGTGGGCACTCCTGAGGGCCACTGGTGTTCTGGGAGAAAATTCACTGCGGCCACCAACTTTTGTTTGTGCAGAGCCTAGAGCAGCTATGAGGCCCTGGGAAGGCAGGGGATGGGTGAATGGAACCCGCCAGTCATGTCTCTTTGTCTCCTGCCTCCCTTCCTTTGTCTGCTTTCCCCACGCCTGCAGAGACCTGGCTCAGGCAGCGCTATGTGCCTGTTAAGATGCAACTTCCATAACAGGTAGCTGGGGTTAGGGGTGCTGGACTGGTCAGAAGGAGTTCCCAGGGAAGGACAGCAGAGCCAAAAAGCTAAAGGGCTTGGGCCACAGGCAAGCTGAGGAGCAGGGGGAGAATGTCCGTTGCTGCTGCTACTGCTTCCGTGTCCTGTAGCTGATGTCAAGCCCAAGATCACCAGAGCTTCAAGCTTCTGTTTTCTCTTGCCCTTGAAGATAAAGTCCTTCTTCCATAACTCTTAGTGTATTGGAGAGCTATCCTTGTTTTTCTCATTCTGCCCTTCTCATTTGGGTCCCCAGCCTATCCCGGTCACCTTCCTCTAAGCTACTTTGGTGTTTGTGGATGGGCCTTTTGGACTGTGTGTCCAGACTTAGATGGAGCTCCCACTGTAGGTGTGCTAGCATTGTAGTTGGCGTTGTAAGTCTTTCCAAAAACTATTTCTTGATAAGATAATACACCTTGTTACTTCCTCTGCAGGAATCCTTGTTTCTTGGATCTTCCTGGTTTTCTTATTTTTCCCCTACTGCTTCCGGTTCCACCCCAGAAGTTTATTTAGATAAGCCTTGGAGAAGAGCCTGCATTTCTTCATTTTCCTTGAAGGCTCTTTTCCTAGTAATACTCACTTGGCCAGATAAACCAAGGACTGTGAGCTGATGTGGATTAGTTGACTGTTTTCCTTCCCGTTAGGATCTTGATAAACAAAATTGTTCTTTGGAGTCCTTCTCAGGGCTTTCTCTGGAGAGTGGTCACATTTTACATTGGCCAAGCAGTTACCCTTCCTTTCTTCTCCATGGGCTCAACCTTCCTCCAGAAGAGGATCACCCCTGCCTCTACGTTCAAGGAAATTGAGGCACTCTGCTAGGCAGATAGAGCATACATGGATTTTGGAGTGAAGGAGACCTGTGTTTGAGTCTTGCCTTGTCCCTTACTAACTGAACAACTTTGGGAAATGTATTTTTTTCTGTGAGCCTCAGTTTCCTTACCTACAAAGGGGATCAGACAAAGTTTGCTAGTGTGTGTGAGCATGTGTGTGAGGGTCAAAGGTGTGATGTAGGTAATGTGCTTAGCACCATCTTGGCCACTCACTGATCCTCCATGTGGTGAGAAGTATTCTTACTAATAATGAGTCTTTTTTTTTTTTTTTTTTTTAAATAAAGATTGATTTGTGAGAGAGCAATCATTCACACAAGCAGGGAGAGGGGCAGAGGAAAAGAGAAAAGCAGGTTCCCCGCTGAGCAAGGACTCCTGCCCCCTGGGATCATGACCTGAGCCAAAAGACGCTTAACTGACTGAGCCCCCCAGGTGCCCCAATAATGAGATTCTTATATTCTTACCAAAGAGATTGAGGGGCATGCAAGAATACCAGCTGGTCTCTCTCATCTGTCACAGAGACTTCGTGGTCTCCTGCCATCTAGGAATCCTTCCTTTCTGGCAGCATGTTTTTACTTGGCTGGCCACACTTTCCTGGCTCCTCAGTAGCCACAGCATCTCAGTCTGCTCAGTCGGGATCAGCTGGAGGGAGGCCCTCTTCCATCTGTAGGTAGCTGCCTGGTCTTCTCCTTCCACCTGCACATCCTGCTGTTGCTTGTACCCAGTCTTCAATAGCAACATACAGCTGGTGACTGGTTAACCTTCCTCTCCATGCCAGGTGACCGCTTGGTGATACTCACGTGCATGTGGGGTCCCACAGCATATTTACAGATGGCCTCTTTCAGTTTGTTTACTTCTCCCCAAGCCTAAATATCCTTGCTTGCTTTATTTATTCCCACTGGCAGGACCAGGCTGGGCTTTTTCTGATATTTCAGTTCTTGAACTTGGTTCTTAGAATCAGAACACCTAAAGAGGGCACCATGCCTTGCTTTGTGGCGGGTTGGGGATTAAGGAGGACAGAGGGAACAGTATGACCCCATACTGCTCTGATGTTGGCCATTGGACATGTGGGCTTTGTTCCATTTTTAAGCCTTTTGTCTTCAGTGACCTATTTCCAAGAACTGCTGGACTGAATAGTTTGGTATATGTGTGGTGATGTTGGGCTGTGACCCTGGGTTGTCATATAAGGTCTGGGTTGTCTTACTGGCCATCTCCTGTTCCCATTTCCTCTGTTTTAGGCCTCCCAGTGTAGAAATTATAGTTTCTCCTGTTACCTCCCTGGATGTTAAGAGATCAGCCTCAGCCTCTTTTTTCTGCTTGAAGGTGGCCATGGTGGGATTTGGCTGCACTCACATCTATGCTTCTTCAGATGCTCTAGTCTTCAGATTCAGGCTGGAGGCTGGAGCCGGATCAGCATCTGGCTGGATTTGCTTTCATTGTGGCAGAGGAAGGACAGGCATGGGAGAGTGTAGATAGTCCTTGGCTTGGATGTCAGGGAGGGGTGGGACACAGACATGGTCACCTGGGAGTCAGGTCCTGGACTTCCGTCTTCTGTTAAGTATTGTTATATGCTTCTAATGAGGACCAGACTCATGGTCCTAGCAGATGGGACCTGTTGCTTTTCATTTATGTAGGAAAATGCAGTGGGGATCTGACTCAGCCTGACAGTGTGCTCCTACCTTATGTAATTTACAATCTCAGGTGGGGAAGCACATTCGTACAGAAGTAACTCAACACATGACACAAACTCTTAAGTTCTGCGAGACATTGGCAAGTCATCGTGGTGGTCAGGAGACTTAGGTGACTTCTGTCTGGGGAGGCAGAGAAGGCTTCCTGGAGGTGGTGGCTAGTAGGTGAGTGAGGAGGTTAGGGGCCTTTTTAACCACTGCAGCACCCTGCCTCCAGGGGGCTCCAGGAAACCTCTGCAAGTTCAAAGAGGAGGGTGGCTCCTGTGTGTGCCCTCAGAGAGTGGGAGGGAGGGGTTGAGAGTCAGTTCGTGGGGACTTGTACTTTATTTGGTAGACAGTGAGGAGCTCTCAAAGATTTTTGATGTGGTCAGCGGAGTGCTTTATTAAGGAAGAGGAACCTGTGTTGGAGTAGAGAAAGACCTGTGTACTGAGAATCCACGTGAGAGGCTGAGAAGACCAGGCATGGGAGAGTGAGGTCTAAGCCAGGACAGGGGCCCTGGGAGTGTGAGCGAGGAGGCAGAGGTGGACTGTTGTGGGCTCGATTGGTAGCTGAGTGGATGTGTCTGCTTTGGCGAGGAAGGGGTTCAGGAGCAGAGAGAGATCAAACTGCCATCACCCAGTGACTGGTAACCCTGATTCTGTACTATTATTAGGGATTTGAAGTTTAGTTTTCTCTTGTTATAAAGTAAGTTTGAGATTAGTTTATAAAACAAAATGAAGGGGGTATCCCTGGGTGGCTCAGCGGTTTAGCACCTGCCTTTGGCCCAGGGCGTGATCCTGAAGTCCCCGGAGGATCGAGTCCCACATCGGGCTCCCTGCGTGGAGCCTGCTTCTCCCTCCGCCTGTGTCTCTGCCTCTCTCTCTCTCTGTATCTCATGAATAAATAAATAAAATCTTAAAAAAAAATAAAACAAAATGAAATAAAACTTGAATATAGCTTCTGATTTTATTTGCAAAGTAGCATCTTAATACCTGTTTGTTTTGGTGTGCTTGCTTAAGGATTTGGTACAAACTGAAATGGAAGAGTTGGGATTTACAAACTTCTGAGATACTGTTATGCTTTGGAAACTCCCCAAATGTGAGTCTGCATTTGATTTTTCAGGCTCACTGAACTAGTAAGTGAACTTATGGGAGTTTTACTAAGAGCAGCTCAGTTTGTAGACATCATATGCTCTAAGTCAGGTGAAAGAAGCTTGATTAGAGGCTTGATTTTCCGTCTTTTCCTCTCTTCTTGGTGAACAGGCCATTGACACACCATTTCAGAGAAGTTGTTCTCTGCGGGCACGTGTGGGGGCCAGGAATCTTTCCCCTCCCTTCCTTCCATCTTGAGAAGCCCTCTCTAATGTGGACTTTATGCTCCTGGTAGTGGTTGCCCTCAGCTGTTCTCACTGGGTTGAAGTTGGCCTCATGGCCATTAGTTGTGGTTTGGCCCATAAGTGAGCAGGAATGAGGGTAAGGAAGGTGTTAAGAGGAGTATGAGGCTCCTCGCTGGCTGTGGGTTCTGAGCCATAGGACTGGGAGCATCCATGCATTGAGGGAGGACCCTCAGAAAGTATGGAGGCTCTGCACACCAGAGCGAGAGGCTCTGGTCTTCCAGGTATGCTTAACCACCCTGCTGGCGCCACAGGGTACTGATGTTGGTTCATCCAGCAGCGTGTACTTTAATGAAGAAGGAAGCCTTTCGGGTGTTTTCTCCTCTCATTGAATATTAAAGGTTTTTTATATATATATATAAAAAAATATATATTTTATATATATATTATATTTATACACACACACACACACACACACACATATTCTTTCTTAATGAGCAGGTTCTTAGTTCAGCTGCTGCTATCTTCCACTTTGCCCCCAAATTGAAATTTTAATTGCCTTTTAGTTTTCTCCTAGGCTGGTGGAGTGAGTCTTCTGAGAACAGCTCTTTTGTGTTTTGTTGTAGGCCCTGATGGACTCTAATCTTCCGAGGTTACAGTTAGAACTCTATAAAGAAATCAAAAAGGTAGGCTTTGGTTTTCTGTCATTGAATAAATGATACTGCTCCCCTGGATTGTGTGAAATCTTGTCTTTTATTTACTAAGTGGGAATGTTAGATGGAAATGCTATTGGTAAAGTAGACTTCACTGCTTTATTTTCCTTCACAAGGTTCCTCTTCATTATTTATAAGATGGGACAGGAATTAATTTTTCTGTCTTTATAATTAAAGCCCCTAGACGTCAACACTTCTGCAGTAGTTACACGTTTGTGTGACCTTGTGTCTAAACATAGAAATAAACGGTCACATTAATGCTCTTTTTATGAAGTCCTTTTGGAGTAGCATCAGTGATTCTTAAATGTAACTCTCAACCCACTCAGAACGGTGCTCCCCGGAGCCTGCGCGCTGCCCTGTGGAGGTTTGCTGAGCTGGCTCACCTGGTTCGGCCTCAGAAATGCAGGTGAGTTGTGCACTCAGGATTATTATTACTATCTGTTGGTGGGGAGCCAGCTCCTGTGGCTGCTTTCCCTCGGCTCCAGTGTCACTGGCTCAGAGGTCTTCCCCAAGCTCTAATGCTATCTGCCTCTGCATCACAGTTGATGTTTCCTGCTTGTCTTTCCTTTGTAGCACTTCTCGCTCTCAGCAATATTCGGGGACGCTATCAGTTTGCTTTTTCATTTTCTGTTGATTTCCCACCACCACCGAGAGACAGGGTTGTGCTCCCCAGGACAGCGGGGGTCTTCCCTGTCTGTCCTTCACTGTAGCTCAGTCCTGAGAACCGTGTCTGCACGTGCTGGTTACTGAAAGGATAGTTGTCACATGGTCAGAGGTTGAGAACCAGTCTCATCGTGGCTTTTAGAAAAATATGCCCTTGTCTCCCACATAAGTTAAAACTATGACTGTTAAACTGTGAATAAAGTCTGACTAGTGGGAACAGTCTAGTCTATCCTTAGTGGATTGAGAATCAGAAGATCCCAGGTTTCATCTGTGCCTTCCTTCTCCTTAACCGGCAAAACTGAGGCCCACAACAGACCTTTGGCTGTGTCCCTGAGGAACCGGTGGAGGGCTGAAACTCTCACTGTTAATAAGAAACAATGATTTATCCCACAGAGCTTGAGCTTAATAAGAATCTTAAGTGGCTGTAGAGATACATCACTAAGGAAATTTCTTTTTATATAACGTTTTTCTTTTACTATCCTTATTTTGAAGATTTTGTTATATTTCTGAAGCAACACATCACAAGTTCTCCACAAAGCAGCCAGAGTGACCTTAAAAAATGTGATTGGGTCATGTCATTCCCATACTTAAACTTTTTACTCATTCCCCAGAGCTGTTCAGATAAAATCCAGATTCCTTACCTAGGGAGATTTAGCCTCCAGTGGCTACCATCATCTCAGACACTCTCGGTTGACTCATTGGCCTGATTTTGCTTCTTCTAAAAGTCATGCAGGTTTCTCTTGCTCCTCATGGCTGGTTTATTTTTTTCTGGCAAAATAGTCATCTCCTTAGGCCAGCCGAGCTTCCCTGCTATAGTCCCAGGAGTAGAACTGCTTTTCTCTGCCACATGAGGGCACCTGTCACATTAGCCCCGTGTTTGTTGAGGGGACTCCTATGGTTTCAGCCTTCTGCCCAGTGACTGGCTTCTCCTGCATCCTGTACTGCCTGTAGTAGTTTCCTCTTTGGAGGGCCGGTCTTATCTCTAAGGCTTTATTTAGTTTGAACACCTAAAAATATTTCCTCGTAATGCTCCTTTTTCAAGAAAACTTTTTTATTTCTTTTTTTTAATTGGTGTTTTCTTATGTTATTTTCTAATTTAAAATATGAATACTATTATAATTTACTACAGACAATTTTTAAAACAGCTTTGTGAGTCCTCTGTGATCATAGAAGAAAAGAAGGATAAGTGTCTTCCAGCATATGAACTTGGTCTGCATTTAGCCCTCTTATTCTTTTTACTGAGATTTGCCTACTTTCTGTTAAAGACTGTTTTGCATATAAAAGCTGGCTCTTCCCTAACAGGTACTAAGTAATTGCTTATATTTCTCACTAAAGTAGACCTGGAAGAATAACTCATGTTCCTTTCACATATGCAGGCCTTACTTGGTAAACCTTTTGCCTTGCCTGACTCGAATAAGCAAGAGACCTGAGGAATCTGTTCAGGAGACCTTGGCTGCAGCTGTACCCAAAATTATGGCTTCTTTTGGCAATTTTGCAAATGACAATGAAATTAAGGTATGATTATTACCTCAAGTCACAGATGTGCATGAGTCTTGTGGGCAGTTAGAGCTTTTGGACAGTCACTTCAGAGTGCTTCTTGAGTTACACTATGCTTCATGATTTAGATGAAAATCTTTTGAATTATTTTTGACACACTAAGAGCTTCTTTCTACTTCTGCTTTCTTATCATGTAGTGAAAAGTTAAGTAGGGAGAAGGTTTATAGATGCAAAGTCAAAAGGCGATTTTTCAGAACAGATTGGTTTTTGATGTATTAGACTGACCTAGCTTGGGAGAGATGACCATCCCAGGATTGCAGGCAGAAGAACTCACTGATGATACCTTGCAGCTGGTGGGGACTACTTGCCTTCCTGTTTGTTTTGTGCCTCAACAAGCAAAAACAAGCAAACTTCACGTTCATGTTTTATTTTTAATGTCCAGAAATTGTGACCCTGCCATATAGTCTGAGGATTATAGGTTCTTAACTTCCTCCTTTTTGTGGGTCAGTTTTTTGTTAGTGTTTCTTTTGGTATTTTCCTCCACGCTTCTAGATACTATGCTATATAGCATGTGTATTATAGCAATATACTTCCGGTATGGGATTTTTTTTTTTTTTTTTTACTATGAGAGATAAATTTAGCCCTAATGTGGCTCCCATCTTCTTACTGTAGTTATATCAGTATTCATTGTGACATTATCATGCCTGAGTAATAGTCAAAACTAGTTATGTCTATGCTAGAATTCTATTTCTTTGTTGAACTTGTTTTTTTGGGAGTTAATAATCGCCTCTTTTTAATTTTGCTTGTTATTCTTTGGCCATTCATGTGTTCTCATACCTTCCAGCAGCTTTGTAAAATATGTCTTAATGCAATTCTCCACATGACAGACAATTTGTTGGGTGTGTTTTCTCCACCAGAGTCCTCTGTCCTAGAATTCTCCAGCTGTTTGCCCCAGTCTAGTCTAGATGCTCTTTAGGTGTGAAGCATAGTCATGTCTTAGGACTTTTCTTTAATGTCATCCTATTTTTGCTGCTCTCGTGTTAGGTGCCTGATTTCTAGATGCCATATCTTTACCTTTCTAGGCATCCTCCCTTTTTGTGATGGAATTTATGCTATGTTTTATTTCTATTTTCCTTTTCTTTTTTCTGTACTTCCTAGATGTCCATCTCAAACCCTTCTGCTGAGTTTTTGTACCTGCTGTTGTGTTTTTGTTTTTGTTTTTGTTTTTTTGCTGTTGTGTTTTTAATTTCTAAGAGCTCCTCCTTGTGTTCAGAATGTTTTCTATCATCCTTTTCTTGGTTCGCGAATATACTCAGCTATCTTTCTGAGGATATCAGTTATAGTTTTCTTGACAACCTTCTTTGTTTGTTTGTTTATTTATTTATTTATTTATTTATTTTTAATTTTTTATTTATTTATGATAGTCACAGAGAGAGAGAGAGAGGCAGAGACACAGACAGAGGGAGAAGCAGGCTCCATGCACCGGGAGCCCGATGTGGGATTCGATCCCCGGTCTCCAGGATCGCGCCCTGGGCCAAAGGCAGGCACCAAACCGCTGCGCCACCCAGGGATCCCCTTGACAACCTTCTTTGACTTCTGCATTGTCCGTTCTTCTGACTTCCTCTGTTCTCCCTGTTCTGGTCTTTCACTTTTATGTTGGTAGTTGTGTATTTAGATTTGAGTGAGACTTTAAAAAGTTTATTGGAAGCAAGTGTGTGGCAGGGTCTGTCCTGTGTGAGCTTCCCGAAGCATGATCCTGCTTTTTCCACTGTGTCTCTGTAAGTGTCAATCTCAGTAAGTCTTTTCTTCTTGAGGCGATCGGTATCCCTATGGGAAAGTTCCTCATTCTCCACTTTGAGAGGTAAGCTTGGCTGTGTTTGTCCTGGGATCCTGGTATACACGAGGCCAGTGGTCTCACTGGTCACTTTTTCTTCATTTATCTGTTCTCTCTCTGTGCGTCATGTCTGACCTCAGCTCTGCCAACATCTTTGGAGATTATCCCCCAGTCTTTGTGGGAAGTGGGAATCGAAGGCTACGTCCTGGGCTGCCGGGTGGGAGGGGAGACCTGGGGTTGAGTGGCCAGCAGTGTGTACAGGGGCAGACAGGCTGCTTTCAGGTGTCCCTGACATCTCCCAAATCTGAGCTGTTTGCAGTTCTGTGGCTTGAGTCCGCCTTTCTTTAGCGGACTTCAGAAGCCTTCCACAACTCCCAGAAAAGCTTGCCTGCATGTGTCTTCCTGTGGGACGCCAGCCAGGCGGGCAGTCAGCACTTGTTTATTACTTTGTAGCTTGCAGAATTTGTGGATACCTCTAGTCTACTCTTGTCCCTGTCTTGTTCTTTTTGTCCTTGTAAGTTGATGCTTCTTAAAATTTGGACTCATGATTTTAGGGGAGTGTCTGGGTGGCAGAGGTTCGTTCATACATCTAGTACAACACGTTCGTTCTGAAGTCTGAATCTCAGGTGTAGGGTCATTTTCAGGATGACCTACTGGAGACTGAGACTCCTCCTGAAGCTTGTTTTACTCACGTGTAGTGCACACACAGGGCAAGACAGAAATTACTGCTGTGCCCCTTGTTGGGCCGCAATAGAGTGAAGTTGAGTGTTACCAGTCCTGGGAACTCCTTATACCCTCTTCCCTCTCCCTGTCACTGTTCCTCCTGCCTCCCTGGAGTTACCACTGACCTGTCTTTTGAAGCCACAGGGGCTGTTCTTAAAATCTACATAGGTAGAGCCCATTCAGTATACATTCTTTTTGTCTGGTTTAGTTGTTGCTGCATATTAAGTTGATGAGAGTCTTCCACATCATCAGTGTGTTAATTCATGCAGTTTCATGCCTGTGTGGCACATCACTGTGCAAATATGCCACGGTTTATCATTTATTGTAGCTGAGCATCGGGCCATTTCTATTTTGTGGTCATTGCGAATGCTGCTGCTGTGCCTGCTCTCGCGTGTGTCATTTGGAGCACAGGTGCAGCCTACTGTGGTGGATCCTAGAACGGGGTGTTACTGGATTGTAGGGACGTACATTTCACCTTCAGTGGATGCTGCCAAAAAGCTGTCGAGTGTCTGCTCCTGCTCATGCCTGTGTCCATGGCATGTGAGAGCCCCAGTGGCTCTGCCTCCTTGTGGACCTCACTGCTACGGGTCCTTTCAAGTTTAGCCATTCTGATGACTGCCCTGGTGTTGTATTTTGATTTTAATTTCTGTTTCCATCCCCTACAATCATCTTGACTCTAAAGTTGAATGATTTTTGCATCTTTTCCTTTTTGTAGTACTCTTAAAAATGTCATATGTATTATTGGAAAGTGGAGCTATCTGCCCTAAAATCTAGCACACTTCTTCCCCATTATGAGAAGAGCTTACACGTGGTCTGGGTACCTCCTGCCAGCTGCCTTCTCCACAGTGTTCTTAGCATTGTGGGATTTGGACCTGAGAAGGCCCCCTTAAACTCTCTAATTTGATTTTATTAGTCCAAACTACTGAAGTTCACTGTGGGCTCACTGTTTATGATACTGCTCAGCTTTCATTGTGATTGTAAGTGTGGACTGATACGGAATGACTCCTACTAGTTCAATGATGTATGTGTTTGTGTTTTCACTCAGAGGGGTTCTTACAGGTATTAGTATCTTTTCTTGGAGTTAAGGAGGTTTGTTTGAGATGAGTTGGTTGTGTTCTCTCTGTGGTGTCTATAGGAGGAACAGAGGGCATAAACCATAGGACATCCTGGGGCCGAGGTCTGGTCCTCTGCCTCTCTGGCTCCAGAGAGCCAGTCTGTAAGTTCACCAAGAATTGAGGAGCCTCTGAGAACCAGTTGATGTTAAGCACATTGTTATAAGTCAAACACCTGTCTGTTAATGTGCTGCTCATTTGCCTGGGGTCATGCCTCTTTCAGTGGTGGGGCCCTAGTGGTGTCCCAGGCCCAGTTCTCTTTGCTCAGTGCATGCTGAACAGTAATTGGGACCAAACCATTGCTCCAAATGGCTTTTAGGGTGATGGAAATGGGCATTCTTACGTAAGCTAGTTCCCAAACATGAAGCTAGATGATCACGACTTTTCTTTCTTTCTTTTCTTTCTTTCTTTTCCTCTTTTTCTTTTCTTTTTTCTTTTCTTTTTTTCTTTTCTTATTTATGAGAGTGTGGGGGTAGGGGGAGCAGAGGGAGAGAGAGAAGCAGACTCCTGCTGAGCACAGAGCCCAATGTGGGGCTTGATCTCCAAACCAGGAGATCACAAATCCCTGAGCCTAAACCAAGAATTGGATGTTCAACTGACTTGAGCCACCTAGGCATCCCACGCCTTTTCATTCTTTGGATATTTTTGTTAAGACTTAAATGGCCATCATTGGAATTCTAGCTTGATCACCTTTGGTTTATCCTGGAGGTTCTGTGACCAAGTCTTTTCTCCTTAGGAAAATACTCATGGGTGCTCTGCTGTTGCGGCTCAGCTCATTTGCATGCTTTCCAGACCAGAGAACATCTGTTAGTGACATTAGCAGCATGTCTACAAGTCGTCTCTCAGGCTGGGACGGGGCTGTAGTTGTCTACTCTTTTCTCCTTGACTTCATTATTTGAGTGGGTTTTTTTTTGTTTTGTTTTAACTGCCTTTATTTTACATGGCTTCATTTACTGACCCTGTACCCAAATGCTATAGGTACACCTTTTCTAAAAACTGAGGTTTTCACTTTTGGGTAGAGGACATAGATACTGAGCAAGTCTCTACTTACAGTAAGGAAGTAAATAGACTACATATTTGCAGACTGCTCTGGAATATCCCAAATTTGGGGTGCCTTTATTTAGCTGGAGGAAAGTCTAGTTGTTTATAATCTATAATCTGTAAGAATTTGGAGTAATTTTATGAAATAACATGATAAGCTTCATAGAAGTTTTGTCTTTTATCTACTTGGATTTTTGCTGCCCTAGGTTCTATTAAAGGCTTTCATAGCGAATCTGAAGTCAAGCTCCCCGACCATTCGACGGACAGCAGCTGGCTCAGCAGTGAGCATCTGCCAGCACTCAAGAAGGACACAGTATTTTTACAGCTGGCTACTAAATGTGCTTTTAGGTAAGGTGTAGCTGTATTAGTGATTTTCTCCCACAGTGTGCTGGAGTCTATAGCATTTACCTGAGACAGGTCTTTTACATTCTCTAAAATCCGGCAATCCCTTAGCTCCCAGCCTAGGCCCTTTGCCGCTGGCTGACTAATGAATGGGAAGTGTGTCAAGGCTGCCATGAGCCCATGTTGGATCTTTGTGATGACAAGGAAAAGGCCCCTTTTCTGTGCCGGAGTGTAGGTGCTGCTGTCCCCAGGGACAGCTAGCAGGGTGACACGTGTCAGGCAGTGTGCAGCCCCACCCACCTTCCTCAGCCTGGCCCTTGTGCAGCAGACTTCACAGCAGTAAGGGCTGACTCTGAGTGCAATGAAACCCTGGGGCCAGAAGTGGAGCCTGGGGTCTTTGCAGGTTCTCTGCTGATGATTTCTCCTGTACTTGGAGTAGTGTATGGAAATCAGCACAAGCAAGTGCTGAGGGGCATATGGGTATTTGATAAGAAAGAACTGCCTGACTTTCAAATGCAGCCCAGCTCACTAATGGGCCTTGCTTGACTAAGGATGCGAAGATTACCCTTAAAAAAAAAAAAAAGATTTTATGTATTCATGAGAGACACAGAGGTAGAGACATAGGCAGAGGGAGAAGCAGGCTCCATGCGGGGAGCTCGATGTACGACTTGATCCCAGGACCCCAGGAACACGACCTGAGCTGAAGGCAGATGTTCAACCACTGAGCCACCCAGGCGTCCCAAAGATTACCCTGTGGATTTTGGCCTAAAGATGGGATACCTGTATGTTTTCCCGCAGTAATATTTGTGCCATCTTTATCCCTCACCACCAAGCTCATAATACAGTTCAATTATGGGTCTCTTCTTTTAAACAAATTAAACGGGATCCCTGGCTAACTCAGCGGTTTAGCGCCTGCCTTCAGCCCAGGGTGTGATCCTGCAGTCCTGGGATCGAATCCCACATCGGGCTCCCTGCATGGAGCCTGCTTCTCCCTCTGCCTGTCTCTGCTTCTCTCTCTCTCTCTCTCTCTCTCTCTCTCTCTGTCTCTCATGAATAAATAAGTAAAACCTTAAAAAAAAATACAGATTAAACCACAAATCCCCAAGTGGACGATGATGTTAAGAGAGATTATTGCTCCCTTACAGGTTTGCTGGTCCCTGTTGAGGGTGAACACTCTACCCTCCTGATTCTTGGAGTGCTGCTCACACTGAGGTATCTGGTGCCTTTACTGCAGCAGCAGGTTAAGGACACGAGCCTGAAAGGCAGCTTTGGAGTGACACGGAAAGAACTGGAAGTCTCTCCCTCAACAGAGCAGCTCATCCAGGTAGGAGCCACATGGTTTATTCTAGTGCCTTATATGTAAATAATGGACATTCGAAGAAATAAAAAAAATTTGGAAGAGAAATGGTAGAGAAACCCTGTATACATTCTAATACAATGTGATCTGCATCAGATTTCAGTATTGATTTCATTTCTTTGCAGCTTGCTCATCCAGGTTATTTTGTTAACCTTGAAACAGTACAGCTGCATTTTAAGCAATTGGATTTTGTGAATTTGGCTTAAAATATTAGGGTTTTTACCATATTTAATATACTGGATGCTACTGTAGCCCTCACCCTTTTTGTAAGTCAGATGGTCACACGGCACATGTAGGAGTCGAGACACAATCTGGGGTCCTGAGAGGGCTTCCTTGACTCTGTTTTCTGCTTTTGGGATATTGTCGACATTGTAGTTTGTAGGTATTTGGGTCAAGTGGACTTGGAGTTGTGTCTGTTGCCTAAATTTTGTAGGTGCAAAATTATAAGTGGCTTAAAATAATTCTTACATAGAAGTCATGAATTTAAAATGATATAATGATTTTTTTTTTTTAAGATTTTATTAATTTATTCATGAGAGACACAGAGAGAGAGAGGCAGAGACACAGGCAGAGGGAGAAGCAGGTTCCATGCAGGGAGCTTGACATGGGACTGGATCCCAGGTCTCCAGGATCACACCCTGGGCTGAAGGTGGTGCTAAACTGCTGAGCCACGTGGGCTGCCCAATGATTTAATGATTTAAACATTGAGTCAGGCAGTATCTGTAAAGTGCGTAGAATCCTTCCTGGTGTGTGGTGAAGCCCTGGGAGTACTGGTGGATTGCAGGTAACTGAGCAGGGGTGGGGCTGACTGTTCTGCTCCACCCAGCTGCCCTTCAGCTGCCCTACACAGCATACAAGCAATGACATTCTCATGAGATATGGCACTTAATTATATTGCCCTCACAAAAAACCATTATTGAATGGAATGATCCAACAACATTCTTAATGTGTTGTTGGATCCTATTGGCTAGTATCTTGTTGAGAATTTTTGCATCCATGTTCATCAGGAATATTGGTCTGTAATTCTCCTTTTTGGTGGGGTCTTTGTCTGGTTTCGGAATTAAGGTGATGCTGGCCTCATAGAACGAATTTGGAAGTACTCCATCTCTATCTTCCCAAACAGCTTTAGTAGAATAGGTATGATTTCTTCTTTAAACGTTTGATAGAATTCCCCTGGGAAGCCATCTGGCCCTGGACTCTTGTGTCTTGGGAGGTTTTTGATGACTGCTTCAATTTCCTCCCTGGTTATTGGCCTGTTCAGGTTTTCTATTTCTTCCTGCTCCAGTTTTGGTAGTTTGTGAAACATTCCTTAACATCAAATAAATACCTGCTCATTCTCTGTCAGGTGTTTCCTCGATTCTTTTGGACTCAGTATACAAATAAGATTGGTTGATTAGAACTGTGAATCTCTTTGATCTGAGAGCCCCTTCCATCCCTGTTTCCCTTAGAGTTCATTTGTTGGCGAAAATGTCCTGTGAAACTCCTGGCAGTCTGATGTATTACTTGCCATCTCATTATGTAAATTAACATGTTTCTTATCTCTGTATTTCCTATAAATTGCTAACAAGCTAGAGTCTTGTCAGATTTAGTATACATTTTATAATGTACTCAATATCTGAGTTCTGTAGTGCTTATATAATCTTTTAAAAAAACATTGTATTTATTTGTTAGAAAGCGTGCAAGTGATAGAGTGGGGGGTGGGAGCAGAAGGATAGGGAGAGGCAAGCTCCCCACCGAGCAGGGAGCCTGACGTGGGGTTCAGTCCCAGGACTCTGGGATCATGACCCAAGCTGAAGGCAGATGCCAAACTAACTGAGCAACCCAAGTGCCACTGAAAAAAAATTTTTTAAATGATTTTCTTTATTTATGAGAGACATAGAGAGAGAAGCAGAGACACAGGCAGAGGGAGAAGCAGGCTCCATGCAAGGAGCCCAATGTGGGACTCGATCCCGGATCTCCAGGATCACACTCTGGGCTGAAGGTGGCACTAAACTGCTGGGCCACCGGGGCTGCCCATCACTGTCATATTTTAAAATAAATACATAAGTATTGGGATTGTATACTCAGAATTTTCTTCTGATGTTTAAAAAAAAAAAAAAGGCTGCTTAGTCCAGAGATTTTGGAGACCATTGGTCTCCCAGGAGAAGCAAGCAAGTAGTCACTAAATTGACGTGGTAAGGTGGTGGGTGCAGGGTGCTGTAAGAGCACAAGGTGGGGAGGCCCCTGCATGACCAGGGTCAGGGAAGTGTACTGTAGAAGCTCAGTTATGAGCTGATGCTGATTGGTGAATGGGACTTGACCAGACACAGGGAGTTGGAAGAAGTTTTATAGACAGAGACTACTTTGTCAAGTCTGAGGGTGCATGCAGCATGTGAGTACATGTGCACAGATAGGCACTAGTATAGGTCCTGTGAAGGTCTCAGGGCTTCTTGTAGATTAGCAGGGGTGATGGTTAAAGATCTAGAGAGGGTCACAGCAGCCTTTATCTGTAGTGAGCCAACTATTGAGCTGTCCCAGTACAGCAGGAAAGCAGCCACAGATGATACACAGATGTGGCTGTGTTCCAGGAAAACAGAAACAGGTGTTGGACCAGATTTGGCCTATGGACAGTGGTTTGCAGACCTGGAGCTCCTGTGGTTATAGGAGCCACCCTGAGAAAAATGAGGCATAAATGGTAAAAGAAGCTGCCTAGAGACTTTATTTTATACCCTTCTATACTGTTTGTTTGTTTTAACATGTATTACCTTTATGATATTAAAGGTAGGCCTACCTAACTTAGCAAATAAACATACAGGGTGCCAGTTAGAATTGCAGAGAAATCATGAATAATTTGGGGGTGCAAGTAAGCCTGAAATTGCACAGGACATAGTTATGCACAAAATTATTTGTCTATCTGAAATTCAAATCTAACTAGATGCTTAATTAGTATTTTATTGGGCAACACTAATGAAATGGAAAAAGAGGTGCCCAGCTGGCTCAGTTTGAAGAGCCTGTGACTCTTGATTTTGGAGTTGTGAGTTTGAACCCTACACTGAGTGTAGAGATTACTAAAAAAATAAGATGCACCTGGGTGGCTCAGTTGGTGAAGTGTCTGCCTTTGGCTTGGGCCATGATCCTGGGGTCCTGGGTTCAAGCTCTGCTTCAGGCTCCCTACTCAGCAAAGAGTCTGCTTCCTCCTCTGCCCGCTCTTGTCCTGTGTGCTCTCCCTCTCCCTTAAATAAGTAAATAAAGTATTTTTTAAAAAATAATTAAATTAAAAATGCGTTCAGCATGTTCATATAATATAGTATTAAAAGCACTAGTAAAATTTGACGTAATACCTTTAATATGTTGGGAAACTTTCTGTGGTGCTCAGGGAAGTGTTTCTTGCATGTTGTGGAGGAGACCAGCTATACTTACCACATTCGTGATCTTTATTTTCTGTTTTCTCGTCACCAGTTAGGCAGACAGAGGTCTGCATTAGCATGCTGCCTCACATGAAGTGATCTTATTTATAAGGAATTAATCTCACAGTGGACAAAGTCACAGGAGTTTAGAAAAAAACATGGAAGCTATGCCCACATAGGGAGACATGATGGAGAAATTTCTAGGGCAGAAATTGAGGCACAAATTGGGATAACGTAAGACTTAGAAACAAAAACAGGAAAGCCTAGGACACATTTTAAAAACCATGGGGATAACACTTGTACCTCTCTTTGCAGGTTTATGAACTGACCTTGCATTATACTCAGCACCAAGACCACAACGCTGTGACTGGAGCGCTGGAGCTCCTGCAGCAGCTATTCCGCACGCCCCCGCCCGAGCTCCTGCAGGCTCTGAGCACACCCGGTGGCGGGCTGCTCAATGCCACGCAGCAGCAGCCTGGGTGCCGGAGCCGCAGCAGCAGCATCGTGGAGCTCCTAGGTATGTTCCCTGCTGGGTGAACTCAGGGCCAGCACGGTGCCATGCAGGGCGAAGTTCACCTCCTCAGAAACGTAGTCTGTAGACGGGAGGACGCAAGTGTGCAAGGTTAGGTGGCAGAATGAAGCCTGCCTCAGAAGCTGGCTTCTCTACTCTTGCTTGGCTGCCTCCACGGGGCATCTCATCCACGGTGAAACAAAAACTTTAGTACTTGCACTTGGCTAGAGATGGGGCCTTCAAGTCCTTGTGGGGATTTTAGAGTACCTTCCTGCCCTTGAGGTCCTTTTTTTGCTGTCCTCATTGCCTCTAGGATACCCCTCTACCCCGCTGTTGCTCTTTATGCTTTTGAGGGCTGGGCCCTCATCCTTCCACGGGGCCCTGCCCTACAGAGTGACCGCTGGTGTTCCTCCGGCCCCTTGAGAGCTGGAGTAGATGGGATCCCTGAAGCACGGCCTCTAGAACTGGATCTGGCACAGAACAGGTTTTTGTGGCCTTGGCGGACTCCAGACTTCACCTGGGCCCAGTGGCGTGTGGTTGATTTAGCACAGCGCACCCACTGCATGGCCTTTACTCACAGTGTTGACAACCTAGAGGGTTTGACTGAAGACATAATTGCTGCCTTGTCTGAACATAAATGTTTCTCTGAACCACAGACAGAAAGTGAGAATACGCCTGTCCACGGTTCTGTGTACTCCAGAATCCTTTTCTCCTTGGAACACATACTGTACAAATACTTGGTTGGAAATACTAATGACTAATAATTGTTTGTAGTGAAAATTTATATTTGATTAGTAGTTGACCAAGCAATCTGAGATTTCTAATGTTTTTAATTTGAATTTTTCAATGTAGTTTATTTGTACTTCTTTGACATTTTAGGTCCTATCTCTAGAATGTGCATTTGAATGTTGGTGTAATTTTCGCATGTCAGGAATCAGGTGTTGCAGGTGTTTACGTACCGCCTGTGGAAATATGTTCACACATTCTGTATTTTATTTTATTTTATTATTTATTTATTTATTTATTTTACATTCTGTGTTTTAAAGTTGAATCATGCTTTTTGAAGATTTTCAAATGCCTTCTGGATTTTAGCAGCTTATTACCTTACTTTCATCTGTCATTTTCTGTGATTTACAGCTGGAGGGGGTTCTTCATGCAGCCCTGTCCTTTCAAGAAAACAAAAAGGTGATTATTTCAGAAATCAGACTCTCATATTGAGTCTCATAGCCTTTTCTGTATTTCTGTAATGCTGTCAACTGTTCCCATACCTCTTCTCAACAGAACGATTGTATATATAAACATTGCTGGAAAATGGGCCTGAATGGTTCTGTAGGGTAGCTCTTGAAAATTGTATATAAAAATCACTTTGCCATAAATTTCTAATGCTTTAGGTCAGGGGTCAGCAAACTTTTTCTGTAAAGGGCCTGTTTAGCCTTGTTTAGCTCCAAGGCTTTCCTGCCTTTCCTCCAAACTTTCCTGCCTCTTAACTATTTGGCTTTCTTGTGGTACAAGGCAGCCATGGGTGATGCTCAGCTAATGGCTGTTCCTTCCTTCCTGTGAAACTTGGTTTACTGAAATAGGCCTGCTGTAGTTCGCCTGCTCCTACTTTAGAGACTGTTATATTTTATAAAGGTAATTTACCTTTTCTCTGAATTTTGTGTATCATTGGTCAAGAATGATGTTTAGTTAATTATTTGGTTAATTTGGGCTGATGATAATTTTTCAGCCATATTTAGCTTTGTACATGCCAGAATATTCTGATACAGTCCATTAATTTTTATTAAAGTGTTTCTGGTCTGTAATCTGATAGTTTTGGTACACATGAACACTTTACAGCACCAATTATTTTTTTTCCAGTCTGGGATACATAGGGAAGAATTGCTGCCATTTTCTGTTTGAAATTTTAAAAGACAAATCTTTTTAAGAATTTATTGAGGTATCATTGATACACAACATACAAGTCGTTTTTTGTGTCATGACTGTGAACCTAATGCCTAGTATTATTTACAGTATTGAATGGGACCTTAACAGGAATAATATTTTAGCCTTGACTAGGGTTGAGTTAACATTTCCTAGAACCTAGAATCCATCGTATTTTGGTCCTCATAATGCACTACACTTAAGTGTGAAATTTTGGTGAAACACAGCGTGTTTGAAGGCTACCGGCTTCCAGGAAAAGTCAGCCACTCTGTTCCTGGAGCTGGAAGGGACCATTCAGGCAGGTAACTGAGGTGCCTTGTCGCTTAGCTAGCTGTCTGGGCGGTCCACCATTGAGATGAGCTATTCCTTCTGGATAGGAAGCTGATAGATCCTCAGTATCTTTTTTGTGTTTCTAGTGCTTTGTTTTCTTTTTTCATTGAGAGCTGTGGCTTTTAAGCTTTTATTTGTTATAATTGCAAACTCCTTTTTTTGTTGTTCACTTAAGATCTGCAAATCTGTGAGAGATAAAAGCAAACTTGATGCTAGATGAGTGTAGGGGGTAGTGTGGCAGCCTGGTGGCCCTTCTGGCTGCAGCCTGGACCTTGCACCCCTTTGAGGAGGGCTCCTTGGGACAGATTCCAAGCACAGAGACTGCTGTCACTAACCTACCATGTGCATGGTAGAATTTTACTTGGTTTCTCAAGGTAAACCACTTGTTCTATAATGAAGGATCCTATTACTTATATAAGCCAAGTTGCTCTGTTAATTTCATCTAGATTTTGGGTTTCCTTTGCTTTTTCTTTGCCTTTTTTTCCCTCTTTAATGCCATCAGTGTAGATTTCTAGACATATCATACCTATGACCTATTCCTTGAAAAGTAGTGAAGTTAGAAATTGGAAATTGCCAATAATTATTATCTAGGGGTCATTTAGTGACTTAATGTGTAATGTAACCATAATGACTTAATTAGTCCAATTAAATCATGCTAAGACTCCTTTTTTCTTATCAGTATAATATAAATTGATATAACTTGGAAACAAAGAACTGTAAAGAAGTTGTATTTTTACAGCTTTGCAAAAGATGAACTATTATCCCATCCTTCTAGATCCTATGATCCTCAGGTTCTGATTATCAGCCATAGAATCTGGCAACGTAAAGAACAGAGTAGAAGTGACCTTTAGGGTGACAGTTTTATGTATGAACTCTTTGTGTTTTTAAGTTTTGATTGCAGTTGGCTAGCACACAGCGTTACATTAGTTTCATTAGTTTCAGGTGCACAGTAGCTATGTCTACCCTCTGATTGCCATTGAAGATACTATGTGAATATCCTAAGGGCTAATAGAATTGGTCTCAGCCATAGCTTATAGTCTTTTAAGATTAAATAGTAATATAAATTATTCAACATTAATACAGGTCTAAGTCAGTAAATAGTTATTAAAATACTTAGTGTTATAGTTTGAGAATCATTGCTTTTAACTTTGTGCCATATAGGTTTTTTTTATTTTAATAACATTTAAATATAATATCCTGGCATTCTTTGTGTTTAGCACACTAGAGGCATAAAAACATATACACCACATGAGAGTGAACTAAATATGCTTATGATTTTCCACTTAGAACATGCATCTATTTGATTTTCAAAGCCCTTCCTGTAGCAAGCTTAAGGACTCTTGCTACGTCATTTCCCCTTAGGGAAAGTGCTCTTCGGAGAAGCGGCAGCCTTGGATGATGACTCCGAGTCCAGGTCGGAGGGCAGCAGCCCCGCCTTCACAGGTAGCTCTTGGGGAGGGGCGGTGGTGCCCTCCTCCTGCCTGGGCTCACTCCCTGCCCCTCCCTTCTCCTGCCCCTCATGAGGGGCTGTGCTCCTCGGGATAGTGGTGGAGCCAGCTTGCTCAAATGGTGGCTCATTCACACTTCTTTCAGAACATTTACTTTGAGACGTGTGTGTGTGTATCCCCGTGTATTGAGTATTTGCAGTTTTCTTGGTTTAGGCTTTTTTAATATTAGGTTTATATTCCCTGAGCGTAAGTCTTCTTATGTAGTAGGGAATGGTAGGTAAATGTCTCACGAATTTGATGGGTTGTGAGAGGAAAATGGGATTAAAAATGGTCTGTGGATAGCTTAACTTGAAAGATATTTACATCTCCTTACAGATTCTTTATTCACTTTAGGAGAGAGGCATTGATAATATGCTAATAATTGGATTAAGTGAGAGTGATTTGGATTGTATAGTCTTATACGAAAGAATATTTTTAAACAACTGAAAGTAAGACTAAAGTATTTGGGAAGGAAAATAATTCAAGTGGTGATTATTTACTTTTATAAAAAGAAATCAAATTTTTTAAATTACAAAAGTAAAAAAAAAAAATTCTAAAGCTCAAGTGCTCACTGACCCAGTGGCCTCTTGGAGTGACCACTGCTAACATCTTGTATAGATCTATTTGTAGTGATATTTATGTAGTGTTTGGATTTTTTAAATGAGCATTTAAAAACTAAACTAGGAAAACATGCTGCATATTTGCCCTACAGGAAGGTAGGACTGGCTTAGAAGTCTTGAACAGGGTCTGGGGAGAAGGAAACCCCACGTCCAAGAGATGATGACTTTCTGATGTTTCTGAGCGCTGCTTGCTGAGAGGGCCTGGGCACTTGTGTCTGACCAGGCGGCCTGTGGATTGTGAAGTCTTTCTGTGCTGCTCCAAGCTGAGGCTGGTGTAGTTGCTCAAGGACTTGAAGTGGTAATGTTACTGAGCATACTTCAATTTTTACAGTGAAATACCATTTGAGAATACTCATAGCATTTAGAAAACATCTTATAATCCTTATTTTATGAGTATGACATGGTAATAGAGTAAAAGGTAAGTCAAGAATACAGTAAAAAGCAATTTTAGTATCTTTGAAGGATGCACTCTTTTGAAATTTACTAGTTCATATTTTCACTGTATTTCATGATTTTTTGCAGTTAAAACATTTGATACAATGAATTTGGGGTGAATGTTTTGTAAACATTGATTCCCTGTTGAACATTTTTCCTGGCCCTTTGAGGAATGAGTATTTCTTTGTCTTCAGCCTCGGTCAAGGGTGAGATTGGTGGTGAGCTGGCTGCCTCTTCCGGGGTCTCTACTCCTGGCTCTGCCAGTTCAGCCACCGACTCCGTGGGGCATGACATCATCACCGAGCAGCCCCGGTCACAGCACACACTGCAGCCAGACTCAGTGGATCTGACCAGCTGTGACCTGGCGAGTGCTGCCACCGATGGGGATGAGGAGGACATCTTGAGCCACAGCTCCAGCCAGATCAGTGCTGTCCCGTCGGATCCAGCCATGGACCTGAACGATGGCACCCAGGCCTCCTCCCCGGTCAGCGACAGCTCCCAGACCACCACTGAAGGGCCGGATTCAGCTGTGACCCCCTCAGACAGTTCTGAAATTGTAAGTCGGTGGGAGGAGTCTTGCCTACAGGCCCAGACTAGACCCTCCTGCTTATTTTCCTCTCCCCATCTAATTGGCTAATAAGAGAGCAGAGGTCACTAGCTCAGGTCATTAATGGGGAGTTCAATCCCATCTTTGAGACCCTCACTAAAGGAAATGGCTGAATGTCATTTGTGTTGACCATGGAGGTCAGAAATTAGGTTAGTTGATAATATGAACTTTGATAAAATTGGGTGCATTTTAAATTTTTTAAGAACTTACTGGGCACAGATTAAATCGTTATTTTAAAAAATCTGTAAGGAGCTTAACAGGTCTGTGGTCTTAATGCACTGTAATTAAAAACATTAATGTTGTGCATTATTTTAACATTTTTTGGCTTTTCAAAACCTTCTACAACCTATCTTATAGAACATGGGTTTAAGTATTTCTGGTCTCTGAGCTAGTGGACAAGAGACACTTAAAAGGATGGTTTAATCACCAAGTTTGGTAAAAGTGATACAGAGTTTAACACACTATTTTTAAAAAACAATTTGTAATATTAAGTGTTCTGCTACTATTTAATAGATTTTATTAAGAACATTTTTTTTTTTTAATGTGGATGAATGCAGAAGGATTGAATGAAATGAAAATCATGGGATAAAACACTTGCATGTCCCTACTGAGCAGTTGTAGGGTGTCACATGGATGTGGTTTCTGATGGCCATGTGGGTTTACAGTTCCTTGGGTAGAGAAGTGGGTTCACAGTTGGAGTTTTTAACTAGAAGACAGATAATTGGAACAGTGGGAAAGGATTTTAAGTAAGGAAAGGGTGAACAAGTTCTAGCCAGTATGCAGGGAGAAGAGAAGGTTGGGATAGTGCTGGCTCAGTAGCAGTGTGTTAAGTGTGTCAGGGGAGATTCTGTTGTGTGTTTATTACACCAGCTTCCATGGATGATTTCTGGTGGATTTGTTAGAAATAGGAATGAAGGACGATAAGAAATTCTGAAAACTTTCAGTCTTTGAAAATTACCCTGTTATTCACTGGGTAACAGTGCTGGGAGTGGGGCCTCTGCAGGTCTCTCAGGCCCATAGAGAGAATGAGCATCTTCCCTTGATAATTCCCACATTGGTGAAGTTCTGGTGTATGAGGTGCTTCCATGTCTGTTATATAATCATTAATATTTTTCCTGAACAAGTATATTGAGTGCCTATTAAGTTCCAAGGTTGTTCACAAGCTTCAGATGTAGAGGGCACACATGCAAAACTGCTCACATGAAGCTGATGTTCTAGGGTAGGAGTCAAGAAACTTCTTCCACATTGGACCAGGCAGCAAAGATCTTTGGTTTTCCGAGCCATACATACTCTGTCATGTGCTCCTCTCTGCCATTGTGGTGTCAAAGTGGCTATCAACTATATGTTGATAAACAAATTAGTATTCCAATAAAACTTTATTTACAGAAATAGATGGGCCAGGTTTGGTCATTAGGCCATGGGTGTGCATGTGTGTAGGCGGCAGATAATGAGCTAATAATCATTCACTAAACAAATACGTAGTCAGATGGTAATGAATGCCATAGAGAAAAAGAAACAAAGTGAAGGGGATAGGGAATATCCTCATGAGACAGTCCAGTATGGTGGCCAAGGGGCTGCTGCTGGGAACCACCAGGATGAGAATTTTGGCTCTGCCATTTCCTAGTTGTGTATCTGGGAGTGTTTGTGTCCCTTCTTGCCTCAGTTTTCTTATCCATATATTGAGGGTGACAGTACTTATGCTGTTAAGATGTACAAAGATTAAGGGAAGTGACGCATTGTAGTAAAATACTCAAAAAGTATTGTTTTTTATTGTAAAATTTCTCATTTTAATCCTTTTTTTTAAAAAACCGAGGTAAGGATTTTTTGATAAACTAATTGGGAAAGTGGAAGAAATCATTTCTTTCTTGGTTGGTTTTGAACATGTAGCTTGATGTATTTTATTTAATTCTAAGGATTTTGGACTGACTTCTTAATGATACAGAATTTATTTCAGTAATTAGTAAGATATAGAGTTTTTATCATTCAGTTTTCCAAGTAAATTACCTGGGATTTCAAGTGAATGTGAAAAATCTTGCAATATGGAATCATAATCCAAGCTTAAGGCTAAATCTATGACATATTGTATCCAAAACTTAGTTGATTTAGTCCTAGCAGTTTAGAAGCTAACCTGACGTGTTAGGTGTTTGTCTAAAAAATGTTCCTCATTGTTGACTTACTGTAAAACTTGTTTATGAAGATAAAATTTTTGTTTAGAGGTTTTTTTTAATATCACGAGAAATTTTCAGATTGGAATTTCTTTGGCATGTTTATAGTTGTAAAGCTCTTTATAATGTAGTAGCAGTGTGTGATCAGTGAAGCTTGATCACTGATACGCATGCCTATTGTGCGTTTCAGGAAATGACCTTTGTGTGAGTGCACAAGATGTGGTCCGTGTGGTTTCTGGCTTTACCTTTCCATGTGGGAGAGTCTGTCCCTCGGTGGTGTCCCTTCAGAACCCTCACCGGCCCCTCTCGAACCGTGCAGGTGTTAGATGGTGCTGACAGCCAGTATTCGGGGATGCAGATTGGACAGCCACAGGACGAGGATGAGGAAGCCGCAGGCATTCTTCCAGATGAGGATGCAGATGCTTTCAGAACCTCTTCAGTTGGTATGTGGACATCAGCAGTGCACTGTGGAATAATCTGGTTTCAACCTGACATCTCTTTTACCTTAGCTTCCAGGAAGAGATCTTTAGATAGCTTTGTTTTCTGAGCTGTAAATAGCAAATGTGGAAGGTTAGTTGAGGAATGACTGTCCTTGGTTTTGGTCTAAATCCTGAACTTTCATGTGGACTTTGTGTAAATATGCATATTGATTTCTTGAACTAGAAACTTGTCACTCAATCTTGATTTCTCTGATTTTGAAGCCCTTCAGCAAGCACATTTATTGAAAAGCATGGGCCACAGCAGACAGCCCTCTGACAGCAGTATAGACAAATTTGTCTCCAGAGATGAAGTTACCGAACCAGGAGATCAAGAAAACAAGGTGAGATATTTGGGCATGAGAACACTTGGCATTCTGAGCTCTTGTGAGAGTTTAAAATCACTCTGGCTCCTGTCTGCTGTGCTCCTCGCTTTCCCATCTCTGAGCTTCTACTCCGCTATTCCCCCTAAATATCAACCCCTTCCTGGGTGTGCTCTTCTTTTCTGCCCCTCCAGGTACTACCCAGACCCTTGAGAACTACCTGGAGTTCTGCCTCCTTGAGAGTCCTTCTCAGACAAATCTGCCTTGTACTGATTCCTATCTCCCCTGATTTCTTGGGCCATTCATTTGATGGTCGTGCATAGTCTTGGAGCATTTCTTGTTTTTATTCATTGAATTATTCATTTGATTGTTTATAGTGGTAAAATACATAAAATATAAAATTTATGATTGTAACCGTGTGAAGTGTACAGCTCCATGGCATAAGTGCATTCACATTGTGCAGCTATCACCACCCTCCATCTCCAGAGCTCTTCATCTCCCCAGATTGAAGCTCTGTCCCCATTAACCACTAACTTCCCATCCTTCCTTCTCCTGGCCCCTGGCTCCCACCATCTGCGTTGTGTCTATATGTGACTATTCGAGGGGAAGCTCAGCTAAGTGGAACCAGGCAGTCTTTGTTCTTTTGTGACCGGCTTGGTAACATTTCACTTGGTAAATGTTCTCAGTGTTCATCCATGTTGTAAGAGGTGTCTTCCTCCATAAGACTGAGTAATACCTCACTGTGTGGATGGACCACATATTGTTTTTCTGTTCATCTGTTGATAGGCACTTGGGTTGCTTCTGTCTTTTGGCTATTATGAGTGATGCTGCTAGGAACCTGGCATGTAGGCATCTTTTGGATGTACACCCAGAAGTGGGATTGCAGAGTCATAGGGTAGTTCTAGTTTTAGTTTTTTTCGAGATCCCTGCACACTGCTTTCCCTGATAGCTGCACCGGTTTGCATCCCACCAGCGACATGTTGGGTTCCAGTTTTCCCCATGTCCTCGCCCAAGGCTTGTCATTTTCTGGCTTTTTTTTTTTTTTTTTTTTTTTTGGAGTAGCCATCCTACTGGGAGTGAGGTTGTAGATCATTGTGATTTTGACTTGTTTTGACTTGCATTCCCTAATGATGAGTGATGGGGGACATCTCTTCCTGTGTTTACTGGCCATTTGTATGTTGTCTTTGGAGAAATGTCTGTTCAAGCCCTTCGCTCGGTTTTTAATCAGGCTTAGGAATTTTTTGTTGTTAAGTTATCCATTGAATTGTCTGTAAAATCTCTCTCTATTGCTTACTGCTTATAAGTGTCTTGTCTTCTCAGTTCTAAATTCCCCGAAGGTGAGAAATTGTCCATAGTCCCTCTGTAGCTGCCCAGTCTCTGCACTTCCTTCCAAGTCCTGCTCAGGCACAGATGTGTCTGTGCCATCTCTGCTTTGGGCATTCCCAGGGCTCTTGCACTCTGTGCCTGAGTGCTTCCCCTTGTGTAGATGGTGGTTCATCCTGTCCTTTCCCAACAGCCTCTCCTGAGTGCTGGTGCCCCCCCCCCCCCCCCCCCACGCATTGGACTTCTCCCCGCCACAGTCTCCGTGACCCTACAGTGTAGCTGCCTCTGACCACTCTGGATCTGTTCCAGCATGGTCTAAGGCCAGGCTTTCATGGGACAGAGATAGGTATCTCTGTGTCCCCAGCACCTGGCATAGTTGCTGCTCTGGACCTATTTTTTGAACACACTGACGAGTGACTATAGTGGTTCCTTGATCATAAGACAAACGATCATAAGAAAGTGTCCATTTCTTTGTTGTAGCCTTGCCGGATCAAAGGTGACATAGGACAGTCTACCGATGATGATTCTGTTCCTCTTGTCCATTGTGTCCGCCTCCTGTGTGCATCATTTTTGCTGACTGGGGAAAAAAATGGTATGTATAGCAGAGCAAGTACAGAGCTGAGGGAAGTGCCTAGGTCTCAAGGTCAACTTGGTGACTGGTGCCTCATCACCACAGCAGAGGGAGGGAGTAGAGTCTGGGGTGAGCGGTGGTCCTTTTCACTGATGGGAGAAGGAGGGAGTGATGGGGGAGCTGGGTTCCTGGGTCTTGTTTTGTTTATGTGGAAACTAGCTGTCTGCCACTTTGAAGGTCACTTTGCTGCCTTCCTTGCAGTTTTGGTTCCAGACAGGGACGTGCGGGTCAGTGTGAAGGCACTGGCACTCAGCTGTGTTGGAGCTGCTGTGGCCCTTCATCCTGAATCTTTCTTCAGCAAACTTTATAAAGTACCTCTTGACACCATGGAATACCCTGGTATGTTACAAGTTCACAGCCTATTCCTCATGTTTAATCATTGCTTTGAAAACTATTTCAGATCATCTTGGCTATTTTAGTTTAGAGTAATGTTTTTTGAGTTAATTTGTGGCATTTTTGAACTGTGTTGTAGCTGTATATAAAGCACATAAATCATAATGTTTTTTGTTTTTTGGACTCCCTGTAGATGCAATGTTTAGTTTAAACACACATGATGAAACAATAGAAATGTGGGAACATAAGAGCCAGTTTACATACATATTGGATTTATACCAAAAGCACAAATTTTGTATAATCAAAATTGCTTTGGGTCACACTCAGCCAGGCCAGATGTTCACACTCAGAGACAAGTGCGACCCGAGACCAGCAGAGCACCAGCAGATCCAGGCTCCTGTAGCACACGTTCTGGGACATTCTCTCATGTTGGAGTAAATGGGGGAGGAACCCCACTTCTAAAATTACCCTCCCGAGTTCTCCCCCTTTCTTTGGGCGAGGGGACACACTTGTGCTTTTGAATTCATATTAGGTAAGTGTGGACTAGTTTGAGTTTCTCTAATCTTTTTTATTTTTTTAAGTGAAATCTTAGAATTTTGATTATTGGCTGGCAGCCTGGAATTATAATCCAGAACATCTATTGTGTTGAAGTGATATCACGGCTATGATGAATCTAGAATCTTTAAACCCCATGATATTTTTTTACCAAATCTATATTCTAGATTTGGAATCCTCCCTCGCCTTTCTTCTTCTTTTTTTTTTTTCCTTTCCTGAGAATTAAACTTTTCTTCTGAGTTAGAAAATGGATGGTAGGGGCTTGTACAGTGGCTGGGCAATTTATCTCTACAGAGGAGCAGTATGTGTCAGACATCCTGAACTACATCGACCACGGAGACCCCCAAGTCAGAGGAGCCACGGCCGTTCTCTGCGGAACCCTCATCTCCTCTATCCTCAGCAGATCCCGCTTCCAGGTGGGAGATTGGATGGGCACCGTCAGGACCCTGACAGGTAATGGCAGAACTTGCAGTGTATTTCCTAGGTAGAACTCTGTAGTTCAAGTTTGCATAAAGGCGCTGTTTGCTCTTCTGGTTAGGAAGTACATTTTCTCTGGCGGACTGTGTTCCTTTGCTGCAGAAAACTTTGAAGGATGAATCTTCTGTTACTTGCAAGTTGGCTTGTACAGCTGTGAGGGTAAGTATAATCTTTTGTGAAAATCAATTCTTTGATTAGTGGAAATTTTACCTTTGTTACCATTAAAATTGTGTTTAATGCTAAATATTCGTAGACCTTCTAAAGCTGTGAACAACAGTAAACATGGATGTGTCCACGACTCCATTGCAGAAAGCATTACCAAGAAAGGTTTATTTAATAGAGTGTAGCATAAGTTTTAATACTCAGGGTATTTGTTTGAAATGCTCCTTTCCTAAAGGATCTTGCTTTACACCTTGCTAACATGAAGCATAAAACCTGTTGAATTAGACACCACTGGTGCTCTCAGGCCCATAGAGTGCTGAGTTAATGGGAGCTGTGAGGTTATTTAGTGACCTCTGTGTGAGGTCTGTGCAGCGCCTCCAGCCTTGACACAGCAGTGTGGTGAATCTTTGTAGATCAGATGTTCCATAAATCACTATTGGCCAATCAAAAACAGTAAAGATTGACCAGTAAAAAAGCAAAAACCTAATAGTTGTCAAATTAATTAGGATACCTTCCCTTTTCACAATTTCATGGCCAGAATTGTTCTTAGTTCCAAATGTTTGCCAGGTTTCAGGTGGTCCGTCCCTCTGGGAGCAGAGGGAAGTATGCCAACAGCATGGCAGGTTGCTGACCTGGAGTTAGCTTGCACACGCTGTGTGCAAGTGCCTGCATGTGCACAGAGGGGCAGGAAGGGTACAGCCACGGGAGCTGTGCCATCACAGTGGGCTGAAGAGTACATGGCCACTTAGCAAAGGACAGGGGTCCAGAGTTGGTCCTGGGTCTGAGACTTGTTTTAGAATGGAGTGGTTTACCACTGATACATGGTCGTGAAATTGGCGTCTGGGAGTAGAGGCCATGACCAAGACAGAAACGGGAGGAAGAAGGGAAGAAAGAAAGAAGGTGATATGAAAAGGACATGTTTAGTTTTAAACTTGAGTTAATGACATTTCTGAGGGGAAAAGTGCAGCATCCCGGCTGCAGTTAGAAGAGGAAGAATCGGGTATGGAGGCGTGATGTCGTAACTGTGAGGCAGCAGTGACGGTGTAGGGTTGACCCTGATGCCGTTCCTTGGTGGTCTTGTCTTCCAGCACTGTGTCATGAGTCTCTGCAGCAGTAGCTATAGTGAATTGGGATTACAGCTGATCACCAACGTGCTGACCCTGAGGGATAGTTCCTACTGGTTGGTGAGGACAGAGCTCTTGGAAACTCTTGCAGAGATTGACTTTCGGTAAGTGAATCAGGTTCATGAGGTTAGGAAACCAAAGCTCTTTGGGAGTTTGAACTAGGAATATTGAAAGGGCCGGGACAGTTGCTTCACATACTAATTCATGATGGTTGTCAAGTAAGCTGTGAGTCGGGAGTGTGGGTGGTGTGGAGAGCTGACGCTTTCTCAGCTTGCTCTGTGCTTGGGATCTTAAAACACGGGTAGAATAGTAGGTCTCTCTGGTGGTTTTAGTCATCTGAAGGTTCTGGATGGCGAGAACAAGCAATTTCAAACTTACCTTACTTCTGCTTGTAAGTGAAGGGGAACTTCCTCCTCTTTGTACCGAACCTGGATCACAGAGCCCAGCTATACTCACTGCAATTAAACAATAACTTGATGCCTTTTTCATTTTCTAAGAGTAAGTTTGGTTTAAGATGTTTTCTTTCAGTTCTTTCTTTTTGAAGGGGAAATTTTTAGTATTTAGGCATTTCAGTATTTTTCAAGCCACTGTTACAAAGTGCCTGTTACATGCCTGGCTCGGGGGTTAGTGCTTTCTGTGGTTAGTTACTTTCTCCCACATAACATCTCTGTGGATTAGGGGTTGCTCTCAGCTCTGCCTTGTAGAGAGGGACCCTGTGTGGCGGGCGTGAGGAATCCCAGGCCGCTCAGAGTCACAATAATAGATGTTGATATTTATTTTGAAGAAAAATGGTTTACTGAGTCTGAAATGAGGAGAGGAATATGAAGTCTGTTTACTTAAAAACCTTTGTCCTTCTGTGGGTCTGAGAGGTGCTACCTCTCCGGTCTTCCCCGGTGGCTGGACAACCCCTGCCACCACCACCGCCTTCTGTGTCCCATCAGGGTCTGGCAGGCTGACACTGGGTATTTGTGGAGTAACTAAATTGTTTTGTGTTAAAAATGTTCCTTTGTTAGGTTGGTGAGCTTTTTGGAGACAAAAGCAGAAAACCTGCACAGAGGGACTCATCATTACACAGGGGTAAGCAGTTCATTTTTATGAGGCTGTGTAACTGCTAGGAGTTGCACTTTCCTAGGGGTGTGTGTCTCCTCTGAGTGTGCTCTGTATCAGATGGACTCCGGGATTCAGGTTGTGACAGTTGTGATTGTGTATGTGAGTAAGACTAGTGATCGTGAGCTCTTACTCAGTGGCCTTCCAAAATATCTTACCTGAAATTGGGTTAAATACAGATGTTTTATCTATTTCTGTTATACTTTTCTCCGAAGCTCTTAAAACTACAAGAACGAGTGCTCCATGATGTTGTCATCTATCTGCTTGGGGATGAGGACCCCAGAGTGCGGCATGTTGCTGCAGCGGCATTAATGAGGTATTTTCTTTTTTTTTTTCTTTTTTTTCTTTTTTTTTAATGAGGTATTTTCCAAGCATTTTCTCACTGCTCACTTTTCATTGTGGAAGCACTAAAGCAGTAAGAGGAAGGGAGTTGGATCATCCAGAGAGTAGGTGAGCATTGCCAGATCCTGGGTGCTCACTTTACTTTCAGCTCCTTTGAAACCATCAGAAGAGAGACTATTTACCGTGCACAAGTCTAAAGTGAGGGTGAAAACTGCAAAACAGTGTAGCCTCCTAGTGTAAAAGTGATGTGCTTTCCTTGTCAGAAGTTTGAAATATAGAGAAGAGCACGCGAAGAAAATAGAAATCGTCTTCAGTTCTGCTATCAGAGATATCACTGTGAATATGTTGAGGTATATATCCTGTGTACAGGTCTCTTCTTCAAAATTGGGGCCATGTGTATGTGCGATTTTGTGATCTGATCATTTCCACGTACTATGTTATTACGTCTTCCTGCTATCAGACTTTTCTAAAAAAGAAATTGTAACCACCAGTGATGTCTAGGGCAGCACCCTGTATTCACATAATGTTTATATTTTAGTACTGAAATGTGTGATGTGTCATACACTATGAGATCAGTGAAAGCTATGCATACTGTTTCAGAAAAAGAAATTTTAGTGGCCAGTATTCTGTAGTTGTGACAAACTTTTGTATAAATATTATTCGGTTGGCTATTAAGTTTTCTTTGACTTAAATAATGAATAATGCTCATAAATACTGTTATACATAAACGTTTACATATACATTTTTTCCTTAGAATTAATTCTTGTAAGTTGGGTTACTAGGCCAAGCTTTTTTGATGTTTTGTTGTTTTTTTAAGTTTTTCATAGCTTTACTGAAGTATGATTTTCTAAGATCCCTTAACATTTTAAGTACACAATTTAATTATAGTGAACTTACAAAATTGTGTAACCATCAACCATCCCAGTTTTAGAACATTTCCATCACCCCAGAAAGATCCCTTGTGCCCGTTTGCAATAACTCCCAGCCCCAGGCAATCACGAATCCACTTCTTTTTCTGGATATTTCATGTAAATGGGATCATACAGTAGATGGACTTTGGCCTCTGGCTTTTTTCCCTTGGTTTTCAAGGTTCATCCCTGCTGTTGTGTGTGCCCGTAGTGTGTTCCTTTTATTGCTGCATAGTGTTCCATTATGTGGGTGATACTGTATTTTCTTTATCCATTCACCAGGTGATTTATATTATTTCCACTTTTTTGGCTACTGTGAATTGTGTTGGTTGAACATTTGCCCATAAGACTTTGTGTGGACATATGTTCTCACTTCCTTTGGGTCAGTACCTAGAAGTGGATTTTTTATGGGTTTTGGTACGTGAAATTGTTCTTCGGAAACATACCAGTCTCTACTCTTAACGACCAGAATATGATTCTTCTCACCAAAACAAATATTTCAAAAAAGGTTGAACATGTGTCAGTTGTTGAGGCAGAAATGGGTATTTCTTTTTAAAATAACTTCTCTTTTAAAAGTAACACATTTACAAACAAAATTTAGGGAAAATACAAAATAGGAAATAAAAATCTTTGTGATCAGACTATGCAAAACCGAAGTTCCATTTTGATGTATATTTTTTCTGTTTTCATCATCATTTGCATATTTCTTGATTACATGTGAGGTGTACCTTTTCATGCACTAAATTGGGTTTGTATGACTTGCCTAATCAATGATTTTAGACCTTTACCATTTTCTGCAAATGATAACCATTTATTTTACCTTAGAAAAAATTGTACTTATGACCATATCTCCATAGCAGAGAGATTTTAATTAAAGATACTAGAGTTTGCAAACAAATGTGATAAAATAGTTGATTGTTTCTAAAAGTTCTGAGTCCTGTCCACAAGTGTATGAGTACACTCATGCAAAATATGCCCAGTGTTGATTGCAGAAACGAACCCTTCTGTTCTTTTAGGAAATGTTGCCTGTGTTCTGCTTTTGAGTTTAGATTTGTGAGGGTCCTTAGCTAGAGCTTCACCGTCTGGGAATGTGTGTGATGGTTTTGCAGGCAGAATTGCAAAAGCGAGTAAGGGCCAGCCCCTGGCGTTCAGATCTGCCCTGTGCTCAGTACTTTCCATGGACAGTGGCTTCATGTACTTGTTCATCTGGCTCAAGATGACTAGAAAGAGAACTTGAAATCAAAGCATTTTATCACATGTAGAGAAAAGTACTTAATTGTACGGCAGACAAAAAGCAAGTACAGCACCTAGTTATTTCGGGGTTGGTGTGACTGGTGTGCAGGTGATTGGTCCCATAGCCAGAAGCCCCATTCTGGTGTGCTGGAAGGCCCTATGAGGGTGGCAGGTGCTGTTCTGTCCTTCAGGCCTAACCACCTCAGCAGAGAAGGGTGGGGAATCACAGGTGAATTTCATAGACTTCTGTCAGTAAATACACCTTATTTCTCTGATAGGCTTGTCCCAAAGCTGTTTTATAAGTGCGACCAAGGACAAGCTGACCCCGTGGTGGCTGTGGCGCGAGATCAAAGCAGTGTTTACCTGAAGCTCCTCATGCACGAGGCGCAGCCTCCATCTCACTTCTCCGTCAGCACCATAACCAGGTATGCGCGCTGCGTGCATCCTAACGTTGGCGGTGGGGGGTGGGGGGTGCCCTTTCCTGACACCTTTCTTCAGGGCTCTGATGTAACACATCGTGCTTTCTAGAGAAGGAGCTTCAGGTATGAGGGTGTTTGCGTAGGTGATCTTCGGAATTCGCTGCCTGCCTCTTCATTTAGCAGGCTCTGCTATAGTCACAGGGACTTTGTGAATCTTCTAATCACATACTGATAAATGGGTTTTTGTGTGTGCCATTTATGCTGTGTCTTATCTAAAAACCTGTCTGATGACTTTTTCAATTTGTGTTGCCAGTGAAGAGTATGATGTGGTTATGTCATTCCCCCCTCCCCGGCCTTTAGGTAACTGGGCTATTGAGAGTGGCAGTGTTAGGTAGGATTGGCTACTGGTGCACAGTGGTTTGCAGTTAACCACTATTTATGTCTCTTGTGAGAAGCTTTTAAATGCCATTGCCGTTGGCACACAGTCTGCTCACATCTGGTCTCAGGTAAGCACACAGACTGGAAGTCGTTAGTACAGAAATGCTTTAATGAAGCAGTCATTCCTTAGAATTTTAGTTTGCAAAGAAGCTTGCAGAAGTGGTCATAAAAGATTATTGTGCAGTTTTCACTGTGTGTCTTAAATGTTATTTTTAAAATGAATTTTTATATGTAGCTCTCCTTTCTGTTAGTGGCAATTTTATTTAAAAGTTTAGATATCAAGGCTGAGATGTTTGCTTGATGCTTTTGTTTTGAATTTGAAATTCAGCTTGTCAAATTTGGAAGCTACTCCTCAGTAGATATTATGTCTTCTCATGTAAAGATTGCTTTAAAAAACACATGGAAATAATTTTCTCAGAGAAAAATTTTTTTAAACCTAAGAAGTGTTTTTATCACTTCTTCTGAAAGAAGTGATGTTTTCTTCTCTCTGAAAAGGTTCCTCTAAGATAAGCAAAAGCAGCATGATGGTATCTCATTATCAGGAGTTGAGCAATCTTAGGGTAAATGGTTTCTGAGTGTCATTTCAGAGAATGCCAGCAGAGATGAGTATAATATTTGCATTCAAATTGGTATCTCAATAAAACTTTGTTTTTTTTTTTTTTTTCAATAAAACTTTGAAAGTCTTCCCAGTTTCATACTTAGGCTGGCCTTTGGACATTGGCTGTCTTGCTTTGGCTCTTGGGTGGAAAGCACCATGGCCAGTGATGTGGCACTGTTTTGCACCTTAGCTAGCAGCTCTTTGAGAATTGATGTGGGAAGATAAAAGAAGTCTTCTCCTGAGTTTTGTTGTTGAGTTCTGAGGACACTAAGGGATTCAGAAGTGAATCCAGCACTAATCCTGTGTGGGCTCCGCTTACAGGGTGGGTGACTTAGAATTTGTATATAACTTCAACAAGGGGTTGAAATCAGTATGTGCCATGAGTGCAGTGTTGGGAAGCACCTTGGCAGCCCCACAGTGGGACGAGTACTTTCTTCTTCCCTGGAATCAGGAGTAGCTTCAAGAAGGATTTTTTCCCAGCTTAAAAGTTTGAAAAATAGTTGCTTTGGATGTATGGAGAGGTGGCAGGCAAGCAGGCAAGGAAGGCTATGGCTGGGCAGTCTACCTGGGCTCTGTGGCGCAGATGTTCAGGATGAGCTGGGACCAGGAGGGGACTTTGTGCCACCACTGTAGTGATATGTGGTTCATGTCCAGTCTGTTGTTCACTTCAAAGTCAAAACTGCTGTAACATCTCATGGGCTTTAATCTTAAACTTTGAAGTGCCATTTGAATTTTGGAAGTACCATAAGCTTTAATAGTAGTTTTTAGTCTCCATGTTTTTCTCATTAGAATCTACAGAGGCTATAACTTACTACCGAGCATGACAGACGTCACTGTGGAAAACAACCTCTCCAGAGTCATTGCAGCAGTTTCCCGCGAATTGGTCACGTCAACCACACGCGCGCTCACAGTAAGTCTCCTTGGTTGGCTTTGCAAAATTGATTCTGGGTTTGTGCAGCCGGGTTTTCATGGTGAGTTGCTGTGTGAGAGCTCTTGAACACAGGGCTCACTGAGAACTTGTGCTTCTGGGAGCAGAATCTGGGTTTATTCTAATGGAAATGTAAACAACGGTTTGTTTTTCTGCTTATGAAAGTACTACATGCTCATTGTAAAATACCCAGCCGATACAGAAGACATGAAACTGAGAATAAAAGCTGCCATACTCTGAGTTGGTAACATGTTAGAAGTTCGAAATACCTCCAATAGAACTGCCTCAGTGATGTGTGATGTTCACCAAGGAGAAGGAATCAGAAATACCAGCTAAAGTGTTTGTGTAATGTACTTGTATCATTATCTGTGACGATGACATTGGGAAGGAACCGTGCTGTCCAAGAATGCACAGATGATTAAATTCTGATTCCGGCGAAACTCCATATACGGTAGCGTATTTATTACGCACCTATTAACATGCTATAGGGGATGTTTTATGCTATAGAAGGATGGAATTTGGATTATAATAGTTACAGACTGGGAAGAGGCCTGGGGTGCTTGCATGTAGCCCGATCTCTGTTGTGAAGTCCTGTTCATGTGTGGACATTCTCACATACTCAGGAAACTGACTGGCAGAAAATGGCCAAAATGAATATTAGGACTGTGATTTTTGTTTCCTTCTTTATCTTTTTTAGATATTTATAAGTTTTCTAAAACGAACAAAGGTAACTTTCGTCATTAGAAATAGAGAACGTTAAAAAAAAAAGAAATAGAGAACGTTATACAAAGTAGTGTTAATTTGCTGAGTACCAGGTTAATGCTTAACATTTATTTTATGTGACAGAAGAAATGCTTACCTGTTGTAAAAAACGCCAACAATTAGGATTAAGCTGTCTTAATAAGTACCTATGTGCCTTTTTTTTTTTTTTAAGATTTTATTTATTTATTCATGAGAGACACACAGAGACATAGGCAGAGGGAGAGGGAGAAGCAGGCTCTATGCAGGGAGCCTGATGTGGGACTTGATCTCGGTTCTCCAGGATCAAGCCTCGGGCTGAAGGCAGCACCAAACCGCTGAGCCACCCGGGCTGCCCCATATGTGCCTTTTTAACCTAAGTATTGTTTGGCCTCTCTGGTTTGGTCTTCCCTTGATTTATTTAAAATATCATAAACTTGACTTATTTGTATTTACTCTGGCTCCCATGTGTCGTGCGCTGTTCTAGGCTTGAGATGCAAACAAAGAGGGTCCCTGCTCTTGTGGTGCTTGCAGTCTAGTCAGGAGATGGCCATCAACAAGCTTGGGTGCAGGAGCGAACAGGGTGGAGAGGAGGGGTGCTCCAGGCACAGAGGGGAGGCAGGACCGCTGCCATTCCAGCTGCTGGCCTATCCTCAGGGCATGTGATGGTCCCTCTGTACAGCCTCTTGTTTCCCATCCCTACTCTGTCTTTGAAGGATGAATTAGAACCATGGTAGGACAGATAGCTTATCGTTAGATACAGGTCTCAGTTATGCTTTCATTGTTTGTACTTTTGATGAAGCAGGTTCAATTTAATCAACGTTTTTTGTGCATGGCTGTGATTTTACTATTCTTTTCTCCTTTAGTTTGGATGCTGCGAAGCTCTGTGTCTCCTTTCAACTGCCTTTCCTGTCTGCATTTGGAGTTTAGGTTGGCATTGTGGGTATGTATTGTTCTCACAACAGTTATCTATACTTGTGTGATACAGACATTGCTATTGGAATCCCATGTTTTCTTTCTTCAATCTTTTATCAGTTTGACCTTTTGGAAAAATACCTAATGGGATATTTGCTTCTGTCCTGTCAGCTGTGTGGGAAACTAGTGATAGAGCTCTCAGAAAATCTGGATTTGCTGTCATTCTCATGGGTGTCAAGTGCTCACTCTTAAGTGCTTTGGAGGATTTCAGGGTATCATTTGTTAGGTTCATTTTGGAGAATTCACACATGCTGGCAAAACGTTTCTAATTGGCTTGATTTTTTCCCAGAATTCTACGCTAGGTACTAGAAGTTTAGAAACATTTTTTGTTTGAAATCAGATGTGACCTGTCATATAGAATCATGATTCTATAGGGACTGTGAAGCTTATATGAGCAGTTTCCATTTAAAAATGATATTCTTCCAGTAGATGGCCATAGTAGCATCTGTGAAATGGTTTTGAGTCTCCTACAGTACTAAGGAATAAGTTTTTATTATGTGTACAGATTGCTGAGAAAAATTTTGGTGACTCACCATCCTATTTGGAATTAAGTGCAAATTTCTTGTGTGTGTCAGCATATGGCCAGCTAACATTTGCTTAGGGTGGATGCTTAGGCCAGCTAACATTGCATCCTCTGGTCTAGAAGGGTTGCTTCCCTTTGTCCACAGGTGGTTACTGAGCATAGATCCAGCCTCTGACCTGACTTAAAGCAACTCTGGGATTGGAGTTAAATATGCTGAGTCAAAATTCAGAGAAAGCTAAAAAGTTAAAAAATATAGTTTCCGTAGTTTTTAGTTTCCATAGTTTTAATCACATCTGCTACCTGGTTTCATTTTTCAAAGATTGTTTGGAGCTGTGGTTTACAGGAAGGATGTTAATTAACAATAGTAAAATCACTTTATGAGCTGGTATAAAACGTAGGGTGACACACCGCCTTCTTGGTTCATTACAAGAAGGCAAGATTGTTCGATTTAAGGTATTCATCATTTGACCTGGCAAATTTTCACTTCCAGGGTGCCTCCACTAAGCACCTCAGATGAGTCTAGAAAGAGCTGTACTGTTGGCATGGCCACGATGATCCTCACCTTGCTCTCATCTGCTTGGTTCCCACTGGATCTCTCTGCCCATCAGGATGCTTTGGTTTTAGCCGGAAACTTACTTGCAGGTATTGGTACTGAGCTGAAACAGGGACTTCAGGTCTGTAGCTTGGGTTTCCTTCTTTTTTTTTTTTTTTTTTTTTAATTTTTATTTATTTATGTTAGTCACAGAGAGAGAGAGAGAGGCAGAGACACAGGCGGAGGAAGAAGCAGGCTCCATGCACCGGGAGCCTGATGTGGGATTCGATCCTGGGTCACCAGGATCGCGCCCTGGGCCAAAGGCAGGCGCCAAACCGCTGCGCCACCCAGGGATCCCTTGGGTTTCCTTCTGATGAGTGGGGTGGTGAGCACGTGGAAGGAAAATACTATGAGGTCATTGCCAGTGATGGTTCGATCCTCTAGCCAGAATGTCTAGTGTGATCAGCATGGGTGTGTGCTGTGGGCAGCTGTTCTGAGCTGAGTAGTTTAATGGCTTTTAAGGTTATTTATTTATTTATTTATTTATTCATTCATTCATTCATTCATTCATTCATTCATTCATGAGCCACAGAGAGAGAGAGAGAGAGGCACAAAGACACAGGCAGAGGGAGAAGCAGGCTCCACGCAGAGAGCCCAACATGGGACTGGATCCCGAGTCTCCAGGATCACACCCTGGGCCAAAGGCAGTGCCAAACTGCTGAGCTGCCCGGGCTGCCCATGAGCTGAGTAGTTTAAAGGAGCTCTTTCCCTGCATAGCCCCTTAGTCAGCTACAGGTAAACTCGTTTCTAATTTAATTTTAGTGAGCACCATATGCCAGGCACCATGTGTGTACGAAAGCATGATATGTGGGCTCTGTTCTCAAGTCACTCGTGAGTTCAATGGGTGACATGTACAAGAAAGTACAGTGGCAGCACAGAGTGGTTGTAATCACTCCTGTGGGGGACCAGGACAAGAAACAGGATTTATGGGTTAGTGGGAAAAGGCACACCAGATGGAGGGCGTAGCTTGTTTGAAGGCATGGACACATGAAAAATTATGTGACACTTAAGGACTGTAAATAGTTTGGGATGTCAGGTGAGGATGAGGATGGAGGAAGGGGACAGAGGATGTGGCTGGTGAAGAAGGAGGCCACTGAACTTGATGGGTATGCAGTGCTACCTTATTAAGTCCTTGTTCAGGAGGACTGTGGTGTTTGCTGCGGGAGGTCTGGGAACAGCCTCATGGAGGGGCTAGCGGTGGAGCTGGTCCCTTAGCTGGCTTGAGTGTGGCTTGGAGGACGAAGTAGGGAAACCCACTTGGGAGGTTCTTGGTGCAGTGGAGGTGAGAGAGATCTCAGCAAGATCTTGGCCTTGGACTGTGGGGGAGGACACTGACTGGAAGAAGCTGGAGGGCAGGGTCAGCAGGCCATGGCCACCAGTGGGACTTAGGTTGTAAAGATCCGGAGGGCACATCCTGGGTAGGTGCACGTACGGTGGTAACATTCGTGAAAATCTGTTTCCTGGCGAGCAGGAGGTATCTGTTGGCCATCAAGTGGAGATACGCAGCAACCTCGGAGTAGATGTGTCTCGGTGACTGAGCTTCCCTAGTGATTTCTCTTTCCCCATTGTGCCATGTCACAGCCAGTGCCCCCAAATCTCTGAGAAGTTCATGGACCTCTGAAGAGGAGGCCAACCCAGCAGCCTCCAAGCAGGAAGAGGTCTGGCCAGCTTTGGGTGACCGGACCCTGGTGCCCATGGTGGAGCAGCTCTTCTCCCACTTGCTGAAGGTGATTAACATCTGTGCTCACGTCTTGGACGATGTGGCTCCCGGACCAGCAATAAAGGTAACTTCAGACACAGCCTCAGTGTCCCTGTGGGCGCCAGACCTGCCTCTCCTCACTCACCTGCCCGTGCCTTATTCTCTTCTGCTTTAAACAAACAAAATTGCTCATGCAGTGACTCTAAATTTAACACCAAAATGTGTCATCAACTTTGTAGCTCTCTTAGTACCATCATTAGTTGCTGTCATTTCTAAGAAAGAACTAGTTAGCTTTTATGCTTTCATCGTTAGCCAGGAAAGCTCAGGATTGAAATTGTTGACTTAGGTAACTCATTTGCTATCTCCTAGAACATTTGCAAGTTGTCTTGCTTCTCTGTGAAGTACAGTTCCACCAAATCAGTGTAAAAACAAGTGGTAAACTCTTTGCACAGTGAATTTAAGAGAGATGAGTGTATTTATAATTATATCTGATTATATATTGGATATATGCTCTCCCCTGGGTCTTCCATCTCAATTTACGTTCATCATGAAAAAACTCTTCTAATTTCACATTCCCTGTTAGCAGCCTTTTGGTCTTCCCCTCACTACAAACTTCTCTGAAGAGTCATGTGTCTCACCGCTCCAATGCTGGCCTGGGCTTGGTCTGCTGCTCCGGCCATTGATCCTTTAATCCCTGGCCAGTCAGCTTTTGGTCATCACTCTTCGTAACCACCCTTCCCTCCTGAGATCATTCTTTGCATCTCGTGGGTACCCCTGGGGTCCTGTCTCACTTTTCTTCCTCCCTTGGTGCCACCACGCCGGTCCTGACATAGGCATGCCCACTGGCCTCTGGGTTGGCTCTTGTTTTTCTCTAGCCACTCTGCTTCCCAGGCACTTCGTGGTTTCATCTCTCTGCCCTCCACAAATGGCTCCCAGGCTCTGTCCTAGGTTGGTCTCTTTCTTGATACTTCCAGGGCCAATACCATCCAGTACAACTCTATGCAAGGATGGAAATGTCCTGTGTCTATGCCAGCCAGGACAGTAGCCACTAACAACATGTGGCGAGTGAGCACTTGAAACATGGCCAGTGCAGCTGGGGAGCTGAGCTTCTAATTTTGTTTTAATTGTCATTACGTTGAAATGGCCACGTGTGGACCGTGGCTCTAGCGGGACACGGGACAGGGCAGCTTGGTTGTCAGGTCTGCTCTGGTCCTCAATGTTCACATGTCAGAGACCCCAGCTTTGGAGCGTCAGTCCAGAAACATGCTATTTGTCTATGTGGATGGCTTGCAGATCTCAGACACAGCATGAATCTGAGCTGCTCAGCCTCACCCCTGCCCGTGCCTGCCATGTTCCCCTCACTTTGTACTTTGTCAACTAGAAACAGCACCTCAATTCTGCTTGTTCAGTCCATGTTTTCCCTACAAAATATCTTGCAGATACCCATATATGCATGTGCACACGTGTGTACATGTACACAAACTGGTGCAAATACACACACATGTAGGTGAATACACACACACGTCTTTGCTTTTGCTGTCACTGTTCTGGTGCAGACTAGTGGCCTGAATGGAGTATGACAGCTGCCTCTCTTCCCCACCTCCTCCTCCAGACAGTATTGTTATGTCCTCCAACTATAGCTCACGTGTCCGAAGAGTAGGATTCGGTTGGTTTTAGTATGCCCATAGTCTTGTGGCCATCGCTATGGTCCATTTAGAACCTGGAAAGGAGCACAATGCCCTTTAGGTGTCACCTCCAAGCTTCCCATGGCCCCCAGCTCCAGGTAGCCACCACCTACTTGGTGTTTTTATAGACCTGCCCATTCGGGATGATTCGTGGGAAGGGACTGCATGATCTTTTGTGCCTGGCTTCTCTCATTTGGCAGGAGCTCCAGCTGCAGCGGCCCCTGTCCTTGCTGCCTTCAGTCCACTCTCCTGAGGGCAGCCTTTTGTCCCCCTCCATTCATTTCTCTGAGATTGTGGTGAGAGGAGTAGAGCTGGGGCCTGACATGTACGTCCCTGTGGTCCTCACTGTACTCCTCCCACAGTGTGTCTTTTGCGTACTGTGTCTGTGGACTCCTTGCTGTGCTGCTCATTAGCCTTGATGTTGAATAAGTTACTCTGAGTCCATTTTCTCATTTGGAAAATGGAGTTCAAAATGTTGCTTTGTACCCTTTCTCATATCCTAGCTCCCACAGAGTGGCCTGGTTGCTTTATAGCCAGAGGGGATGGGCCCTGCCTGGCTCCCTGAGGGTCCTTGCATCCTTGGCCATTTCACAACATACCTGTTAGGAAGTTCTAGGTCAGTTCTTGCCACGTGTGATGGCTATGTGGGTTAAAGTAGATGATGGATGGACCATGTCTGAACTGTCAGTGAGGATTCAGAGAAGAAAATGATTGCATGGGTTGTTCTGCTTAAGAAATGGGAAACTACATATGTGAGTTTCAGTTTACGTGTCGGTTTGGCTTCCTTCACAGAGACTCATTTTTATTGTAGGCAGCCTTGCCATCTCTGACAAACCCTCCTTCCCTAAGTCCCATCCGACGGAAGGGAAAGGAGAAAGAACCTGGAGAGCCAGCCTCTGTGCCCTTGAGCCCCAAGAAAGGCAGCGAAGCCAGTCCAGGTATGAAATGACAATGGGGAGGGGTGGGCCGGTGGGGGGGGGGGTGCCATCTGTGTCACTGAGATTTAGGGCTCACGCTCACATTCACTCCAGGTTAAATATAATAGTTTGGTAGTTTCAGGAAATAAAATACATAGAAGTGAAGTCAGAGAAAGAGTTTCCCTAGTGTGATTTCAGATATTAAACATTAATTCCTAAATGTGTGCAGACCACATTCTGGTCTTGTGCGTTGCTGGCTAACGTGGCCACAGCAATGGGCAGGCAGCTGGCCCCTAGCAAGCAGTCCTGCCCTGTCCTCTCTGCCCTGCCTCTCCCTGAAAAAGAAAGCTGGAAAGGACCTCAAGTTTTAGTCAGGGAGGTGGTATAGATGGCCAGGGACGGAGCTAGTGGATGAAGTAGTTGGTTCTGACATGTGAAGACTCTGAAGATGGAAACTGCTCAAGTGGAGAGCAATCATCCGAGAGGAACCTGACCAACTCCGATGCGTGGAGGGGCTTCCACACCTGGGAGAGCCTAGAACAGAGGGGCCAGATTGGGGGGGTACCCTGCAGCTCCCACCAACCTGGCTGCCACGGGAGAGTATGGTGGGGCCCAGGCAGAGCAGGAAGTGGCTTGTGCTGTTGTACTCCTACCAGACCCTGGGACAGTCGCAACTCCCCCAGTCGTTTTATGAAGCATTTATGTTACGGGTTTTTAAAAGGTGCTGGTTTCTAAGGACTGACTGGGGCACCGCAGGAAGTTTTGCCGCCTTTGAAAGCTTTACAACTTGGCAGATATAACTTATCTGTGTGTCACTGATAATCTTTCTGGCGGCTTAAGTAAACTAAGGGCTCCAAGTCAAAAATCTTGAAAACTTGATGAGAATAGTTTTATTTACTGGTTGACATTTTAATATTTAATACTGGTTTCATAATAGCGTGTGTGCCCTTTCCAGTGTTCAGGCATGTTGCTGGCGTATGGTGCCGCTGGTCCATGTTGACCTGGGCTCAGCCCTGCAAGTGGCTGGGAACCTATGTGAGGCTGGGTGAGGGGCTGGAGGCACCAATGAGCTGAGGAGCTCCTCTGAGGTGCATACAGGCAGCTAGGCTATCACAAACAATAGCATTACACTGCTATTTCTCTTTCTCATTTTATTGTTTTTGGAGAGATACTCCGATTCTGTTTGTTTTTTAGTCAGTTTCTTATTCTAATTAAAAAGTCAGGAAAAATTTGAATTTTATTCTATTAGAATACCTTTAAAAATCCATTATTGCAAATCATTTCTTTTAAATTTGGCAAATGTCTGCTTTTGGGCTGAAAGTGTATTTTGTATGTGTTTTAAAGCCTCTCGACAATCTGATGCCCCAGGACCTGTTACAGCAAATAAGTCCTCGTCGTTGGGGAGTTTCTGTCACCTTCCTTCATATCTCAAATTGCACGATGTCCTGAAAGCTACTCACGCCAACTATAAGGTACTGGTCCTTTTGTAAAAATATGCACAGACACAAATTTCTGACTGAGTATGGATGTTTTTCTTAAGATTTGTAGCTTGTGTACATACACATAAGGTTTGTCTTTCAGCTTTGTTTAGGGTAGCTTTCATCATGAAAATTGGAGAAACGATCTCTCTAGTTTATTGGTGGTGTGTCTGGGCTTCCCCAGGCCACCCCCACGTTCAGGGATTCACTGGCAGGATTCATGGGCTTCGGCATTTAGTCATTCTCATAGCTGGGATTCTTTATCGCCATGTAGGAAGGACACTTGGGTGCAGTGTGCAGGAATCTGTGCGCAGGCTTCTTGTGTTCTGTCTCCCATGAGGACCAGACAGAGCACACTTGTCCCCCAGCTATGGAGTTTCCTCTGCCTGACATGAAGCAAAACCCTAGACTCGCAGAGGAATACAGATGTGCAGCCTCAAACATGAGGTTCATTCAGAGAGTCCAGGCATGGGGAGCCGCCCTAGCAGGGAAGGTTTCACATCAGCGTAAGGAATTGTCAACTGGCCAAGTACGCAGATACCCCCCCCTGGGCCAACCTCACGACCAGGTTTCTGGAAGGAGGGCAGTGTGTTCTGTTGACATTTCTGCACAGGTGCGTTTTGTACTTTGGGCTTCATCACTCTGAGATGATTAAGGAAAAATCTCCCATGGCTTCTCTTAGGGCTTTTTGTTGCTTACCTGCCTGCTGGATTTTCCTGGCACTATTTCCCAGATAATCCATTTTTCTGCACTAATTGATCTGAAATACACCTTTACCAGATACTAAAATCTTGTGGGTTTGTATTTCATTTACTGTTTGGGGACTAGAGTCTTTCCATCTGCCCACCTGTTTATCTGTTAGAGGCACACATGCGGATAATGTAGCTCCGTGGTACGTTTTTTTTTTTTTTTTTAACGTTTTTTAAAATTTAAATTCAGTTTGCCAACATATAGTATAACACCCATTACTCATCCCATCAAGTATTCTCCTCATTTCACTGCCCATCCCCATGGTATGTTTTTGACGTGGTCAATTCCCTTATCCTGCTTTAAAACTTTTTCTTGATATTCTTTCTTATTTATTTTTGCATGTGTACACTCTAGAGTAAGCTAATCTAATTCTAAAGAATCCTGAGAATATTTCCACTGGGATCATGTTAAATTTGTAGGTTTGTTCAGGGAGAACTGATACCTTAGGTGTTAAATCCACCTATCCAGGGCAGCCCTGGTGGCTCAGCGGTTTAGCACTGCCTTGATCCTGGAGACCTGGGATCGAGTCCCATGTTAGGCTCTCCCGCTGCCTGTGTCTCTGCACCTCTCTCTGTGTCTCTCATGAATAAATAAATAAAATCTTAAAAAAAAATAAATAAATCCACCTATCCAGAGTGTGGGTGCCTTTTTGTTTATTGAAACCTTCTTGTATGTGCTCAGGTTTACATAAAATCCAAAGAATTTTAAGAAGAATTTTTGAGTATTATTTCACATAGATCTTGTGCATTTGTTGATAAATGTATCTCCAGATTCTTATCTTTTGTTACTGATAGGTATTTCTCAGTTGTTTTGAAAAGCATTTATAAACCTTATCTCGCTTCTTTTCTGAAGGTTATTGATAAATTTGAAAGATAAGAGTCTTTAGCCACATTTTGCAGAAGATTCAGAGGCTCTTTGTAGCCTATGTTTCTCATGTCACCCACTCAGATAGCAGGGGGCATGTTGGAAATCCCACACAGAGAAAGTTTTCTTTTTTTTCTGCCTGTTCCCAACCCCCATCCTGGGCCCTATTGATGCTCCTGGCATCTGCTCCATCTTTATCATTTCCCCTCCAGGATGTACTGGGCTCCACGCTGTACCCTGTGCACTGTGCCCCCCCCCCCTCCCATATCCCAGATGCCCACCTGGTTGGTGTATTTGGAGTGTCTGGCACATGTGAGATCTGTCACACCATCTATCTCCTTCATTTCTTCTCCTGAGCTGCCTTGTGCATGGCCCTCCACTCTGGCTCCGCTCTCAGCTCCCCTCTGAGCCGAGGCCCTGGTTCTTACCTGTGCCCTCTGTTCTTCAAGATGGGCCTTCCTCTGTGTACATCCTTGCCCCCTCGTCCTGCTGTGCCTGCTGGAGGTGAGCCTCTTTCCTCCTATCTCTGTGGGACATAGCTGCACGGAGTCATCTGTCCCCAAGGCCCTACTTAGCCTTCCTCAGCCTGTTGGAAGCTGCCTCATGGTGACATGAGCAGCCACAACACTTGGGCCTGCCTGGTGGTCATCTTGTGGCCCAGAGAGTGCTTTCTCTTTCATCACGGGGTGACTGATTTGATCTTACCTAACAGATTCCTTTTTCTGCTGTAGTGTTTTGCAGGGTTTCTACCAGTTTTATTTTCGTAGTTGATCTCTCTTTCTTGCTTTTGTTCTTTCATATTATATTTTCGGACCTGACCTCTCAGTCCGTTAAGTGGAAGACTTGGATAGTTTCATTCAGCTGGGCCCTTTAGAATCATAACTTAATCCTCCTTAAGATGAATTTAGTATTTTGCTGTAGCCTGACTGAAAGACAGTTTCTGGATTTGATGATGATTCCTTGGGAATGTATGTGGAACAAGATGTATATTTTATAGTTTTTGATATGCTGTTTATCAGATACTGGTTATAATGGACATTTACATTTTTAATCTCCTAAAAGGTCAGAAATTGATTCTTTCAATAGTATCAATGTAAGTTGAAAGATGCCTCTGAAAGATGATGGTTTGATATAGCGACCTGGAAGGGTAGTTTCTTCCCTGAGGCATTTTCTCAGTGCTTAAAGCAAACAAATAGCCCACATTGTGAGTGTGTAAGGGTTGCATAGTGGGACATCTCTCGCCATGCAGACAGCACGTGTCTTTTGCAGATGACAGGTGGGATGGTACAAGTAATCCTGTGTTCTTTTCCTCACCTTCCCAAGGTTACCTTGGATCTTCAGAACAGCACTGAAAAGTTTGGGGGCTTTCTGCGCTCTGCCTTGGATGTTCTCTCTCAGATCCTGGAGCTGGCCACGCTGCAGGACATCGGAAAGGTGTGTGTTTCATCTCTTGTCATTGAGCTGTACCTGACATGAGGGCCTGTGGGACTGGAACCCCAAAGTCCAGGCATGTTCAGAAGGTGGTAGCTGCTGCATTAGCTCTTGACTCTGATACTGGTCTTAGCCTCAGATTAGGGGTGTTCTACCTCTGTCCTCTTTTCAGTGCTTTTCTGTATATTAGCTTAGGCCCAGTTTATTCTAGAATATTAGTGGGTTTAAACTGGTGACAGTCCTTTGTTTTCTAATTTGATCTTCACAGGCAGAAAGGGTGACAACAGACTGAGTGAGGGTGCATGGCTGGCTCCTTTGGTGCTGTGGGAAGCAGCAGAGCTGGGGTCGCTCCACACCCTGAATGCCCTCCCCCTCATCTTATAAGGAAGTACTCAGACACATGGAGAGTTCAAGTGCATTCCCATCTCAGGTGCCCACATCCCGGGGCCTGTAGGTAGCTCTTCCCTCCAGTCACTTGACCGTGTGTCCACCTGCTGGCTCCAGGGCCATCTTACTTTCTGCTGGGTTGCAGAGGGAGCCGTGGGTAGCTCCCACTTAAACATGTCTCTCTGGCAAGTGAAGTATGGTATGCTCATGAAGTTCATTTGTTTTTATTTCTCTGAATCTTTCTTTTGACTCATAAAAACCTGGTTTTTGTGATTGTATATGATACAATCATATACGGTTTCTTTTCAATTCTTTCCTATGCTTTTTTCACGTCTGTGTAGTGCCTGCATGTTTTTTACTGGCTAGATGGTGTCCTGTTCTGATTGAGGGTCAGTTGTCCCTCACAGTGAAACTGGTCAGAGCTGTTTCTAGTATGGCCTTCTCGGTGAGACCTCACCAGCCACCCTGCCCAGGCTGCGCCTCTGCATGCTCGGCACTCTCTCCCCTTACAGTCATCGGTCCTGGCGACCCATGGCTTTTCCTCTCTCTTACCAATAGGCCTTGTGGCCTGTGGGCTGGGTGCATATAACATGTTTTAGCAAAATGAGAAACATAACACATTTTAACCTTGAATGTTTAGATATACTGGAATAAAAACCAAATGGGATTTTTAAAATAATAACATTTTCCTTTTTCTTGGAATTCAGATGACTGTAGTTTTTGTATTTTCTCATTTTCTAGGAGCAAATTCCTTTTTTCTTTTTATCCTTTTATTATGACTGCCACATAGAAATAGTTATTCTGCAGTGGTAGCCAGGGAATTCATCCAATGGTGCATTTATCCCAATACATGAAAGGAAATAATTAACAAGTCACAGTCTGATGAAGGTTGGCAGTAGGGGATCTTGATATTCCTGAAAACAGGGATATGCTTATATTTCTTTTTCTTCTTTCAAGGAGTGTGTGGTAACTTCAGCTCTGAGGCCCCTTGTGTCTGGGGCAGGCGTGACTGGATGCCAAAGCCTCTTGCCCTTTAGCTTTGTCTGCAGATAAAGATAGTTTGCTCCCCTGTACTGTCTGTGCTCTGAGTTGATCTGTTTTGCTCTTTGGTGACAAAAGCCTGTTTTAGTGGCAGTTTTTGCTTTTCCTGGATCCCCTTATTGGTGCTCTGGGAGCCTCTTCTGCTTAACTGCTGAATCTTCCTTCCTGGTCTTTTCGATGAGGCTGTTGGTAGGAGTACCGGACCCCCCCCCTCCCCCCAGCCTCGGATTTTCTTTGCACTTGGCCACTGGCCATGTGTGAGCAGACAGACTCCTGGGCTGATCACTGTGTGGGCAGGGCTGGGACCCCCTCCTGCTAGATGCACTGCTCAGCTGGGGGGAAGCATGTCCAGAAGCCCAGGTGGCAAGATCAGACCGTAGATCCACAAACAGCCGCCACAAGATGCAGAGTTGCCGCCTCGGGCACTAGGGGCCTGAGCCACACACACAGCTTGGGAGCAAGAGTACGACCTGCAGAATGTACAGGCAGCTTTTCCTCGGATTTCTGTGAGCTTATCTGATTATAATAGAAGGTGAAGCAAAATAATAATTTAGGATTAAAAATACAGTTGTTTTCTTTCATTCTTCTAAGTATTAACACTGTGGATGAAAAATAATCCTAATTTTACATCCTTGACAAAGAATCCTCTTATTTTTCCTCTCTCCTAGACCTTGTTTACCCCATCGTTATGTGACTGGAGTGTATTACATGCTCCTATCTGGGTGTCGGGATTTTCTTTGGGCATTATTTTGTACACGTTTTCTGTGTAACCCCTAATTTCTCTCCATGTTATTATATTTTCTCTGGCTTCTGGACACTTTATTGGTTTGGAGTGATTTGATTTTGATGTACCTCAGTGTAACTTCCTTAGGTTTTTTGTACTTGGATTTGTTGAATCAAGATCTCTGGCTTTATTGTTTTCCTGAAGTTTGGGAACTTGGGTCCATGATTTCTTGAAATATCTTTTCTGGTCCTGCCCACTGCTTTTTCTTCTCTTCTAAGTGGATTCTAATTCTCTGAATATTTGAATGCTTACAATTGTCCTGTATGCGGCTCACTGAGGTTTTTGTCAGCATTCTTACTGTTTTTTTGCCTGTATTGCATCTGTGGAGCTCCATTGCTGTATCTGCAGGCTTTCAAGTCTCACTCTCTGCAGCATCTGAGCTCTGATCCCATCTCATGTACTTTCATCACCAACATGGTGGTTTATCTCTAAAAGTCTGATTTGGGTCTTTTTTTCCATCTCCTGTGTCTCTAAGTTTTTGGGCACATAGAATATTGTCATAATGACTTTTAATGTCATTCTCTGCTAATTCTAAAATCTGTTCTAAGTTATTTTTGACCGGTTGATTATACTCATTATAGATCATGTATTGCTGTCTCTGTGTGCCTGCTAATCTTTGATTGGATGCCAGGCATTATGAAATGTTGGGTGCTAGGCATTTTTGTACTCCTGTAAATCTTTTTGAGCTTTATTCTGAGATAGGTTATATTGTGTGGAGATTGGTCCTTGGATTTGTGATGTTAGGTGGGCTGGAGCACTGCTCAATCTGGGGCTAATTTTAGTCCCACCACAGAGGCAGGGTGCCCCATGAGGTCCTGTTCTTCTCGGTTTGGGGAGAACAGTTCTTCTCCTTAGCCCTTTGTGGGTGCCAGGCACTACCCTGTAACCCTTTCTGGTGATTCTCCCCTGGCCTCGGGGGGTTTCCTCACAAAGCATGTTGACTAGTTCCCTGCTGACCCCCCTGCCCCATCTCTCCAGAGCCCTCTCTGGGCAGTTGTCTGGCTGGCGGGCTGCCCTCAGAACCCTCGCTGCTTCAGTTTCCCTGGACTCACAGCTCCTCCTGACTTGGGGTCCCTGGACTGTGTTGCCTCTCTTCCTCCTACCTGGGAACTCTCATCAGGCAGCACAGCGTGGGGCTTGCTGCTTTTGTTCCTGCCCCCAGGGGTTGCTGTCCTTCAGTCCCTGCTGTTGGGCATCTGGTCACTGCCATTGCCCTCTATCTGATGCTGCTTTTAGTTGTTTGGATGGAAGGTATAAATGGATCCCTTGCCCCGTTTCACCAGAAATAGAAGTCTGTCTGTATTACACTGCATGTTGGTGCCTGTGCTGGGACGTGCTCTCTGAGGCTACCATGACATCCTTCCTCAGCAGTTTTTATTGCCTGTTGTGGTGTTTGGTGCCACCAAGTACTCCATGCCTATTTGTTAGGAGATATGGTCCTTTGCTAGACAAACTGTGATCTGAAAGCTCTAGTTGTAATTCTTTCAGTTGATATTTATTAGATACCAGCTATGGGCTAGTAAAACCAAAAAGCACCATGTAACAAATTCAGCCCTGCAGAATACAACGTTGAATGGTTAAGAGTCTAATTTGAGTAAATCAGAATATTAAAAATATGTGGTCCAATACTATTTGAAACCAACAAAAGTCTGTTGTTTTTTAGTACAGGAAATTGTCCCAAACAAGTTTCATGAGAGGCATTTTCAATCTAGTTGGTGTGAATTCCAGCCCTGCTGATAGAAGCAGTGGCTGGCGACCTGGTAGGTGCTGAGGTGTCATGCCGTTAGTGCTGAGTGCCTGGACTGGCAGGATCCTGACAGTTCGTGTCTTCATCCTTCTCAACACCCCACAAAGACATTGGCTGCCTTGGATCTCATTTTTTAGAGTAGTAAAAGTAGTTTGTGAGAGCAGTCATGTGAAGGCAGCCATTTCATTGCAAATTGCTGTAAGACACTTGTAGGATGTTTTGTAGTAAGTCACACAGAATGCACATATCTTATGTTCAGGTGGACATCTACAGGGCTTCTGACTCCTCTGTACACTCTGGATTCCTGTCTTAAACGCAGGGAGAGTAGATACTTGGTGAATAGTTTCTGAGCAGGCGAGCGGATGAGTGAGTGATGGTAATGCACGATGGAAAGGCTGGAGGGAGGAGCTCCTTGGATGTCCTTGGTTTCTGCTGACTTTGTCCGCATCGATAGACTGCAAGTTTCCTCTTGTGTGGACTGACGCTCATGGTTTACGCAGAAGCTGCCTCATGTCTTTGATGTCAATGTAGGGCTCACAGCCGTAACAAGCCCTCTGTGACTTGTTTGCTTCAATGTCTTATTATATACTCTTTTGCAGTGTGTGGAGGAGATCCTAGGGTATCTGAAATCCTGTTTCAGTCGAGAACCAGTGATGGCAACTGTTTGTGTTCAGCAGGTGAGAAAGTCCTTTCCTGTCCTGTCCTTTAAAGCCCCAGCTCTGGGCAAGAGGGCATAATGCTACTTGTCACTGAGAAGGTGGTGGCTAGGGACATGTCTGGCAGCGCTCGTCCCTGTTGGCTTCTCTATTATTGGGCAGACAGGTCCCTTTCCTACTCCCCTGTGGGAGGAGGAGGCCCATCACTGGAGACGACAGCTGGACTCTACGAACTGCTTAGTATCCCTCCAGGATTTTGTTCGGAAAACTGGACCTCATTGAGAATCACAGAGAAAGTTGAGGCTCCAACTTTATGACTTCTTTATGACTTACATCACCCTTCACAACAGCTGTCTCATACCATCTTAATGGCAGTCTTAATGATTCTCAGCAAGATTTTCAGTCTGAATTTTTGCTAACATGCCCTATTAGTTTTAGCTAGGTTGATAATCTGCCTGGGACACTCTCTGTGTGTTGTTCATGCTGTATTAAGTCAGATGCTGATGGCTTCAATTCTTTCACTCTAGTTGTTGAAGACTCTCTTTGGGACAAACTTGGCCTCCCAGTTTGATGGCTTATCTTCCAACCCCAGCAAGTCTCAAGGCCGAGCACAGCGTCTGGGCTCGTCCAGCGTGAGGCCAGGCTTGTATCATTACTGTTTCATGGCTCCATACACCCACTTCACCCAGGCCTTAGCCGATGCCAGCTTGAGGACCATGGTGCAGACGGAGCAGGACTACGGCACCTCAGGGTAACCTTCCCATCCTGGCCAGGCGGTAGTGTCATGGAGGCATCTTTGGTAGACAGAGCGGTAAATAGTTTATAAAAAGTAACACATAAATTAGCCATGATCTTTTCATACTCTGCTATGCCCAAGAACTTTGGAAAGTATGATTGTTACCAAGATGCTGTAGGCATGGCCCTGCCCTCAAAGTAGTGTGTGGTTCAGTGAGTAAGATGGCCTGTGGGGTCGGTGCTGGGCAGGAGCAGGACACTAGGCACACTCACTGTGAGGCAGCCAGACTGTGTCCCGATCATGGAGTGGGACGGGCTGGCAGCTGAGAGCAGGCAGCCACCCATTCCCAGTGCTCACAAACCACCTTTGCCTGCAGGGACCGTGGCGGGGCGGCACCTCTCAGGTCTACACTAAGGTGAAAGCACAGCCTCCACGTGGCACCTAAAGGTGTTTGAAGGGCATAGAAGAGTCCTATAGCAGCACTTGGTGTTTTATAACCTTGTGGCTAAAATCTTCATTTAAATTTATGGTTGTGTTTTTGATGCCTGGAGTATAGTAGCTGTTGTTTAAATTACCATGATTATTAGCAGATATTTGGGTTGCTACTTGGTATAGTAATAAGAGAATTCTTTTTCTTCTGACATATGGAGTGATAAAACAGCTACACTGAACATACTAGAGTTAGAAACCAAGGAAAATGTCCTTATTCTGGGCTTTTCATTGGTGCTGTACTCCCTATATATCCAGTTCTTGGGAATAAATCTTTTTGATACCTTGTTAATACTATGGGGTGTAAGTAAAAAAGTAAGGAAGCATGTGTGTGTTACTATCATCTAATTTTGTATGAATTTCTTGAAAGTGTATAATTAACGTGAATATTTAAAGATATTTTTTTCCAAGAAAATCAAGTGAGATCTTCTGAGTCACTGAATCTTTCAAGTGGCATCCCCCTTCTGGCCTCACTGCAGCCTGGGATGGGTGGTGGTGGGTTTCCTGCACCAGGCAAGCTCTCTCCAAGCGCCTGCTACCCGAGACAAGGCTTGGGGCTCCTGGCCCACTGTGGTCTTGAGGTAGCCTGGCCGTCTGTTAGAGGGGTGGATGCCGCCATGCACGTGGTCAGCCAGGTTCTCCCTGACTTGGAGGGTGGCCGGGAATGCAGGAGAGGACCTAGAGCCATTCTTCACTTGCTTTTTCCCATCTGGCAGGTGGTTTGATGTGCTTCAGAAGGTGTCTACGCAGTTGAAGACCAACCTCACGAGTGCCACTAAGAACCGTGCAGATAAGGTGAGTGGGAAGTGGCAGGTTCCCATGCTAGAAGCACAGATCAAGCCCAGCACTTGCCAGGTCGGCTGCTTGAAGTTTTCAGTTGAAGGCTAACTCATGAATTTGTTCTTTTTTTCTCCCCCGTAGAATGCTATTCATAATCACATACGTTTGTTCGAGCCTCTGGTTATAAAAGCTTTAAAACAGTACACAACCACAACGTCTGTGCAGCTGCAGAGGCAGGTTTTAGACTTGCTGGCACAGCTGGTTCAGTTACGGGTCAATTACTGTCTTCTGGACTCCGATCAGGTTTGTCACTTTCAGCTTTCGTCTTCCACTGCTCTTCCTAATTCAGTAAAGGTTACGTGTGAGACCCTGAAGCCCACCTTCGGGAAATGTGCAGCTTTGCTGTTGCTGCACCAGTCGCTGCCTCTCCCCTACTTTATGCACTGGGTGATGCCCAGACCTGGTGCACACGCCCCACATACTGTCCGCCTGGGTAGGGCTGTGTTTGGGGTGACCTTTACTCGTGTGCCAGTTCTTCCTGTTCACTCACCCTCCCCACCCCAAAATTAGTGTATTGCAATTGTAAGATACAGTTAAGACTTAATTGTTGGTGGGGGTGTTTTTACAGAATGCGGGGATTTATTTTGAACAGATTAACAATTATGGCATCCAGTTTCAAACAAGCTGACGTCAGCATGTGTCTGTAAAAGGGAATGTGGTCTAAGGGAACAGTAGCTGGTGCTGTGTTAGAGGCCCTTTTAGTGCCTGTCTGACCAGCACGGTTTTGACACTCCCTCAACAAGTGGGACTCAGCTGCCTAGCCTTCCTGGTGTGGCTACTGTGGAGAAGAGCTTCTGGAGTCCTCGCCCCTAGGTTACGCAAACTCTCTGAAAACAGGAGTCATGCCAGCTAAGTTCGCTACAGATAAAGTTGCCTTTAGGTCATGGAAATGTGACTGTCATTGCTGGGCCATGATCTTGGGCTCCTTTCCCAGGTGAGGTGGGAAATGTTTTGTAGACATTGGTGTACATGCAGTTATCTGCATTGTCTGTAGTTACCATTGGCACCAGTGTTCTCCTTAAAGGGACTTCCTAGAGAAATTGCTCATCTTCCCACCAGCGGTATTGGGAGGCTGTCTTCTGATGGAGAGCTTGAAGCTACTTCATGGTGGCTGATGTTTGGAGTAATCCTCCTTCTGCTAAATTATCAGAAGCACATCGTCTGAAAGGGCCACCCCCTTCCATGGGGAAGATGCTCACTTGGGGATGGTTGGGGACATTACCCCCTTTCCTCTGACACAGGGGTCTCAGTGGGGGAGAATCCTCACCTGAAGCCTCGGGCGGTGCTGACCCAGAGGGAGGCAGGTGCATACTGACAGGGGCTTGAGCAATAAGGGGATCTGGGGGTCTTCTGGGCAGAAGCCTGGGCCCATAGTGAGGGCTGCTCTAGGAATACAGAGCCATCAACTCCATCCAGGACTGCACCCCACCATCTCCTTAGCATATGGTTATGACTCCTTACAGGCAGAACCAAGCTTTCTCCTGCTGAAGTGAGAGGCTGCTCTCTCTGGGCTGTCTCTAGTTGGATCACATTCTCTCTTTAGTCCTCCATAGACTCTCTTTTCAGAAATAGTGTAACCTTTGTTGCTTTCATCTATCTTCCTAAAATCTCCAACTGACTCTTAGATAGGGAGAGGGGCCGGCCTCAGAGCTCCTCCATGCTGTGCTTGTTTCTGCAGTGCACCTGGGCCACACTCCAGTGGAGTCAGTTTCCAGCCTCCTTTTATGGGGTGGTGTTGGCTTTTTCTTACTGCAAGTGCTCTGGCCTCACATTTGTTTGGATTTGCTTTTATCACTCAGTGCCCTTTATCCCCAGTCCTGAGGGTTTCAGTATGATGACAGTAGAAAATGAGACCGGGCAGACCATTTAATTCAATCCAGATCATGATTTGTTGAGTATCTGCTCTGTCTGCATCAGGCCCAAGGGCTGGGAGCAAACAATAGGTAGGTAAAGTTCCTGGCATGAGGTTGAGAGGGTGCAGGTGCTTGAAGAGTTGGACATGAAACTGGCTCTAATCCAGTCCTGAAATGCCGTGCTCTTTGTCCTCAGGGTCCCTTTCCTGTCAGGCACCAGCCCCCTGCATCGCTTCTTTGAATATCGGGGTGTAGGGGAAGGCGGACTGACGTGTGTATCTTCTTATTAAGCCAGATTCAAGTTTCAGGGCATCTGTGCTGCTCAGTGTGTGAGAGCTGGAACAAGCCCGGCCCCCACATGTGTATTTTTGGTACTGCTTGGTCTTCTGGAGGGTGTGATCTATTTTTCCATAGTGTCCACCCCATTGTTTAGTAAATGTTCTTAAGGGGATTTGTGGAAGTATCTTGAATTATCTTGTCTGGAAGAATACATCTGAATTTTTGTGTACAAACAAGTTTACCTACTGTCAGGAACCTGGTTAAAGATTTACACAAATAAGTAGAGAGAAAAGTAACCTAGTTTGTACACTTTACTGATGTGAAAATTTTATTTTCCTGCTTGTAGGTGTTTATTGGATTTGTGCTGAAGCAGTTTGAGTACATTGAAGTAGGCCAGTTCAGGTAATAGCATTTTGTTATTTTAGATTTTTTGTCCTTATTACATATTTATGTATGATTTAGATTATTAAGATGAATATTTACTTTAAAGGATTGTTAAGCATTTTTGCTAGATATTTTTTTAGGTGGAACTCTGATTAACATGCTGTGTGTTTTTGTTTCTCTTAAAAATTGGTAAGTGTCTCAAGATCATTTAGAAATAGCTGTGTCTGGAATTACACTTGTCAGTTTTCATTTCACATTTCAGAGTATTTAATTATGAGGACAGACTGCTCACTGCAGTCTAATCTGCTGGGACACTGATGTTTTTGAGCTTCTTAGAGAAAACATGTTTTAGATGTGGCCATCGTCAGTAGAGATGGTTACTGTGCATTTCATTGATTGGTATTGCAGCTTCCCCTTGCCGGACAGGGAGGCCTTAACATTTCTCCTGTGCCAGTTATGGGCATCTCAGTGTAGTTCCTGAACATGAGATCTCCTCAGTCGCTGAACTGCAGTGGACCCTTGAATGACACGGGTTGGGGCTGCCCGCCCCTGCACACTCCAAAATCTTCCTTAAACTTGTGCCTCCCCAAAAAGCCAACTACTGGAGTCTGTTGTTGACCAAAGCCTTCCAGACAATGTCAACAATCTCCTATTTCATATGTTCTACATATCGTGTATATTCCTACAGTAATGTGAGCCAGAGAAAAGAAAATGTTACTAAAAAAACCATGAGGAAGATAATATACGTTTACAGTCTAATATTGTATTTATAAAAACTCCGTGTGTAAGTGGACCCGTGCAACTCAAACCCGTGTTGTTGGGGGTCAGCTGTTCTTAGTGTGAGAAACATGGTGAAAAAGGCTGTGTTCTCAGCGCCTCTGGGTCTAGAGATCCAGCACTTTCTTACTCCAATCAGGTGACATCTTGACTCTGATTTGAGACAAGTTACTTTTTCTCCCTTGAGCCTCAGTTTCCTCAACTGAAGAGTGAAGGGGCAGAAAAAGAGCTCAGAAGATAGCACCTCTGGGCATCCCATGGTGTTGGGGGCTTTCTGGGGAAATTCCCTCAGCCTTCCCCATTGTCCCCTCATTCCTTGCTCGCTCTCTCCCTCTCCCTCCTCACTTGCTGCTCCACAGCCCCCTCGTCCTGTCCCTTTCCCTTTTGTTCTAAATTTGGAATCATGAGTAATTTCATGTTGTTTATATTGATCAGTATTTAATTTTAAAGGGAAGTATCTAAATGGATGTTTTTGTTTCTAGGGAATCAGAGGCAATTATTCCAAACATCTTTTTCTTCCTGGTATTACTATCTTATGAACGCTATCATTCAAAACAGATCATTGGAATTCCTAAAATCATTCAGCTCTGTGATGGCATCATGGCCAGTGGGAGGAAGGCTGTGACACATGGTAACGGGACAAACCTTTCCCTGTGGTCATCAGTAATGATGTGCTGGACAGTGTTAGTCTTCATTACACCAACTTCCAACTGTATCCACAGCTGCTCTGTGCTTTGTAGGCTGTATATGTGCATGTGTGTGCATGTGTGTGTGTCTGTGAGTGTGTGTGCATGTGCATACTGGTTAGAAGTGTTATGAAAAGAGAGCCCCCTTTTACTCTCAGGAGCTTATAATCTCCTAAGGGGAAAAGCACAGCAGTCAGGTGACCTGAGGTATAGGTAGAGTCTAATAGAAATACTTTTGTTGAATTACATGAAACACACAAAACTGGAAAATGTAGCTTGTCTAAGGACACTTGGTTTGTTGCACAGTGGTACTGGAAGTAGTGGTTTGGCCTGGGTTCAGGACAATTCTGTTGTGCCTGATTATTTATAGAGGCCTTAGCACAGAAAGTTATCAGATGCTCAAGCTGCCTCCTCCCACCTGTGCAAGGAAGTTATGGTTTTAAGAATAAACTGTAAATCCTTGAACTTTTCAAACTGACCTCCCAGCATTTTCCTGACTCCTCTCTGGTTCCACTGTCAGGAATCAGTAGGCTTTTGAGGCTTTTGGTAAGGGTATATCCTAAGACCTTTGCAGACCCCAGGTGGGAGGAGGGTATTGTGGTGTGCAGCATTCTCTGTTCCATGTGCTTGTAGTAAAGCAGGTAATGTGTTGAGAACTAGACATGGAACACCATCTGATTTTCACAGTCACTGGACTCAACTTGCCATGGCCTCATAAGGGCTGAGATTCCTGCCTCAGCAAAAGTTCACGCTTGTCCACGTATGGAATTTGGGGTCTGGTTCAGATGTCCAATAGAGAGATGACTAAAGCTCCCTAGATTAGAGGATCTTTGGATAGAAAATCAATGGGCGTACAGACCCTTGTACTTTTATAGAAAGCTTGGTCATCTGTAGAACAGCCAGCGAGTATGCCGTGTGTGGGTGGCACTGAGGATCCGTGTGCCCGTGTGTGTGCGCGCGCGCATACCACTAGGCTGACAGTGACTTGCAGTGACATCAGCAACATGATTGGGCCACACCCTTCCCAATGAAAGGTGTTTCTTCTGGTTTGTCCCAGTAGTGATGTTAGACTGAGAAATCTTTGGATAAAGACAAGACTTGGGGGAAAGACTTTATCTAATGAGAGTGAGTTATTACTTAAAAGGGCATAGAAATCTAATTTAAATATTTTCTGATGAAGAACACTGTCATCTTTTCAGGTAAATCTTTCAGTAGAGTACACATTAGAATAGGAGGTTGTTATTTTAGTTAGTTGAAGGATTTTAGTTTGAATTTGACTTTTGAATTTGTGTCTCTTTTTTTCAGAAATGATGTTACATCACAGACACCCTAGTTTTCTTTTTAAGATTTCACAAAATTATCAGTACATGGTGAGGAAAACCTATAGTCTCCATGATGATATACTGATAATCCATAGCACTCACTGATAACCTGAGTTTATCCTTTATTATAAGCTATATATGGATCAGGGTTTTCTTATTTTTTGGACATGTTTTGGAGGTGTTAAGCTTTGTCTGCCCCATAAATGGTGTGTGATACCTTCTAAACCTGCCTTTTTACACTGCAGCCATACCGGCCCTGCAGCCCATAGTCCATGATCTCTTTGTACTGAGAGGAACCAATAAAGCCGATGCAGGAAAAGAGCTTGAAACCCAAAAAGAGGTGGTGGTGTCAATGTTACTGAGACTCATCCAGTACCATCAGGTAAGGAGGCTTTGGGGCAACCCTTGGCACCCCATTGTCTCTGCAGGGGGAGGCCTCCTGTCTGCTAATTAGTGGATGATCATTTGTGCCACCCTGAGCTCTTAGTCTGGGGAGATGCCAGGGAAGAATAAGCCTGCCAGGGCTTGGTCTTTAAAGCCATATAGCCACGTGGGGAGGTCATTTGCCACCTGGCTAACAGTCACGAGGTCATTCAAGGAAGTAAATAAGTTGAAGACCCACTTTTCCAAAACGACACAAAAATCAGTTCATTGACATTCATCAAAATGTTAGAATTCTAAAATTCTAGATTTTAAAAGATTTTAAGATTTTAAGAGATTTTTAATCTTTTAAAAGGTTAAAAGATTTTAAAAGATTTTTAAAATCTCACATCTGAGAGGCACCTGGGTGGCTCAGTAGGTGAAGCATCTGCCTTTGGCTTTCGGTCATGAGCTTGGGGTTCTAGGATCGAGTCCTGCATCAGGTTCCCTGCTCAGTGGGGAGTCTGTTTCTCCCTCTGGCTATGTCTCTGCCCTTTCCCTTGCTTGTGCTCTGTCAAAGAAGTAAAATCTTTTAAAAAATAAACTCACATCTGAAATAATTTAAAGACTTTACCTTGTACATCTATTTACCATATGTTGAGGTAGAGCCAGGGTCTTATCCTCTGTGCTGATTGTAGATTTGTTTTCCTTAAGGAGGAGTGGGAATTCCAGGCCGATTGGGGTGGCTTCAGTGCAGAGACCTAGCCTCTTCAGTGACACCGTTCAGCTTGTGCGCTTACCTGGCTTTCACTGTTTTGTAATTCTTGTTAGCTATTTGTCTTTGAATCTTAAAGTCATAAGCTTTTTCATAGAAACACTTTGTTTGTACATTATCGTTTTGGTTGATCTATGTAATGTTTAATTAAATCCCATAATTACAGTGAAAAATACAAAGCACACTGGGTTGGAGGAAGGCCTGGAGAGTGGCCTGTCAGCCACATGGGCCCAAGGAGCTCTTGTCTGCTTCTCAAGAGGCCCGAGAGGGTTGGCTAGCCTTTGCTGAGGAGAGTTGGGAGTACAGATCTCCCTCTGAGAGGCAGCTGTGGAGGGCGTGGGCAGACAGACTTCTTAGAGAGTGGGCTTAGATTGGCATGGCTCTCTTTGTAGCCCTTGAGCTTTAAATAGGTCAGGTTGATAGGTGTTTTTGTTGACAGGAAGATGATAAGTATTTTCAGTTTCGCAGGCTCTAGGGCATCAGTTGCAGCATCCCAGGTCAGCTGTTGTGGACAAAAGCTGCCCCAGCCATTGTGTTCATGAGGGTTATGGCTGTGTGCCGATAAAACTTTGTTTACTAAAACAGACTTTCAGATATCTCTGCCTAGGACTGATCACTCATAAACTCCTGCTCGACCATGGGTAACTCTTCTGAAAGTAATGCTACTCAGTAGATTAGCTTTGTAAAAACACAGACTTGAAATTAATGTAAGCGAAAGTCAGGAGGCATCTGCAGAATAGTTTAGTCAGGCTGTGTTTACATTTTTCCAAAGGTTAATAGAAATTTGATTTTCATTTTGTGCCTTTTCTCTGATTATAAAATCTTGTAAATTCCATAGAGGCGTAGAAGCATAATGATGGCAAATGATCCTAAGGAGTGTGCAATTAGAGTGTGCCCCTTGCATTTTCTTCTGGTTTCTAATGTGTCCTGGGTCAGGGTAGCACAGGTGCTTTAGGCCCTCTTTGGGGATCGTGTTTGTATCCTGGAGTCCTCCCGCTGAGCCAGGGTCAGTGTGCTCTGCAAGCACGACTGGCCAGGAGGTGCTCTGACCTGCCCTTGCCCCACACCTGCAGGTGCTGGAGATGTTCATCCTGGTCCTACAGCAGTGCCACAAGGAGAATGAAGATAAGTGGAAGCGACTGTCTCGGCAGATAGCAGATGTCATCCTCCCGATGTTAGCCAAGCAGCAGGTTTGTCCCCTGTGTGTCTTGTGGCTGTGGGGTCACTGGGACATGTTTATAGCTGGCAGAATTTCTTATAGGAGGCAACACTTGCAATTGACATTTCACTGAATTAAAACAGATTCAGTTTGTGATCCTCATCGGTGCCGATCACAGGGCTGGGATTTCATTTATTTTCAGTGACCTTCTCAGGTTGCTGTTGCCTCCTGCTTCACAAGAGCAGAGCCTGAGGCTCAGAGCTATAGACCAACCCACCCAGAGGTGTGCAACTGGAGAGTACTGGGGCCAGTGTGGAACTGGTTGAGTCTGGAGCTGTGTCCTTTCCTGCCTGGCTGACCTGCCTCTCTCATCCTGCTCAGTCAGACATTGCTACTTGATCTTAAGGAGTTTGTTTTCCCTTATCAACCATGATCCATCATTTAATCAGAACTTCTGTAATCAAGCCGTGTGATCAGTTGTTTCCATAATTGCAGTGGAAAGAGGTTATCTGGCTGTGTTATGTGGGATGGAGCCACTCGACACAGTTTCTGAACCATGGCTGCCACCAGGTGTGAGAGGACAGGATGCTCTGTGCCCGTTGCAGGTGCAGTAGCACCTTGGTAAATGGGATGTGTGTTTGGGGGGGGGGGGGTGTCTCCAAGGGAAGCAAGGGAGTGTCGGTGATGTCCCTCCAGGAAGCCTCACCAGCCATTAGCAGAGCTCTAGGTATTAAGCGCTTCAAGATGTGGTCATCAGATACCTGTGTTCATTTTCATTCTCTCAGTTAAAGAAGCAAGTACTCTGGGTAGTAGGCAGTGTCCATAACTCTTGGCAGTTGATACAGATGTGTAGCCATGGTGCAGTAGTAGTTACTGTCTTCACAGCTTCAGCCCCATTCTGGCTTCCTAACAGACTTGTCATCCAGAAACTACTTTAGAGGGAGGGAATCTTCTGGTAATATTGATAGATGGCAGTTTTCATAAATTGATGAATGTGGTGTTTTATCATGGTTAGGGATCTGTATCTTTAGAATAGTACTCCAAAAACTTCGTTCCAGTTTCATTTGTCAATAGTGTACACGATATAAGGCAGATGGAGGGCAGCCCAGGTGGCTCAGCGCTTTAGCGCTGCCTTCAGCCCAGGGCCTGATCCTGGAGACCCGGGATTGAGTCCCACATCAGGCTCCCCACAGGGAGCCTGCTTCTCCCTCTGCCTGTGTCTCTGCCTCTGTGTGTGTGTGTGTGTGTGTGTGTGTGTGTCTCATGAATGAATAAGTAAAATCTTAAAAAAAAAAAACAGGTGGAGCTCGAAGGCTGGAAGGCATAGTAAATGTCCAGCTTGATCCCTGCCATCATGAAACCATGTGAAACACACAGTGCCTGCCAAGCGGCACTGCCAAGTCGGGAGTGAAGTGACAAGCAGTAGCCACCTGCCACATACAGTGTAGAAGCAGAACCAGTAAACTTTGCTGTTGGCTTCACATAGATGTGAGGAAGGAAGCTTATGGTGATGGGCATCTGTCTACTGCACTGGGGAGATGAGGAGATGAGATTCTGGTCTGGGCATGTGCCCCTGACATACCTGGGAGGCACTCTGGGGAGGCTGAGGAAAGCATTTGGATGTACAAATCTGTAGTTTTCAAGTTGAAACTGGGCAGGAGGTGAAAATTGGGATGGGAAGAGGTTACTATGGGACCCCGTGTAGCTAGGAAGGAGGAGGCTGAACTCTGAACTTAAAGGCCAGAGAGGGGAGGACGAGCCTGTGGAGGAGGTGAGGAAGGAAGAACAGGTGGGGTGGCATTGTTAAAGCTAAGGAAGGAAAGCATTTGGTGGAGGAGAGAGAGGTTGGCTTTTGGCTGTTCACAGGCTGAGCAAATAAGCAGGAGATGGAGGCCAATGGGGAGCAGTTTGGGTGGGGTGGAAGGTGTAGAAGCCTGGCTCAGAGAGAGGCATAGGAAAGAAACAGACTCTGAGAAGGAATAGATGCGGAGTGGCAGCCAGAGGTAGGAAGAGTGGTCAGGGCGAAAGCAGAGGGGATTGTCCTCAGCGGGTTGGGGCTGGCCCTGGCTGTGGGCATGGTGTACTTCTCCTGAAGACCCAGAAGAGGCAGAGCTAGTGGCACAGATGCAGGCCCAGGGGGAAGACTTGAGAGTGTGGAAGCTCTGCATGATCCATCATTTAATCAGAACTTCTGTAATCAAGCCATGTGATCAGTTGGGCATCTGGGAACAGCGTATCTCCGCAGACATGTTCACTGGGTATGGGCACACTCCTGATGATAAGCAGTGCCCATCAGGAAGTCAGTGGTTGAACATTGTGGTAGACCCTTAGCTTGGAATATTTTGCATCCGTTAATAATGTTAGATTTTAAAACCTGTTGTCTTGGGAGTTCTTCATTCTATTTTTAAGAGAAAAAAGCAAGAGATATTTATAATGATTTTTCAGAACAACTTCAAAGACTTTGCGTGTCTATGGGTATATGATTATGGGAACATAGAGAAAGTTAAAGAGAAATACAGTTGACCCTTAAACATCATGGGTTTGAACGGCACAGAGCTACTTACACACAGATGTTTTTCCATAAATACAGGACAATCCTATACATGTATTTTCTCTTCCTTATGATTTTCTTAATAATGTTTTGTTTTCTTTAGCTTTTACTTCATTGTAAGAGTGCCGTATGTAATACATGTACAAAATATGTGTCGGTCAGCTGTTTTGTTATTGGTGAGGCTTCTGGTCAGCAGCAGGCTATTAGTAGTAACGTTTTGGGGAACTCAGAAGTTATACATGAATGTTCAACTCTGTGGGGTGGGTGCCTTTGACCCCCGTTTGTTCAAAAGTCAGTTGTGCATCAGTTATTACCATTTGTTATAATTGGCTGAGTAGGGATGGGGTGCAGGTAAAGTGAAGAAAGGAAAAGTGTGTGATATCCATTTAGGTAAATTATGTGCATAAAGAGATGCATGAGAAATTGTTCCCAGACTATGGATGGTGATCATCTGATAATGTGCGATTCTGGCTGTTTTTTTCATCGTTTTAAATAGTTGAATCTTTTACAGAAAATATACATTGCTTATATAGTAAAAAATCTAAATAAAAAGTTTCCCTATGGGAAACATATAACTGCTACGGTGTTCTAAAAACTGTTTGCCTGGTTCACCACTCAAGTTTAGGATGCTTTTAAATGCAAGAATGGTAATACTTGGATGGTCAAGGCTATTTGACCTTGAGGTCCCTACCTTGAGGTTCATTTCTGTTGGCTTACCGGAAAACATTTGTGATGTTCCATTGCAACAGATGCACATTGATTCTCATGAAGCCCTTGGAGTGTTAAATACTTTATTTGAGATCCTGGCTCCTTCTTCCCTCCGTCCTGTGGACATGCTTTTACGAAGTATGTTCGTCACTCCAGATACAATGGTGAGTGTCTCGCCTCATGACGGCATCTTCGATTCATGACTGTGCAGTGCCCCCTGTTCATCAGAGTTACCTAGGGACTCTACTAGGGAGAAGCATGGTGGAGCTTGGGAATTTAGGTTCTAGATAGTATTGATACTGCTTGTCTGGGACCACACTTTTGAACCAATGATAATTTATTGGCTTTATTGGTAGAATGGTAAAATAAGGGTAATTTTCATTCATGAAACTAGCAGTCAGGAAAAATGTAATTCTCTTTTTACTTTATCACTTATTTTCTCTCTTTTAGGCATCTGTGAGCACTGTCCAACTGTGGATATCAGGAATCCTAGCCATTTTGAGAGTTCTAATTTCCCAGTCAACTGAAGATATTGTTCTTTCTCGTATTCAGGAGCTCTCCTTCTCCCCATATTTAATTTCCTGTCCAATAATTAATAGGTTAAGAGATGGGGATAGTACTTCAATACCAGAAGAACACCATGAAGGGAAACAAATGAAGACTTTGCCAGAGGAAACATTTTCAAGGTATGCTCTTTATCTTAGCCTTTAACCATCCCACGGCCTTCAGGAAGTCATGAAGTCATTTTGCGATCAGTAAGTCTGCAATACGTCCTGGTCTTGCTTAAACCCTGCAAGTGGGGTAAAGAAGTCTGTGTGGGTATGTTTTCTCTACCCAGTCTGCCTCATCTTTGGCCCTGGATTCATGTGTCTCTTAAGTTCTGTCACATCCTATCTCATATCCTTGTTAAAGACCACACAGTGGCTCACCATGGCAGTGGGGGCTGAGGCTGGCAGTAAGAGTGTCTGTTGTGTTGTCTGCACAGAATTTAAAAATCTAAGAGAACCCACTAAAAGTCATTTTTATTCTCATGTATGCTGGCCATTCTAAACACGGTAATAAAATCCTTCTTCCCGCCAGGGTGACTGTTCCCACTGTGTTCCACCTGGTGTATTTATGGTATCAAATTGGGTCTGCTCTCACAAATTATTTGGAAGCTCCTTGAGGGCAGTGATCACAGGTCAGACTCATAAATGCTTGTTGCCTATACAAGTATCTGTCCACCTTTGCTGGATTCAGGGCACTCAGTAAGGTAGAGCTGGTGAGATGTCCCATGAGTATGGTTTGTCCAGACCTACTTCTTCCAGGCAGGCCCAGGTAACATCCATTTAGCCTTCCCTTCATTGGTCATTGGTGAAGGTGCCTGTGTGTTTGTGGAGTTAAATCCAGTAAACCTGCCAGACACTCTTTTGTTTGCAGGTTCAGTCAGGTGGATTGTGGCCCCCTCTGCTACATTTAAGCAGGTGGCCAAAATGAATGAACATTAAATTTTTACAGCGGATTGTTGTCTTATATTTGTGCTGCTTTATGGTTTGCAAAGTTTTAAACACTACATGTCATTTTATCCTTGTAGCAGTCCTGAAGGTGATATGTTTATTGCCATCTCCTAAGTGAGGAAGGTGATACACAGAGAGAGAAGGTGATTTAATCCAAAGGGATGATATTAAATGTTGCACTTTGTTAACTTACATTTTTACTCCACTTCTGTCTACCATATGTATTTTTACAGTATACCTCATATAAGTGCTCTTTAACAGTCACCTATCAGACTTTTCCCTTTCTTTGAAGGTTTCTCCTACAACTAGTTGGCATTCTTTTGGAGGATATTGTTACAAAGCAGCTAAAAATAGAAATGAGTGAACAGCAACATACTTTCTATTGTCAAGAACTAGGCACCCTGCTCATGTGTCTGATCCACATCTTCAAGTCTGGTAAGTGCCTCAGACTACTGTTCTTATTGCATCTATATATTCCCTGTCCTATACCGTACACTCTAAGAGGTAGGATACCTTGCTGCCCAGCCTGAGCTCTGCTGTGCTTAATGTGCATTTAAAAATGTTTTGTTGACAAAAAAAGTAAACCTGGGGGTTTCTTCCTCTTTTAAAAGCCCAAGTTATTTTCGTACTTTTATATATAATTATGAATTAGAAAGGACAGTGAACCCAAGAGAGAAGTCACAAGGAGGCAGCCTTGCACCATGCATAGGAAGCAAACAATCCATATTAGGACAGTCAGTGCTAAGAGGAATGAATGTTTTTAAGAAGAATGCCCTGGCTTAGATTAAATGAGAAACTAAAAGACTTTGGTTATAGGGTACTGGTAAATCCTCTTCTCTTAGCAAGAAAAATGAGAGGCAATTCTAATCTCTAGGAAAAACAAACAGCAAGGAAGTCATGGTCTAGATACAAAGCAAACCAAAACATAGCGTGATTTTCAACAATTTGATTGAAACCCTTGACCTTTAAAAAGCTCCTTTAAGTGGCTCAGGGGTCATGACCAAGGACCCATAGAAAGAAATGTTATCCTTCTAGGTTTCTTGGCTTTGTTGGGAACTGTATTTACATAATCATAATATAAATACTGTTTGCTTTTCAGTTTTAAAGTCAATGTGTGAATAAAACGTTAAAGATTTATTTACTTATAGTTTCAGAGCAGAATGAAAATGTTTTTATTTTTAAAAAAGAATGTTTTTATTTCCAAGAAAAAGAAAAGAGAAACTAACCAACTTAATTTTGGAGTGGAAAGTAGAGAAAGAAGTGGAGGGATGGAAGAATCACTAATCTCATTTTGCATTGTTGGGGTTATACAATTAATATCTAAAGTTGACACAACAGAAAATAGAGGCTACAGAGACAAGCAAATAGAACTGAGAATGTAACTTAAATTGAGTGAGCTGCATCTCATCTCTAATAGGGTAGAGTCTATAACCATCATTCATCGTGACTCAGCAAGTCCAGCAGTTTGATTTGCAGGGGCAGGACCCTATCCTACACTAGAGCAAGAAGAAAAGGAATTACTGGTTAGAGTTCCTGGAAGTATAGAGGTGACTGTCCTCTTTAGGTATGACCACCTCAGGCCTTTTAATTCCATTGCCATATCGAGTATTTCCATGTTTCAGCTCTGATTTCTGTATTGGCTCTATTCTCTGCTGGGCTGCTTCTCCATGGCAGGAAGGATGGCCTCTGGCCACCTGTGGCCTCAGCCCCGGTATGAGTCTTATGAGTATCCATGAGTCCCTGCGTGCTTTCGCCCACCTGGCCTAGATGAGAGATTGGACAGCATTCACTGAGAGGGAGTGAGAATTCTTCATAATAGTAAGATGAGAGGAGCAGGCAGAATGATAGATGGTCTGTTACCAGTGGTGAAAACATGTCGAGTGGAATTTTGGAGGCAACTATCAGAACTAGAAACAATATAATCAGTTGTTGCCTGAAGAAGGGTGGGGCAGGACATTTGAAAAATCAGAAGCCTTTCTATTACTGGATTTTTAAGTTGTGTACATATTACTGTATTACAAACTAAAACATGCACACACACCAAGTACCCTCAGAGCTGGAGATAGTTCTCATTTTCAGACTTTCTTCATTTGGCAAAAGTGCACAAAGTCAGCCGGCACTGGACTGCACTCCGGATCCATGGTGTTCAGGAAGGCTGATGTGGCTCTTGCCTTCGTGGGGCTTGCAGTCCATTGGGGAGGATGATACACAGGCAGAGAATCATGAGTCTGGATATTTCCTGTGAAGGAAGCAAGTAGTGCAATGATAGGCACCCAAGAGGTGATGTTAAGCTAAGGCCTGAAGGTGAGATGTTGCTGTGCTCCAGCCAGATGGCTACTGAGAGTGCATGGGCGAGGGTCGGTGGGCGACAATCATTAGGCAACTGGGGAGGTGGAGAGGGGCAGGGGTCACAGAGAAGGAGGCGTCTTCATGGCTACTACATTTAATTGCCTTTGCCCTTGGACAGGGGCGTGGCCAGAATTATCAAGTGGACTTGAGTATCAAGCCCTCTTCATTACTAACATTGAAAGGATTTTTGTTTTGAAGATCTTTTGATTTATGCTTCACTGATGTACTGTAATAAGTTTAAAGTTGAGAAAATAAGGTACATGAATAATAGATCATTTGTAGTACATCGGTCATTCTGATAGTTGGCCATTGTTTAGTTTGGATCTGATACCAGAAGGACACCTCTAAACGCTGCTTGCTTCCCTCCTCGGACAAAAGTGACCTCTTCTATGTTCTTTTGCACATCACGTGAAATTCTGTGCCATTCCAGGTATAGACCGACTCACCACCTTTAGTTCCTCCTGTTCCTTTTCTCAAAGGTCAGGGGAGGTATTGTGTAGGCTATGACAGCCAGTGCTGTCCACTAGTGCTTCCTGCATTGTGGGAACATTCTCTGCCTGCAGTGATTCAGTTACCTCCAGCCACATGTGACCTTTGGGCACTTGAAATGTAACTAGTGTGATTAAGGAGGTACTTTTAAATTTTATTTAATTAAATAAACAGGGTGTGAGGGGCGGGGCAGTGCATTCTACTAAGGAGCTTGGGGCCGGGTGCTGGAGCACCAGTGGCTTTGCTACAGTGTCTTTGCATGCTGTTCATTTGGTTCAATATTTGCAAATAAGTTGTCAGTGTGTTTATAAGTGTCTATTTGCATGTTGTTTGTTTTGACTACATTTCTTCTAAAGATAACAAGGGAGCAAAATTACTGTGATTTTGAGACATTTTAAGTCATGTTATATTTTGATATAAGTAGGTGCATCTAGCATATGAAGTTGGGGATTTTTATTTATGCTTTGCTTAAACAAAGGCAATGAATTCCAGTCCTCCACTGAAAATTGAGACCTTCAGAAACGATTCTTCCTGTAGCAGTACAATTGTTATGATTCAGAGTCACACTTGGGCAAAGACGGGGATGGTCACACTGCAAGGAATCACAGTGTTGGCTGTGGGGTGTGGTGCCCCATCAGTCCCTAGAACAGCTCAACGAAATAGACCCGCTTTTACGAAGAGAAAGTTTAGGCTCCAGATGGTACTATGGTAAAACCGAGATTGAAAACCCAACCAGGGCAGCCCAGGTGGCTCAGTGGTTTAGCGCCACCTTCAGCCCCGGGCGTGATTCTGGAGACCTGGGATCGAGTCCCACATCGGGTTCCCTGCATGGGGCCTGCTTCCCCCTCTGCCTGGGTCTCTGCCTCTCTCTCTCTCTGTCTCTCATGAATAAATAAATAAAATCTTTAAAAAAAGAAAAGAAAAGAAAACCCAACCATTTGTTCTTTTCTCTTGCACTGCGCTGCTGCTTGGGTTGCACAGCAGCTCACATCTGCAGAGCACTTCTTGCAGCTCCAGAGTCTGATATGTGGAGCCTCTGCCTCTAGCTCTGCTTCCAGGACTCCTGGCTAGACCTCTTGTTCAGCACCAAGAGGGTGGAACAAGGAGTCTTCTGGGTCTGCCTTCCTGTCCTGGTGCTCTTCTGTGCTCTGGCTCCGGCACTTGGCCCTGGGCCCTGTCCCTTCTCCCAGGTCCTGACTCTCCTGGCTTCTCTTACCTCCCAGTCACAGACTTTGTGCCGTGGGCGCAACTTCCTTTCCTCAGCCAGTGGTGGCTGCCTAGGAGACTGGGAAGGGAAGCCCCGTCAGAGCATCTTCTGGTTCAGGTCAAGGACTATGCTCACTATAGTTCCTGTAGCAGATAAACAGCAGCATTTCAGTGGCTAACCACAGTTGCCACTGTGGGAGTGCCTGTGTGGGAGGGTGTTCTGGTCTCTGGTGACTCTTCCCCATGTGGAGATTAGAGCCCAGGCCTCTCTCCTTCCTGGGGCTCAGTTGTCCCGGACATCAGCACCCTGGTGATGCTGGCGGAGGAAGAGAGAAAAGGCTCTCTTGCCATGGACTGAAAGTGACCTCCAGCCCTTTTGCTGGTGTTTCTTTGGTGTATCTTTCAGCGGCCTCCACCCCATACAAAGGTTCACTCCAGTGGGTGACTATTTCCCAGCAACAACCCTGTTGGGCAGGAGGACAACCTTGGGGGTCAGAGCTGTGGGGATGACAGCCAGGAGGCCCCAGGTGATGGGCAGCAGAGGCAGATGTCATGGCAGGATTAGCAGTGGCATCAGCCACCTGCCAAGGGCATCGAGCGGGCCTGTGTGTGTGTCCTCACCATTCCCGTGCTCTGCTCCTCTCTCTCACCTCAGGGAGACACAGCCCTGTGGCCCTTCCTCTCACCCCCTCCTGCCACTTTTTGTCTTGAGCCTTTCCAGAGCTCACTCTGCAGTCCCTGGCACAGCCTGGGTAACAGCATGCATGTCTGTCTTCCCTGTGGGGCTAGGCCTTGCTGTGCTGTGAACCCCACCTCCGATGCAAAACAAACTGACCCTGTCTGTGCTCTGTGGCTTCCTCCATCCTCTCTCCTGCATTGACTACACAGCTTTCCAACAGGAGTCTATTCCTGTTGCTTCTTGAGCTGGGCTTCCCCTCTGGTTTTTGCACCCAGAGCAGTGTGACCAGGAACACCCTTGCAGAGGCCGCTGCTGCTCTTTCCTGCCACCTCACCTTGTGGGTACCAGGCCTGAGCATGTGGGGTGGAGGCCCTCACTGCCTGACTTTATCATCTTTGCTTTCTAGCCTCTTGATGGTAGATGTCCCTGGATTCTACCTCGCCCTGACCCTGGCTTTCCAAGGGTAGAATTGACCACAAAACGCTGAGTTGCTGAGGGGGTACAGCCTAATGATTTGAGGTGTGAACTTACTGCGAAATCATCTCCTGGCAAGTTCAGGTGTATCCATCACCTCATGTCGTTAGACATTTTATTTTTCCTTAGATGAGAACTTTTAAGATCCACTCTCTTAGCCTCTTTCAAGTACACTGTAGAGCAGAGTTAACTAGTGTCACCATGTTGTGCATGAGAGCTCTGGACTTAGAACTTTTTTGCCCGATGGCACCCCCACCCCATCCCCGCAGTCCCTGTCTCTGGCAGCCACCAGTCCATTCTCTCCATCTGAGTTTGGTGTTTTTAGATTCTCCATGTAAGTGAGATCATGCACTATTAGTCTTGTTTTGTCTGACTTATTTCATGCAGCATGATGCCCTCGGGGGCCATCCAAATTGTCACAAATGTCAGTCTTGCCTTTTTTTTTTAAAGATTTTTCATTTATTCATTCATCATTTATTCATGATAGTCACAGAGAGAGAGACAGAGAGGCAGAGACACAGAGGGAAAAGCAGGCGCCATGCAGAGAGCCCGATGTGGGATTCGATCCTGGGTCTCCAGGATCGCGCCCCGGGCCAAAGGCAGGCGCCAAACCACTGCGCCACCCAGGGATCCCTCAGTCTTGCCTTTTTATGGCTGAGTAATACTCCATTGTGTATGTGCACCTCATCTGCTGTTCGTTCATATGTCAATGTTGTCTTTTTGTGTCATGGTTGTGGTATGTGTGAGCATGCAGATACTCTTTGAGACAATGATTTTGTTTCCTTCAGATAAATGTTCAGTAGTGGGATTGCTGGATCGAATGGCAGTTCTTTTAACTTTTTGAGGCTCCTCTGCACTGTTCCCCACAGCAGCTGCACTAGTTTGCATGCTCCCCAATGGTGCACGAGGGGTCCTTTTTCTCCTCCTCCTCTCTAATAGTAGCGATTCTAGCAGGTAGGAGATGGCATCTCCCTGATGAGTGATGCTGAGCATCTTTGCATGTGCTTTTGGGCCATCTGTGTGTCTTCATTGGGAAACTGTCTGCGTGGGTCCTTTGCCCACTTACTAATTGGATTCTTTGTCTTTATGCTGAGTTGTAGGAGTTCCTCATGTAGTTTGGATATTAGCCCCTTGTTAGATGTATAGTTTGTGGGTTACCTTTTCATTTTATTGGTAATTTCCTTTGCTGTGCAGAAGCTTCCAGTCTGGGGTAGTCCTGCCTGCTTATTTTTTATTTTGTTGCTTGTGCTCTAGGTGTCACACCCAAAAAATTTTGTTATCAATACCCATGTCAAAAAGCTTTCCCCTCTGTTTCCTTCCAGGCGTTCTGTGGTTTCAGGTTCTACATTTAAGTCTAACTGGTTTCAAGTTTATTTTTGTGAGTGGTAGTGGTCTAGTTTTTGTCTTTTGTCTGTGAATATCCAGTTTTTCTAGCACCATTTATTGAAGAGAAGTCTTTTCTCCATTGAGTGTTCTTGGTCCTGGTTTCTATGCTTGATCTCTGTTCTCCTTCTGTCCCTTTCTCCTCTCCACAACCCTACTTCTCTCCCTTCCCTGTCTCTCCCTCCCCGTCTCTCCCCCTCCCTGTCCCTCTCTCCCCTTCTCCATCTCTCCCCTTCCTCATCTCTCCCCCCTCTGTCTCTCTTCCCCTTCCCCTGTCTTTCTCCTTCCCTGTCTCTCCCCCTCCCTGTCATTCTCCCCCTCCGTTTGTCTCTCCTTCCCTGTCTCTTCTCCTCCCCCATCTCTCCCTGTCTCTCTTCTCCCTCCCCATCTCTCTCCTGTTTCTCTCCCCCACCTGTCTCCCACCCACCGTTTCTCTCCCCCTGCCCCTCTCCCCTGTCTCTCCCCTCCCTGCCTCTGTCCCTTCACCTCTCTTAGTAGGATTGTCACCTTTGTGACCTGCCCTGGTTATTGCTGCAGAGGTGACTCATCATCATCGACAGAGTCTGGGTCACCCCACTGACTTGGCAGCCTTGGTATCTCATGTCCATTCTCCCTCTAGCTAGTGTGTGATTTGTTGTCTTGCCAACCCCTCACACGATAAAAATTGAACTTGTTACCTGGCATAGCTGCTTCTTGCCAACGTGCTCCGTGCTATTGTGGGAGATGTTCAAACCCCAGTGGCACTGTATACTCTTCCTTGCCCTGGTGAGCCATCTAACTTCATCTCTACTGATGGCCCCTCCAGAAGCCAGGTGAACTTTCTTAGCAGCCCCTGGCAGCAGCCCCAGTTGGTGGTCCTTTGCATTGCCCAGTGCTGTACTGATCCTATTGCAGCTATGTGAGCTGCTGCTACTCTTAATTCCATTTTGCAAATGAGAAAACAGACCCTAGGTAATGTACAGCCAGGGGCCAAGTGAATGGTAGAACCATTTACTGATTTCAGAGCCTGTATTGATGTCCAGTCGTGTGGAACACAGCTCTGACCATGGTTTCCTGTCTGCTGTCATTCCCTCTGCTCTGTGCCCCAGTCCAGTGTTCCTTCATGCAGTACCTGCCTCTTCCTGTGCATCCATTAGCCCCACAAGGAGCTCACACAGTAATGGAGGGCACAGAGAGGTATCTGACCCAGGCTGGGTCGACCAGCAATGGGTGATCCTGTCCACGCAGCACCCAGAGAAACCCCTGAAAACAGGGCCAGAGAAAAGATGAGCATTGGACAACTCATTGGAATTGTTTTTCTGAGTTTGTGTGCTGTGCTCCCTGGGGATCCCAGGAGGCCAGGCTGGTATTGCATGCTATGACTGTCCTGCTTTTGTTAGCTCTTTTTCTCCACCTCAGGTCAGAAGCATAACCAGTCATAAAGTAGTGGGGAAAGTCCTGTTTTTGCCTAGATTAGGATCCCTTTGCATTTGAGGTAAATCTGAAGAGAAGATTTACCTCAATCTGAGAGAAGATTTTTGACTTTCTAGCAGCAGTGCCAGAAGACTCAAGATACAGAGGGCAGGGAGCCCTTAGCCTACTCTGTGTCATGTATTCCCTGCTGTGCTCTGCAGTATGTACGTGTCTCTGGGTCTTTGGGGTGAGGAGGGCCGGCTCATGTGAAGTCACAGCAGATGACAGGAGAGGTGTGTTGAGCTGACTGTATCCATTCAAAGGATGGGATAGAAAGAAATCATTAGTTCCCAGAGGGGATTTGTCCACGCCCTAAGGAGGATGCTGTGGACAGGCTTATGGGTAGAATGCCACTGGGTGTGTCTGTGACACTCCCAAGCTGAGTGTGGGTGGCTGACTGTGTGGTTGCCCTGCCCCACGACATCCCATACTAGGCACAGAGATCACCTGGCTCTCTGTTCTCAGTAGTGTGCAGACCATGAGCTGGGGTCCTGTGTAGAACACTGTCTTCTTTCTCTGGGCACTTGCTGTGGCAACTTGTAGTTCTTTGCAAGCCAAGGAGATGTTTATTCGAGCAGGAGTAAGATGTGGTGAGGGTCCTGCCGCTCCTGCCAGAGTGAATGTGGCTCAGCCCTGTGGAGGCCTCTCTGTCCAAGGGGTAGTAACCTGTAGCACGAAGTGCAGGCCGCCTGCTCTTCAGTGGAACTGGGTCCACTATCATGCACAGACATGGCTCTTACTGCAGAGCTCCTGGAGAACTTGCTGACAGCAGTGGAGAGAAGGCCTGGAAGAGTAAAAATGTTAGCATCCTTGGCTGCTCCATTAAATAAGCAGGATATCGGGTTTTTTTCTTTGAAAGCGCGATCTTCTAGATGCCAAATGGTATGAACATGTAAGTATAGGAAAGAGCTGAGGATGTATCTTTTTTATGCAAGATCTGCAAAGCATTGGGCCATAATGAGCAACAAAGACATTTTCCTCTCGGTTCTACTTTTTATTTCTAGGAATGTTCCGGAGAATCACAGCAGCTGCCTCTAGACTCTTCACGGTAGACAGCACCGACGGCAGTTTCTATGGCCTAGAGAGGCTGAACGCCCGGGTGCGTGCCATGGTGCCCACACATCCAGCCCTCGTGCTGCTCTGGTGCCAGATCCTGCTGCTCGTCAGCCACACCGACTACCGCTGGTGGGCGGAGGTGCAGCAGACCCCCAGGTACGTTTGCCACCTGCCAAGTGCCCTAGGTAGCCCCGGAGGCCAGCCCACTCTCATGTGCCAGAAATCTGGGCAGCTTGAGATTTGGCCCCGTTTCTATGAGACTTCGTACTGGTTGTGCTGAACGTTAGCCATCCTCTCTTGGACTCTGCACTGTAGGGAAAATGTGGTTAGATTAGAGGCATTCAGAGTAGGTGCTGCTTTCCAAATGTGGTTTCTTTGACAAGTTCTTTTACACGGTTCCTCTTGTGGATCATTCTTGTCATGCTGTGTCCCTCCTGCTAGGCTCTCGTCCTTAAATTGGTTCCAGAGTCAGACATGTTGCAATGTCTTAACTTCATTATAAGGTAAATGTGGTGCTAGTTATTCTTAGATAATGAAGTAATTAATTACTGAGCAACATTTCAAAACTGCTTGGAAATACTCTATTTTTTGTCATTCAGAAAGACTTATTAAGTATCTGATTGAGGGTGACCTCTTTTTTGCTAAAAGTTTTCAGGGTTAAGCCTTGATTTCTGGGCACTGTCCCGTTCAGACATTTGAACACATGTGGGAATAGAAGCTTTGCCTCCCATCTGCCAGGCTGTCCTCAGTGCAGGGTTTCCAGAAGGCTCCAGGGCCTATGGTGAGGAGAGGAAGCAAGGGCTGCAGGGCAGAGGTCAGCTCCTTTCTGTTCAATGTAGGAAGGCTGAGCTGTGTGAAGCCTGGGGTCCCCTTTGGGTCACTCCATTGCTTTCAGCTGGAAGACCCAGTGTTACTAGGCATTATTTAGTATCTGTTCTGTGCTATATGCTGTGGGATATGCAAGGAAAAAATGTGTTTTCTGCCCTCAGTGTATTTATAGTTTAGTTGGGGGAAGACCAGTGAAAACATTGGAAAGGCCTAGAGAACATTACCTACTGTAGGAGTCAGGAACAGAAAATGATTATCTGCTGCAGTGATCCTTCAGTGGACATAAATCAACTGGTGAGCTTATTAAAATCGGGTTCTGGTTCAGCAGATCACTGTGGGACTCAGCTTTTCTGTCAGGCTCTTCCGTGGTGCTGATGCTCTGGTCCATAGAGCACCCTCTCTGTGAGGCCCTGAGTCCTCAAGGAGTGTGCCAAAGAGCCACTGGGGGAGCTCGTTCCAGGGACCAGGACTGAGGCCCAGCCCACCACCAGACTGGACAGCTGGGTACCTTAGGAATTAGGATCCCTGGGCTCTTGTGTTCTTACCATCTCCCCAGACAACTCCCATGGGACCCAAGGTTGATTTATGCTGGGCCAAGACTTGGTGGGGTGGGGCTTGAGTTAGCTGCTACTGCTAGCAGGTGTGTGCAGGTGGACAGAAAGTGAGACATCCACCAACCACCCAAGTGGGTGTGTGAGCCAGTGAATTTCATCCTTCACTCTACTCCCCGCTACCCCTTCTCTCACCTCCCTTCCTCCTCCTCTTCCTTTTCCTCTGCTCCTCTTCCTCCTGCTGGCTGGAGGGTGGGGAAGGCAGAGGGAGACCTAAAGTGGGTTCAAGAGGAAGTGGGATGGTGGACCCTAATCTGATAATTAGGAAACAGACACACCCAAACAGAAAGGGCCTTCTACAGATTTGGGGGATAAAACATGTAGAAAGAACACTATTGGAATGATAGGGGAAATTTGAATGTGAGTTCTAGGTGTTTTGTAGTAATGAGGAGTTCTCAGGGAACCCCTGATGAAGTTCTTAAGGGCGAAGTGGTTTCACCTGCAGAGTGCTCGTGTGGTACAGCCCAAAAAAGTGTGTGCGTGTGGACTGCATATGTGTGCCTGCATAGAGTGCATATGTGTGTATGTGCATAGAGTATGTGTAGAGTGAACTTCTGTGTGTGTGCAGTGTGTACACATGTGTAGAGCATGTGCATGCCTGTGAGTGTACATGTGTGGGATTCACGTGTGTAGAGTGCGCACGCAGGTGTTTAGAATGCATACATGTGTTGTAGTGTGTGCATGTATGTGTACATGTATGAGCCCATGTATGCAGTGCACATGTGCAAAGCATGTGCATGCATGTGGCATGAGCACGTGTAGTGTACATGTGTGAGCACGTGTGTGCAGCGTGCACATGTGTATGTGTACAAAGGTGGCAACATATTAGTGATTGAACCTAGGTGAAGAGGTGTGACAGTTCATTGAATTAATCTTTCACCTTTTCTGTTGGTTTGAAAGTTTTCAAAGTAAAAGTTAAGGAAAAAAAGATACGGAAGCAGGGGCATTTTAGATCATACATTCTTGGACAATTCTTAGGGGGAGATTTGGTCTAGAGGGGAAGAGATATGGGACATGGGGTCGTGAGTTCCTCGTTTTCACTTCTGGTCCTCGTAGTAGATGCTGAACCGTGCTTTGTTGTGGTTTTCATGTGCATTTCTCTGATAACTAAGAATTGTTTTTTCATGTACTTATTGGCCATTTGTGTATCTGTCTTCTGTTAGAAAATATGTATTCAGATAGTTGCCTTTTTTTTTAATTTGGCTATTGTTACTGAGTTGTAAATTCTTTATTCTGGATCTAAGTCAGATGTAATGTAAATTCTTTTCTCTGCATCTGTGGTTTGCTATTTTATTTTTTTTAATGGTTTCTTTTGAAGAGCAAAAGATTTAAATTTTTATGAAATCAAGTATGTCGGGTTTTCTGTTTCATTCTTTTTCTGTCCCCTCCAAGTACCTACCCCAGGAGCATGAAGATTTTCTTCTCTGGTTTCTTTTGGAAGTGAAATAGCTTTAGTGTTTACCATTCCAAGTTAATTTTTGTGTATGCCAGAGCATGAGGGTGAAGAGTCATCTCCTCACCCAATCCCCTGAAGGGTGGTTCTTTCAGCATTTTTTTGTGAAAACATCCATGCTTTCTGTCTTGAGTTCCCATGGCACTTTTCTCAGAGTGCCGTGGGGCACGAATGTACGAACCTATTTGCAGACTCTTTTCACGGCCCCCGATTGGCCCCTCTGCCAGCCATCACGGCAGCACTGCCACCACTTGGTCACCTCAGCTGTCCTGCCAGTTCCCCCACTCTTGTACTTCTAGAATAGTTTTGGGTCCTATAGGTTCTTTGCATTTCCATGTTTATGTTAGAGAATCAGGGGGTAAGTAAGTATCTCCAGATGAGCCTGCTGCCATCTGACTGAGCTTGGAGCCAGTCTGGAGTTTGGGAAGAACTGGCATCCAGCGTCTGGTCCTTCAGTCCTAGAGCATGGTCTTGCTCCATGTATTTCAGTCTCACAGTGTTTCATGTGCAAGCATTACTTGTATTTTATATATTCGTCCCTAAGCATTTCATATTTTGGAATGCTCTTTTAAATGGTACTTGAGAAAGCGTTTCATTGCTATGGCATGCTGCTAGTTTATAGAAGTGTAGTTGGTTTTGTGTACCAACTGCACATCCTGAGACCCAGTCCAGCTCACATAGCAGCCCCAGGATGCTTTTGGGGCTCTGCAGGGTTTTCTGTGAACACAAGAATATCATCTACAGGTAAAGACTTTTCCCTTCTTCCTTTCCCAGCCTTATTCCTCTTGTTTCTCTTTTCTGCCTCAGGGCACTGGCCATCTGTACAGGGCTGATCTCCCTGTCTGTGTGTTTCTGTTGGGGTCCAGAAGTGTCATTTCCTTCATGACCCCTGTTCATTTGAGGTCCAGGGGGGTGGAAAAGATGGACTGCACCAGTTGATAGCATTTAAGACACAGAAACTACAGAGGTGTTATTAATTGCAGTGTTTCACTTAACTTTTTTTTTTTCTTTTAAGTTTATTTATGTCAGTAATCTCTGCACCCAACGTGGGGGTCGAACTCACAACCCCACGACCAAGACCTGCACACTCTCTTGACTGAGCCGGCTGGGCGCCCCTCACTTAACTTTTTAAACCAAAGAAGATAAAAGCTAATTTAGTCAGTGGACTTAAATGCTTGAAAATCTAAATAGCTCTGAGAGCCAGCTATTGTCAGAGGCTGCCATCGTCCCTCTTGCTTTGGGAAGCTTTGTAACTGGAGCTTCCACCAAGGCCACGGTGCTTCCAGCTGGCTGGGTGTGCAGGAAGACCAGTGAGTGAGTCCATTCCTCTGGTCTGCTATCCTTGATCTGTGCCTGTCTTTTTCTATACATGTTTGGCAAGACATGTGTGTGGTCTATATTTGGTGAGTGTGTGGCATTTGTGTTGCGTGGATCATGTGTGTGTGGTGTGTATGTGAGTGTTTGGCTCTTTTCATGTTAGTAGGAGTTAATCTCCTAAGTGTTCTCCATCAGCTCCAGGATGCCCCTATTGAGACTACCTGCTCCTATTCTGATGTTATGTCAGAAGCCTCTGGATCTGGGAATTGTATTCCCTGAATTACAATAACAAATGCTTAACCTAGTCAGTGTTTAAAATAAATGAGCCAAAAGTGGATATAGCCTGGGATTTGGCCGGTGTCCTCATTCAGCTGTTTGAAGGCATGCTGTGGCTGTTCATAAATCCAGGAGTTTATGAGTTTTCTTTATCCTACCTAATTCAGTTTCCCTTTTTATAACATCTTGTATTGTTCTCCTCTGTTATCCTGAATAAAATTAATGGATACTATAACCTAGTATGCCAAAATTTCATATAAGTATGTCACAATGGTATCATAAAGATAAAACTAAAGGAAATAGTGTAATATATTGTGATTCTTAAGTGCTTAATGTCCCCGCTGTGTTTAGGGGGAAATCACTCGCATACATGTCCAATAGCCCCAAGGGAGCAGAGCTTTTTTTTTTTTTTTTTTTGGGGGGGGGGAGCGGAGCTTAGACCTACTCAGACCTATGCTCTAACACACCCCAGCAGGATGTTGTAGACAATGAGTGTTTATTTCCAAAAGATAATAAAAATGAATTACTTAGAAGTATGGAATACAAAATACAAGCTATTTCGATTCATAGATTCAATGGGAGCCCTCCCCAGCCTGGTGCAGGCAGGCTCTCTGATGAGTCTTGGAAGCCGTACTCTGGCCGCATGGCCCCAGGAAGCACTTGCTGCTGCCACAGCAGGATCTGCTCTTGTCTGCTTCTTGGGGCTCTGTCTTCATAGGCTTTTGATTTATTTCCAGTCTGCCTGGCCTCTGGTGGCCTGTTACAGTCTTGCACATGCCGTGGCACTGGGGGTGTGGTGTGGCCACCCCTTAGTTCCAAGGCTTGTGTGTGCAGTCATGTGGAAGGTGAGGTGTTCATTCACCATTGGTACCTAGCAGCATCTGTTGTGAGGTCTTCGGGGCTTGCCTATTAAGCTGGGACTCCATTTGGATTAATGTTGGTTGACCTTCAAATCCTACTGCTAGGATTTGAATTGCAAACTCTGCCTCTTTTCCTGCAGAGGCTCCCCTACCTTTGTGAAATGCAAAGTCACCACTTGAAGAATAGTCACACTGGGGCTGGCAGAGGGTTAAAAAGAGATTATTTATTTATTTGAGAGACAGAGATAGTGATAGAGATAGCGAGAAAGAGTATGAGCAGGGAGCAGAGGAAGAAGCAGATTCCTCACTGAGGAAGGAGCCTGACATGGGAATGGATCCCAAGACCCTGGGATCATGACCTGAGCCCAAGGCAGACATTTAAGCAACTGAACCACCCAGGAGCCCCAAAGGTCCTCTTTCTGTATCAAATATTGTCAGGTGAACACCACTACAGTCGCGGTACAGGACAGCATCACCACTTCAGAAGGTTCCCTGTGTCTGCTGTGGCCACCCTCTGCCCCCCACTCTCCCAGCCACCGGTCTGTTGCTCCATCCCTTTGTTCAGCATAATGCCATATGGATGGAATCACATGATCTATAACCTTTTGAGTCTGGCCTCGTCGCTTAGCACAGGATATTTCAAGGTCATTTGTAGCATTGCATGACCAATGGTTTGTTCTTGGGGCTGGCGAGTAGTATTCCATTGTAGGGATAAGGACATCTGGCGCATCCATTCACAAGTTGAGAAAAGGGAAATTGCAGTTTGAACATTTTTAATCTGTGGACTATTTTATACCAGTTCTCTTATAAATCCTGAGGTGCTGTAGAAAAAGTTGATACATTTCAGAATATTCTTGTCCTTATGTGACCTCCGTCCCCACTAAGCCTTAGCAGAGATGCACAGGCTCTTTGTCACTGAGGGAAGAGTATTGTCCCAGACTCCAAATCGGGGGCAGTTCACAGGTGTGATGACACCTGTGTTTGAGGGCTGATGGCAGCATCAAGGGCTCCCCAGGGTGCAAGGGCTCCCCTTGCACTGAAGAGTAAAATAACCCACTCTGGTGGAGGAGTATTGCAGAAGTACTTTCAGATAAGGTTTGCGTGGCAGCACGTGGGCAGGTGAGAGTTGCAACATTTCACTAGTAATTGTTTAGTAAAATCTGACCTCGGAGGGGCTTTCTCTTGGCAGGCGGGCAGCGTTCATGCAGACCCACACGGGGAATCCCGCAAGCAATCTCTGTGTTTTCTGGTGCGCCTCGTGAGAGCCCTGGTACCTGAGTGCCAATTGGAGATGCAGCTTCACAGCAGGTTCCACTTTCAGTCGAGCACTTGACTGTTTTCTGTTCTCTTGACGTCCGGACACATTTTGCCATGGCTTAGAAGTAGGCAGCTGAGAGTGGGGGGTCACATTCAGGTCACTGGAGTACGGCAGGGTTTAGGGCCCCCACCTACCTCAGCACCGGAACTGCACCTAGTCACCTTCTGCTTTGAAGATGATCTTATGCTGTCCCAGAAACATTGTCAGCGTGTCTGTTTCTTCTTCCAGGAGACGCAGTCTGTCCAGTACCAAGTCACTCAGCCCCCAGATGTCTGGAGAAGAGGAGGATCCTGATGCAGCATGCAAGCTTGGGATGTGCAATAGAGAAATAGTACGAAGGGGAGCTCTCATTCTCTTCTGCGATTATGTCGTAAGTTAGGAAACATGAGTCCCCGTGGGGGCAAGGGGCTGGAGCACCCCAATGTGGGTAATGCTTTTACAGAGTGACCTCCTACTGCCCCTTGCCATCAGCACGGGACCTCAGCAAGTGTTCCGTCCTGCTCAGGCCGGTCACAGACATGGAGGTTTGACTGCAGAAGATTTCACTCAGCTGCCGCCTATTTGGCGAGCGTGACTTGGAGTGGGGTTCTGCTTTAAACGCTATTCACCATCTGTGCAGAGGGCATTGGTGTCCATTGTTACATTTTAAAATGGATTCTTATTGGAATGCCATTTTTAAAAAATAACTTTTGTAGAGTTTTTGACCATAAAACTAGCATCACGTGTTTAACATAGAAGCTTGACAAAAACCAATAAACAGAAGAAAATACAGTCTCCTTGGAATTGCATTACGCAGGAAATCTGTTGTGACATTTGGCTGGGATTTTGTATTTTTTTCTCTACCGATAACAGCATATGAGTTTCTTTGGCACAAATATGGCACCATGTTTATGCTGTTTTCATTCAGCAAAGCATGTGATGTTCTCAGTTGGAAAAGGAAGAGGGCTCCTTCACACAACTAGTTGTTACACAGATTTTTTGCTGCTGTTTTTATTGATATTTTTTTATTTGCATCTATTATATTGAAATAGTTTTTCTACCTTGTACTTTTAAGAAATAATTCATTATAATTGTATAATGTTATCTTTCGTGGAAAGGTAAGAAAAATATTAATTTTATAAATTAATACTGTCAAATTATCCCACATGGAAAATATTAATCAGTAATCAGATGTCAAAGAATTGATTTCATGTTACAATTTCTGTCTAGAAGTATTATGAATTAAGATTGAAAGCCAACACACACATATTCTAAGATGGATATTTATTTTCTTAGGAATCTTAAATCTCCCCTTTAATGTCCGTTTGATTAGTGGAATCTATTTCTATTTTGGATTCAGGAATTCTGTCAAAACTGTGACAGTTTCAGAGAGCCCATTTCCTCTGCTGACCTGTCAGGACTGGAGAACTGGGGAGCACTCTTGGGCGGCTAGACCAGAGCCTGGATGGAGCGAGGTCAGCCATGCATGGGACTGTCACCTGCTCCCTTGTGTCATGGCTCTGGTCCAGTCACCTGAGGGCAGGAGGTGCTGCCCCTTCCATTCTACTGCCCTGGGGTCACTGTCTTTGGCAGGTGTGCTGGGCCTTGCCCTGCTCCTCCTCTGGCCCATGGCCAGTGTCCCTCAGAGGTGCACCAGAGCATTGCATTCCCCTGGTGGGCAGTGTCTGATGTCCAGCAGCTTGCGCCACAGTGTAGGGGTGAGGGTGACGGAATCTGTGAAGTAAGTCCAACCCCGATGATTGTTGGTGGTCAAACACTAGATAGTTTCAGTGATGATTATAATTTGGAATTTGTTTTCCCATCCTCCTTCTTCTGGCCTTTTCTTTGGCATCCGTGTCTATTCTGTCCTTGTCTGCTTGCGAATGAGTCTGTCACTTTCTCCTCAGTGTCAAAACCTACACGATTCAGAGCACCTAACGTGGCTCATCGTGAATCATATCCAGGACCTGATCAATCTGTCCCATGAGCCTCCCGTGCAGGATTTTATTAGTGCTGTTCATCGGAACTCTGCTGCCAGTGGCCTTTTCATCCAGGCAATTCAGTCTCGTTGTGAAAATCTTTCCACCGTAAGTCTCCTTGATACCAATTGTGCCAGTCCGTTTTTTTCTCTGCCCTAAGAATGTACTATTGGAATTTTTAAACTGCCAATTTCCAATTGGCAAAATGTCCTTGTTGCCTTCTTTCTGTCCACTGCCAGCCTACCACTCTGAAGAAGACGCTTCAGTGCTTGGAAGGGATCCACTTCAGCCAGTCGGGTGCCGTGTTAACCCTATATGTGGACAAGCTTTTGTGCACTCCGTTCCGTGTGCTGGCTCGCATGGTCGACACTCTAGCCTGTCGCCGGGTGGAAATGCTTCTGGCTGCAAATTTACAGGTACTAGAAAAACAATGACACTGATTTTTTTTTTTTAAGATTTTATTTATTTGTCCATGAGAGACACAGAGAGAGAGGGAGGCAGAGACACAGGCAGAGGGAGAAGCAGGCTCCATGCAGAGAGCCCGATGGGGACTTGATCCCGGGTCTCCAGGATCAGGCCCTGGGCCGAAGGCAGGCACTAAACCCCTGAGCCACTCAGGGATCCCAATGACACTGATTTTTATTGAGAACTTAGCAGGACAGGCAAAACAGTTGCCTAGTTTTTTCCTCTACAGGCATATTCTTCATACACCACTGAGAGAAACGTGTATAAGATGTATAAGTTGTTCATTCTTTTGTGTGCCTGACACGAGCGCTTCTTGTACTTCCTTCCAGTCTGCCTTTGCTATAATACACTGTACATGTCATTTTTCCACTTTCCCAAGAGTATAGGGTTATTTTGATTCATTGCATGTTACCCACTTGCTGATCTGTTCCTCCTGTCTACTTCAGAGTGGCATGGCCCAGCTGCCAGTGGAGGAAGTGAGCAGAGTCCAGGAGTACCTGCAGCGTAGCGGGCTGGCCCAGAGGTAATGCGATGCCCGGGCTTCCTGGCTTCGGGAAATACAGGCTTAGATTTATTTATGAACTCTGGATGAGAGAAAGACATGCTTTGCATGTGAGTATGCTGTGGAAAGGCCCTCAGAGACTTTCTAAATTAAGCAGACTGGGATCTCACTTTATAAAGTGGTAACAGAGATTCGGCCTTCATTTCTTGGGCTGGTTGAGGGGTCATATGTATCCGGATGGTCTGTGTCCACCCACCTATGACAAGTAAAAATGGCAGTTACCACCTTGATCTGAGCAAAGTCAAAGCATATAACTTAGCTGCTAAGTAAGAGAGGGCAGTCTGAAAGATGTTACCTAATTCTTGGCATGCATCTCTTTCTGGTATTTGTCCCCTAATTCTGCCTCATAGTCCTTTAGAAATCTTCATCAGAAATCATGACATCTATTATCTATTTCCACAACTAAATAAATACTTTTTACCTTTAAATGTTACCTTTTCCCTCCACACGGAGGAAGACGTGTGTGTATGTGTGTACACGCACTTACATGTATGTGCACGTGAGAGAGCAAGGGAGAGAACAGAATAGGATTGCCATTGTGTAGCTCGTTGCTGGTGTCTTCATTTAGGAAGGCACCTAACCTGGTATGTAACACATGGTTTGGTTGATTTTTTCAGTTTGCTGAGCCCGGTTATGTTGTGATTTGCATTATGAAGTTGTTGCTCTCATAGAAGATGGTAGAAGGTCAAACTATTATTTTTCGACTCCAGAGTTAGTGTTTAGACCAGATGAAGAAGATTATAAATATCTTGTCCTAGATGAGGTGCTTGTTCTATGAAGTGAACATAAATTTGTATAAACTGTATTGTGTTGGGAGAATCAATGGGAGATTTTGTGCACTCAGATTTTAGAATAGATGATCTATTTTGTATTTGTAAAGAATGCTTTTATTAGCTATTAAACCACGTAATGCCTATTACGGTGTTTGAGTATTAATGAAATGTCTGCAAAACATTTGTGGCATATGAACTGTGGTTATTAAAAATAAGCTAGAGTCTGAATTTGCATTATGATTTGTCTGAGTGTTGTTGAGGCAGCTCTGAGGATAAAGTGTCAAACGCGTTGCATCTCGCTTTAAGAAGCCACTGTCGTTTCCTAACCTATGAGACTGTGCTCTAACCCCGCGTGTGATTGGATTCCAGACACCAAAGGCTCTACTCCCTGCTGGACAGGCTGCGTCTTGCCACTGCACCGGGCTCACGTGGCCCTTCACCTCCAGTTACCTCCCACCCGCTGGACGGGGATGGGCCCCTGGCACTAGAGATAGTGATTCCAGATAAAGTAAGTATTCAGCTTGAGTACATATGACACACAGGGCCCATTCCAGGCCCTAAATACTCTTTTACATCTTTGGCAAATCCAGAGTGTGCAGTGGGGCAGTAGGATGTCCTGGCACCTGGCACAGCCCCCAGGGCCTCTCAGCCTGCTGTTTGTTGCCAGCAGTGGTCAGGGTTCCATCACTGACAGGATGCCTAAGGCCCAGCCCAGGTCATTAGTAGGAATTATGGGGTGAGAAAGAAAATGCTGACTTGGGACACTCATGGCCTCAGGGAGAGGGATATCAGCGTGGTTCACGGGAGAGTCAGGAGAGGAGTGGCCATAGCCTCCATAGGCCATTGTGCATACCTGCTTGGCCTTTCTCCATCTCCTTAACCCCACTGACCTCCTGTGTGTTGAGCACACCACCCCAGGACCCTGGTAGACTGTCATCACCCTTGCTGCTCACATCTCAGAGCTGGGTACCAGTTGGGGCTGTAACAGATCCTTGGTACTCTGCTTTCCTGGAGGGAGGTCAATATAGATATGAACTTGGATTTTGAAAACCAATAGCCCAGGCACAGAATGGCAAGGTTCAGGTCTCTATTGCATTGGCCTTGGAGAGAGAAGAGCACTACAGACAGCCCAGTAGAAGATGTTAGCAGCAGAACCAGATGAGGGGTGGCCAGAGGGTGAAGGCACAGAGAGGAGGGCCTGCTGCCCTCATACTTGAGCTGAATTAGGAGGACACTCAGGTGTTCACCAGGTCAGGGAAAAGCAGAGGCTGTCTAGGTGGTGACAGCAAGTCAAAGACACAGCCTACAGAAAAGGCCTGTGGTTTGGTGAGCAGCCACATGGGTAGTTAGAATCCAGTTGCACTGAAGCTACATTCATAGTCCAGAGTGGGCCACAAGATGTGAAAGCGCAGGGCAGAGAAACAACACATGTTCAGTAGAGTTGAAGCCCCTTGAAAGCCATGCCAAATTTCACTGGGTTTCCCACTTTTTTCTTCTTCTCAGGACTGGTACCTACGTCTAGTCAAATCCCAGTGCTGGACTAGGTCAGATTCTGCGCTGCTGGAAGGGGCAGAACTGGTGAATCGGATTCCTCCCAGTGACATGAGTACATTCATGATGAACTCGGTACGGCAGAGAGCAGCAGGATGCTAGCAGGATGCTTGACTTGTTTTATCATCATGTGATCAACTTAGGACATGTGGCACTCACTTTTCTGCCTTAATGGCAGACTCTAATCCAGACAGGATGGAGCATGGGGGACTCTAGATGGGACAGGTTGTGGGGAAAGTCTAATCCAGACAGGGCAGGGAGTGGGGAGACTGATCCAGATGGGATGGAACATTATTTCAGCTACATTAGAATCCAGAAGGAGGTAAATTGTGTCTAATTCAACTTTTCATGCATTTGAAAAGAGGTTCTCTTAGATTGCAATCTGTTCTCATAACAGTCATGAGGAACAGTACTAAAATGGTGTCATGGTACATGATTTAACCAATTCTTATATTCTGGAAATTGATTTTTTTTTAAAGATTGTATTTATTTATTCATGACAGACACAGAGACAGAGAGAGGCAGAGACACAGGCAGAGGGAGAAGCAGGCTCCCTATAGGGAGCCTGATGTGGGACTCGATCCTGGATCTCCAGGTTGTGACCCAGGCTGAAGGTGGTGCTAAACCACTGAGCCACCCAGCTGCCCTGGAAATTGATTTTTAGTAAGACCCCTCCCCTTATTTTAGGTGGTGAGGTCCTCCTGGCCCCACTACTTATAGTGAGGTCCCTGTACCCCTACTCCATATGGTATGGCCCTCCTCACTCCATGACTTGTAGTTAGGCCTTCCCCACCCTCTCACTAGATGTCATGAGGTCCCCATCCGCCCCGTTGAAGTTGTGTAGGCAGGCAGGCAGAGCTGGCCCAGTGAGGCCCTTGCAAAGCACCGAGTCCCTGTCCTCAGCTCCTAGGCAGGTCCTGTGAGGAGTGGAGTCCCCGCCTCCCATAGCAGCCACAGCTATAGTAGGTTCCTTCCCAGACATCCTGGGACGAGCAGCTAATTAAACCTTCAGGTGTTTTAGTGCTGCCTCAATATGTATCAAGTGAATGAGGAGCAGCAGAGGTCTGGGGGATGACAGGGTGACTGCAAGAAGGGTGGGGGGCAGCTAAGGGTGGGCCAAGTATGGATAAAGAGACTCAGGGTGGAATCCACACAGCGGTATGTGCCTAAGCACCAATTCTTCAGTAGTTTGACAGTAAGAGCTATACTGAAAAAACAGAATTGGCTCACAATCAGTTTGCTGAAGCCATTTTAAGCTCCATTTGGTGAAAGCTGATTTGCTGAATGATAAATTTGCTTAAAGATCTATTTATTGGGGGCAGCCCAGGTGGCTCAGCGGTTTAGCGCTGCCTTCAGCCCAGGGCGTGATCCTGGAGACCGGGGATCGAGTCCCACGTCGGGCTCCCTGCATGGAGCCTCCTTCTCCCTCTACCTGTATCTCTGCCTCTCTGTGTGCCCTTCATGAATGAATAAATAAAGTTAAATAAAATAAAAAATTAAAAAAATATATCTTTATTGAATTTTCCAAATTCAGTAATTGAACTTTTAATAGCTTTGAAGGTTCTGGCTGTAGCAGAAAGGTTCAGTTTTGGTCACTGATGATGACCTATGCTTTTCTGAATGTTACCTAATCAAGATGAATATTCTGCCTGAAAATTGGCCCCCCAAAATCCTTAACATCTAAACCATCTAAAAAAATGGTTTTTAGAAGTTGGCAAAACACAAGTTGATACAGTATCAAAGAAATGGCTGTATTTCAACCACGGTTGTGGCTCCTTGGATTTATTTCAGCTGCGTTTGAACATAACTTGTCAAACTTTGTGAATGTTTGGTGTTTCACTGGATTTCTTAGGTGCCGTGTCAGCTTCATTTTGTATTTTTATCAATTAAAAATTACATGTTGAATTTATTTCAAACAAATTTGAAAAAAAAAAAAAACAAATTTGAAAGCATAAAGAAATTTAAAATCTTTCCTTAATATTAAAGTACCCCCCAAGAAACCAGAAGTGTGCTTCAAGTAGCATATGGTATTTATTACAGGAAACAGAATATTCTTTAAAATACTTTGTTATGGTATACTCCTTTGTGCTTTCTCAGAAATGTTTGCATTATCCCTTCTTCAGTTGTGTTTTTCTTGCCTGGTTGAAAGTGTGTAATAGTTGTTGAACCTTTAACATCCTGATTCAGGAATTCAACTTAAGTCTGTTGGCTCCATGCCTGGGCCTGGGCATGCGCGAAATCTCCGGAGGCCAGAGGAGTCCCCTTTTTGAAACAGCTCGCCTGGTGACACTGGACCGCGTGACCAGCCTGGTCCAGCAGCTCCCTGCTGTCCATCATGTGTTCCAGCCATTCCTGCCTATGGAGCCCACTGCCTACTGGAGCAAGTTGAACGATCTATTTGGTATTTAAAATAAAAACTTCTTTTATTTTTAAAAAATGCTGCAGAGGCAATATTGTGCTTTGCACTGAGTAAAGATGAGCAGTAAATGCTGTTGATCTAATAAACAGAAAGCATATGCGGAGGTGGCTGAGAGGCAGTGCCGGGGACCCTAGCTCTGGATGTCTTTTGGCATGTTTGCCCCTTTGCCGTTCCCCAGCCTAACCCCAGAGGAACCCTGGAATAGACCTCAGAAGAAGGTGCATTCTGAGTCACACACAGTTGGGTGTGTGTGTACAAATATATTTCTGAGCTGAAGGTGCCTTCAGATTCTCAGAGAATGGCCTGACTGCCTTTCCTAAGTCATGAACCCTTGCTAGAGTTGCATTCACCCCCAGTCTTGTGTTCTAGGGGATGCCGTGTTGTATCGGTCCTTGACCACTCTGGCCCGGGCCCTAGCCCAATACCTGCTGGTGTTCTCCAAACTGCCCAGCCATTTGCACCTACCTCCTGAGAAGGAGAGGGACACTGTGAAGTTTGTGGTCATGACCCTTGAGGTAAGAGGCAGCTCGGGAAGTTGGTGTTTCTGTGCTGAAGGACTGTCACTAGAAAAATAAGAAGGCAGTTTCATCTGAAACCCAGGAGCTGTGTGGTCCGACAGGGTCCTCTACTCCCAGGGACAAGAACTATAGGTGGTCAAGTTCCACATCTGTCCTTAACTTTCCTGTGCACACTCACACCCCTGACTGTGTGGGTTTCTCACAGGTGCCTTATGACATTGACTGCATAGCACTTCCTGTCCCCACTTTAGAGCAGGCTCTGGAGAGCCAGGCTTGGGACCAGGGCTCCCACCCACAGTGTTTCCCCTCTGTGTGTGTCTAGGGCGAGGGCACAGGTCTCAGAGAAGGGTCTGGTAGGGAGAAGCAAGGATGATTGGAGGGATGAGCAGAAACCTTTTAGGGATCTCCCAAATAGTGTAGGGAGTTATGTGCTTATGTGTGGATCTCTTTCCTTGATTCTAAGATGCCTTTGATCTCAGGACAAACATCCATTAAATATCTTTTTTTCCAGGGAAAAGGAAGCACTGCTAATGTAGTGTGGATCCTAATTTTAGATAACTAAAAATAACCCAGGAAAATTATTGTTTTAAGTTGAGTAACAAACCTAGATGTTTCAGCCATAAGAAATTAAACCCTGTGTTAACACTTATAATCACCCCCAAAATGTGTGCATATCGTGCATTCTTCACCTTTCCATACAGCTTTGGCAGAGTCTAGCCTGCATCCTTGCAGCCAGAGAGCCTAAGCTGTGTTTGTCAGCCTAAGCAGGACATGGCTGTCTCAGCATCAGCTCCACCTGCCACTTCATAGGTGTCAGGAGGGCAGTCGTTCATGAAGTGATGAATAAAAACACCTGCTTGGAGCTGGGCCAAGTCAGACATCTCAGTGTGGTGGTGAGCAGGCTAGCAGGCAAACATACAGTGACAGTACATAGTCATGACTGTCAGCAGCAGTCCCGTGATTGCCATGTGCAGGGCAAAATGCTTCTATGCATCCTTTTATTCAGATCTTCCTATAATTCTGCAAGATGGACTCTGTTATTCCCATTTTACAGATGAGGAAAGCAGGGCTTAGCGAGGTTTGGTGGCTTGTCCAGGTTTCACCCACTAAGAAATAACCCATTGGCATTTGAACCCAATCCTGGCCATCTCCAGGACCCATGCTCTTAGATTCAGCCTCTATGACCAAGGCAGAGCCTGCCTGCACCCTGAGAGCCCTGAGGAGGAGCCTAGCCTAGAGACTCATGTGGCAGGGAAGGATTTCTAGAGGAGCCCACAGAGCTGAAGGAAGGAGGAACAGTGAAATCAGGGTGGCCATTCTGGCAGAGAGGCAAGCCCCAGGCAGTTTTGGGAGCAGTTGGTCAAGCTTGGAATATAAGGGAGTAGGCAACAGGGTCTCATCCCTCTGGAAGCATAGTCAGGACCCACCAGCCTCTCACTGTTGGGACAGTTCCCTGGCAGCCTGGAGATAGGAAGGAAGTGGGTCTTATCCTTCTGTAATGCTGACCCTCCCCTTTAGGCCCTGGCATGGCATTTGATCCATGAGCAGATCCCACTGAGTCTGGACCTTCAGGCAGGCCTCGACTGCTGTTGCCTGGCTCTGCAGCTGCCCAGCCTCTGGAGTGTGCTCTCCTCCCCAGAGATGGTGACCCACGCCTGCTCTCTCATTCACTGTGTCCGCTTCATCCTAGAAGCCGGTGAGTCTTTGACCACAACAGGTTTCTCTCCTCTGTCACGGGATCAGTAGTCAGCTCTGCAGATCTAGTCACGGACGTTTATTTTGTGTCACCTGTTTTCCAGGTGCCAAGCAAGGAATTGGGGGTTACTTGGTGGATAAAATATGGGCTTTGTGTTCATCTCCAGTGGCTTGGATTCTACACTAGAATTGGACTTGAATTTGCTTTTGTAGTCATTTTGTTTAGATTTTGGCATTCTAACTTTCATAAAAAATACTCCTAATTTTATGTCCCTTTGATCTCTGGTCCTACTTGACTGTTTCATGCTTTTAGTCCCAAATGACCATAAGATTTAATAAGATTACATTAAAAAGATTGTTTTCTGTTATAGTCAAAATGCTTGTTTCTATAATGCATTGTAATATTAATGTATTATAAAATAAAAGTGACATTCTTTTCAAGGGACAGTGTCCTTAACAAGGGTCATTAGCCAGAGTTTCTCAAAAATTAGACATTTATAGTTTACATGTTAGAGGGTGTTTTGAAGTTTCATTGTTTAAATTGTTTTCATCTGTGCATTTGTAGTCAGCTTGAAAACGGAGATCTGGGGAGTAATTTTTCAAAGCCAGACTTCTTGGGGAATGGCAGTGATGCTTTTAGCAGTAATGAATCACGAGCTGTCTGATAAAAACCTTGAGGACAAGAGGTGCCAAACAGCAGGCAGTGGACAGATGTAGAAATCTCAGCATAGACGTCTAGTCTCATGCGCTTCAGACAAGCCTGGAGACCTGTCCCTGAGTCTGGTACTGTCTAAACTTGACTCCAGGAAATCCAGAGCTCCTCTGGCTGAATCTGTCTCCTTGAAATGTTATAAGGCTCCATAAATGTGAGACTTTGAATAAAAAGGAATGGTAAAAGTGTTTGGAAATTGTTCTATTGTGACTTCCAGTCGTGGTGCAGCCTGGGGACCAGCTGCTTAGCCCAGAAAGGAGGGTGAACATGCCAAAGGCCGCCAGAGTGGACGAAGTAGATCCAAACACACAAAGTAAGTCTCGAGCCGTTCTTTTTTTACCCAGTGTTTTTGAGGGCTTGAAATTCATGAAGAGACTTTTAAAGGGGTAAGTGTAGACACCTGAAAGCTTACTTAATGCAGCTGCATCCTGTTGATTATCTTTAGATTTGGGGGCAGTTTGAGCACAGCACCTCACCTGTGCTCTTTCCCCTGCTAACACACTGGCTCTAGTCATACAGCTTTCTTTGGTCCCTCCAAACTGGGCTGGGGTGTCACTCCCAGGCAGCCCTCCTGATGCCCCCCTTTCATAGCTGCTCCTCTGCCATCACCGCACTCCCTGGGCAGGGACTGCCTTCCCTCCGTGTGCCCACTTTCGTAAATGCTCTAGAATGTTTACCGGGTGACAAACAAATACGTGGAAATACCCATGTGACCGTCAAGCGACCTGAGTGTCTGTTTTGACCGTCTCTGGGGGTGGATGTTTAAATGAAAGTTACTGCTCTTCCTACAGAAAAAGCATCCACATCCTATCCATCGGAACTTCTTCTAGAATTAGACGTGTGCCATAGCTGTGCACGTTCTTTGTCCTGAGGCAGGTCGGGAGGAAAGCACTTGGCTGAGTGACTGCTTGTCACTGGGGGGCATCTGGGTGTCCTCAGCCAGAAGGTGTGGCTGGAGTGCCACCTGCAGCCCATCCACAAGATGGGAAGCACATGCCCACCTGGCGGTTCTTCAATGCCTTTTTTATGGAATGCTCTGGAATACCAGAGTCTTAGCCATGCTCTGGTGGCTTCAGAAGCCATCCTCTTTCAGAGCAAGTACATACATGCTTTGTCATTTGCCAGCATTTGTACAGACCAGGTAAGGATGACATTTTCCTGTCATTCATCTTCAGCAGGTGATTTCTCTTCCTGTGTCACCTGTGTGTAACCCTCAGACACAGTGTCCTTCGGTACACACAGCCTAGCTCCTTGAAACTCTGTGGTCTGTCAACCCTTAGTTCACGCGTTCATGGTTTCTTGTTGATCCGTGAGGGAGACACACGCTCACCTCCCTGCTTGGCCACGTTCTAGCTGAGTGGCCATGGTGAGTTCTCATCAGTGCTTCAGGGAAGGTACAGGTGGCACTAGCCTTGGATTGGTAGAAGGATTAAGTAAATTCATCCATGGATAGCACCCAGAACAAGTGCCAGTCTTGTTATAAGTGCTCAGCAAATATCACCATAATTTTCTCATAACTTAAATTTCTATCCATCTGAAAATAGTTCAGGCCTTTCAGGGGGTCGAGTCAGAGCAGACAGGCTCACAGGCTGGAGCCTATTTAGATCACGTTGATTATGCTTATTCCCCACGGCCCAGTTTAGGCTGGTTTGTTTAATCCTGGCCAGAGGAAGAAGCTAGCTCTTTTTATCACCTTGATAGGGTGAAACCTCTTAAAGATTGCCCATTAGGGGCTCCTGGCTGGCTCAGTTGGGAGAGCATGCAACTCTTGATCTTGGCATTGTGAGTTTGAGTCCTGGGCACCGAATTTACTTAAAAAAAGTATTAGTAGGGGATCCCTGGGTGGCTCAGTGGTTTAGCGCCTGCCTTTGGCCCAGGGGCCCAGAGTTCCGGGATCGAGTCCCACATCTGGCTCCCGGCATGGAGCCTGCTTCTCCCTCTGCCTGTGTCTCTACCTCTCTCCCTCTCTCTCTATGTCTATCATGAATAAATGAATAAAATCTTTTTTTAATAATAAATTTATTTTTTATTGGTGTTCAATTTGCCAACATACAGAATAACACCCAGTGCTCATCCCGTCAAGTGCCCCCACCTCAGTGCCCGCCAACTAGTCACCCCCACCCCCCGCCCTCCTCCCTTTCCACCACCCCTAGTTTGTTTCCCAGAGTTAGGAGTCTTCATGTTCTGTCTCCCTTTCTGATATTTCCTACCCATTTTTTCTCCCTTCCCGTCTATTCCCTTTCACTATTATTTATATTCCCCAAATGAATGAGACCATATAATATTTGTCCTTCTCTGATTCACTTATTTCACTCAGCATAATACCCTCCAGTTCTATCCACGTCAAAGCAAATGGTGGGTATTTGTCATTTCTAATGGCTGAGTAATTTCCATTGTATACATAAACCACATCTTCTTTATCCATTCATCTTTCGATGGACACCGAGGCTCCTTCCACAGTGTGGCTATTGTGGACATTGCTGCTAGAAACATCGGGGTGCAGGTGTCCCGGCGTTTCATTGCATCTGTATCTTTGGGGTAAATCCCCAGCAGTGCAATTGCTGAGTTGTAGGGCAGATCTATTTTTAACTCTTTGAGGAACCTCCACACAGTTTTCCAGAGTGGCTGCACCAGTTCACATTCCCACCAACAGTGCAAGAGGGTTCCCTTTTCTCCGCATCCTCTCCAACATTTGTGATTTCCTGCCTTGTTAATTTTCCCCATCCTCACTGGTGTGAGGTGGCATCTCATTGTGGTTTTAATTTGTATTTCCCTGATGGCAAGTGATGCAGAGCATTTTCTCATGTGCATGTTGGCCATGTCTATGTCTTCCTCTGTGAGATTTCTGTTCATGTCTTTTGCCCATTTCATGAATGGATTGTTTGTTTCTTTGGTGTTGAGTTTAAGAAGTTCTTTATAGATCTTGGAAACTAGCCCTTTATTTGATATGTCATTTGCAAATATCTTCTCCCATTCTGTAGGTTGTCTTTTAGTTTTGTTGACTGTATCCTTTGCTGTACAAAAGCTTCTTATCTTGATGAAGTCCCAATAGTTCATTTTTGTTTTTGTTTCTTTTGCCTTCGTGGATGTATCTTGCAAGAAGTTACTATGGCCGAGTTCAAAAAGGGTGTTGCCTGTGTTCTCCTCTAGGATTTTGATGGAATCTTGTCTCACATTTAGATCTTTCATCCATTTTGAGTTTATCTTTGTGTATGGTGAAAGAGAGTGGTCTAGTTTCATTCTTCTGCATGTGGATGTCCAATTCTCCCAGCATCATTTACTGAAGAGACTGTCTTTCTTCCAGTGGTTAGTCTTTCCTCCTTTATCGAATATTAGTTGACCATAAAGTTCAGGGTCCACTTCTGGGTTCTCTGTTCTGTTCCATTGATCTATGTGCCTGTTTTTGTGCTAGTACCACACTGTCTTGATGACCACAGCTTTGTAATACAACCTGAAATCTGGCATTGTGATGCCCCCAGCTATGGTTTTCTTTTTTAAAATTCCCCTGGCTATTTGGGGTCTTTTCTGATTCCACACAAATCTTAAAATAATTTGTTCTCTCTGAAGAGTTCAACAAAACCAGGAGTTGATTCTTTGAAAGAATTAATAAGATAGATAAACCATTAGCCAGCCTTATTAAAAAGAAGAGAGAGAAGACTCAAATTAATAAAATCATGAATTAGAAAGGAGAGATCACTACCAACACCAAGGAAACACAAACGATTTTAAAAACATATTAGGCAATCTAGAAGAAATGGACACATTTCTGGAAAGCCACAAACTACCAAAACTGGAACAAGAAGAAATAGAAAACCTGAACAGGCCAATAACCAGGGAGGAAATTGAAGCAGTCATCAAAAACCTCCCAAGACACAAAAGTCCAGGGCCAGATGGCTTCCCTGGGGAACTCTATCAAACGTTTAAAGAAGAAACCATACCTATTCTACTAAAGCTGTTTGGAAAGATAGAAAGAGATGGAGTACTTCCAAATTCGTTCTATGAGGCCAGCATCACCTTAATTCCAAAACCAAAGACCCCACCAAAAAGGAGAATTATAGACCAATATCCCTGATGAACATGGATGCAAAAATTCTCAACAAGATACTAGCCAATAGGATCCAACAGTACATTAAGAAAATTATTTACCATGACCAAGTAGGATCTATTCCTGGGACACAAGGCTGGTTCAACACTCGTAAAACCATCAATGTGATTCATCATATCAGCAAGAGAAAAACCAAGAACCATATGATCCTCTCATTAGATGCAGAGAAAGCATCCATTCCTGATCAAAACTCTTCAGAGTATAGGGATAGAGGGAACATTCCTCAACATCTTAAAAGCCATCTACGAAAAACCCACAACAAATATAATTCTCAATAGGGAAGCACTGGGAGCCTTTCCCCTAAGATCAGGAAGAAGACAGGGATGTCCACTCTCACCACTGCTATTCAACATAGTACTAGAAGTCCTAGCCTCAGCAGTCAGACAACAAAAAGACATTAAAGGCATTCGAATTGGCAAAGAAGAAGTCAAACTGTCCCTCTTTGCCGATGACATGATACTCTACATAGAAAACCCAAAAGACTCCACCCCAAGATTGCTAGAACTCATACAGCAATTTGGCAGTGTGGCAGGATACAAAATCAATGCCTAGAAGTCAGTGGCATTTCTATACACTAACAATGAGACTGAAGAATGAGGAATTAAGGAGTCAATCCCATTTACAATTGCACCCAAAAGCATGAGATACCTAGGAATATACCTAACCAAAGAGGTAAAGGATCTATACCCTAAAAACTATAGAACACTTCTGAAAGAAATTGAGGAAGACACAAAGAGATGAAAAAATATTCCATGCTCCTGGATTGGCAGAATTAATATTGTGAAAATGTCAATGTTACCCAGGGCAATTTACACGTTTAATGCAATCCCTATCAAAATACCATGGACTTTCTTCAGAGAGAACAAATTATTTTAAAATATTAAAAAAAAAAAGTATTAGTAAAAGCAGCCCCACTTCTTTTAGCTTGCGGCTTGACTCCATAAGCCTAATAAGAATCCCCTCTCTAGATGAGGAAGTTACTTAGTCTGCCAAATCTCATGAACCATGGGTTATATTTGTGCACAACCTGAAACATTTGTCAGCTCAACAAATAATGTTCTGGCTCATACTCTGTGCCAGACTCAAAGTGAATGAAAACAGTCCCTGCCCTCAAGGTGCTGTGGCTCTTCTCTACGGCTACAGGGTTCCCCTCAGCATTCTCAGGAGTTCCAGGGTGAGACTTGGCACCCTATCAGAATCCCACCAGCAGTCCAGGAGAACCTCTGATCTCAGGAAACAGTGAGCCAGGGATTTATAATGTGGTTTTTTGCACGCCAGCTCAGGGCGCAGCAGAAGGTCCCAGGAGAGCTGCAGGACACCAGAGCACAGAGGAGCACAGTATGATTGCTCCTAGGTGCTGGCCGCATTGTGCAAGGCAGGTGGGAGGTTCAAGACAACAGTCCTGGCCAGCATGGAAAAGGTTGCATGTTTAGATAGATTAGAAGGAGGTAAGATCTGCAGGCCTTCAGTGAGCACCTGCATTTGTGGTTTGAGCACTGGTTGCAGGATGGTGCCTTCTCCCTTGGGGGATAGGGAACATCAGGAGCAGAGGTGGCGGGGTTGGGATATGTTTCGACAGAACAGACCTCTGAACCTTGGTGTTTGTTTAGATCTAGCATATATCACCACAGCCTGTCAGATGGTGGCAGAAATGGTGGAGTCTTTGCCATCAGTGTTGGCCTTGGGGCACAAGAGGAACAGCAACACCCCAGCGTTTCTCACGTCAGTGCTGAGGAACATCGTCATCAGCCTGGCTCGCTTACCCCTCGTCAATAGCTACACGCGTGTCCCCCCGCTGGTGAGTCTGGTGGTTCCTTGGCAGAAGGACAGAAATAATGAGATGTGCAGACCAGCCCCTGGCTGGGGGCTCCTAGGGGTGAGAGCGGGAGCCCATCCCTCACCTGCTTCCCCTGGGGTGGCCAGAACCTCTTTCCGTGCTTGCTGTGTGTGGTCCTGGCACCTGTCATGACCAGACAGGTCATGGGGCATGGTGTCTAGCAGTCATTGATAAAAATGCTGGGTTTTCCAACATGGGGGGAAAACCTCCAGAAGTAAGATTTCATCTCCCACTAGTCGGTACTCGATGTTGGATGTGATTGGAAAGTAACTCAGCTCCCCTGTTTGGTGGTAGACTGGATGCCGTGCCCCTGAGTTGTTTGCCTGTAATACCAGGCACTGTGTGATACTGTTCAGCTGTCTGGGCACGACCACTTTTGAAACTTCTGATTCCAAATTGTCCTCAGAATTAGTTTTAACTAGGCATTCTTTGGACTCCTGACTGGAAGGACTTAGTGTGAGTGGGTTGAGGGTTGGTGGGTGGCCTGACAGCACAGCTGGAGGTCAAGGTGAGAGCTGGGACCAAGAGGAAGGGGGCTTGTTTCAGCTTAGAAAAGACCTGTGCCTGCCAGTGGGCGCGGCCTCTGTGCACGTATGTGAGGGGGGACACTGGGCAGGTTGCACCCAGGCAGCAGTCCTCCTTAGACCAGGGCGCAGAGAGTGCCACCACAGGAGGCCGAGCTGTTTTACCTGTAGGGCTCACTGGGGGCAGCAGCCACCATACCCTGGCGTTCCGGGGCTGGTGTGGAGCAGCGGATTGTAGCGCATCTGAAGCCCTATGCCCACTGAGAAGAGAGCCAGGTGGAGCCCGCTGGAGAAGCAAGGTTGCCAGTGTGCAGGGCACGGCCTCGGCTGCCGAGGCACCTCAGTCCCTGTGTAGGTCTGGAGACAGCTGCCTAGAGGGAAGCGGAGAGCCACCCTGGGAAGGTGCTGTCCTAGAAGTCAAGGTGTCTGGAGGAGACGCGACAACACAAAGGGCACGAAGCAGTGTACACCAGTGTTCTTAGAGGAGGGTGCAGTGAGCAGCTCAGAGATGCTAGGGAGAGACCTGGTGTCTTCCTAAGCTGAATGAGAGGCACTGAAACTGTGGAGGTGGGCTGGCCATGTCTCTGAGGCCCCCGTGGGTGGGCTTGGGGAGTGCGGAGCTGAGAGGTCTATTCTCTTGGCTGGGAGGGTGGCTGCTCCTGCTGCCAGAACAGCGACGGGTCCTCAGCTCCGCCTTCTGTTCACTCAGTTTACGTGCCTGCTTGCCAGTGACTATTTCTAAATGCAACTTGACTTCATTTGATGCCTGTTTTCATCTAACACACCAGCTGCTGTTTGTGTGCAAGGGTGCTCCTGCCTGCCTCTGACAGCCAGGGGCTGCCAACACGGACCTTCAAGAACCCAACTCATAAATTGCTAGCCTGGGGTACTAGCAGCGAGGGAAAGGGGCTGGGCCAGTTTGGGAGCAGGCAGGTTGGGAAAGTGGGAGGTCAGAGCAGACCCAGGAGGCCCAGAATGGGGCAGGAGATCCTCAGGTGATGCATGGGAGCTGTTTTCCCAGAAGGATGATGCACTTGCTTTTGGGACAGTCTGTGTGAGCTGTCAGTAGGAATGTGGCCTCCGGAAGGAGGCCATGCTGAGAGAAAGGTTGTTTCATGGTTTCCTCAAAGTGCAGCTGTCCTGATTTGATTGGGGTCACTCTATTTCTTTCTCATCTTCTCAGGTTTGGAAACTCGGATGGTCGCCTGAGCCAGGAGGGGACTTTGGCACAGCCTTCCCCGAGATCCCAGTGGAGTTCCTCCAGGAGAAGGAAGTCTTTAAAGAGTTCATCTACCGCATCAATGCACTAGGTATCCTTGTTTCTCTTCCAGAATTACTAGGCCTCAAAGCACCTAGTTCTTATTTATTCCACAAGGGATGTAGGGTATGACAGGGTCCTATGTGAGTACATTCTGCAGTGAATGCAAACTCTTGCAGTGAAAAATACTCACCGGTTGGTGTGATGTTGGGGGGCTTACCCCCAAGTCTTCATATACCAGGCTTGTTGGAAGTTAGGACAGGCACCCTGGTGATAGATCATGTGCAGCCCAGATCCGTGCGCTCTTGTGTGGTCGAGGATTCCCTTCTCAGGTGCAGATCACTCTGCAGCTGCAGCGAGGTGGAAGGCAGCGCACTAGAGTGAGGAAAGTAGACTCTTCTGTGAGACAGCTCTGGCCTCTGGGCGGCCTCTAGGACACCCAGTGTTGTGGTTTCATAGCATCAGTACAGATTCAGAAACCACACAAGATTCGTCTGGTACACAGTTGCACAATATGTGGCAGTGTTAGTAGTTTGCATCAGGCGTTGTCCACTTCCTGCAGTACGGTGTGTGTTACCCTTTTGGCCTCATTGCATGGCTGCAGGTCTGGTGGCAGGATTGTATTTGGTAGGTCCTGAGTGGCTGTGTCCAGCTACGATGTTTCCCGAAGTGTTGGGCACCTCGCCTGCCTGTGGGGCCTGCCCTTCATCCCTGTGATGCCTGACCAGCTCAGGTTTCCTCAGGGTCTGTGCTTATCTTGATCCCAGAAGCTTCAGGGAGCTGATGCCGTGTTGCCTCTACTTTTCCCTTTAGTGAAGCAGACATTCTCTGTTACTCTGTCCACAGTGTGGACAGTCTGCAGTGACCCAAGGCTAGCAGCCTCAGAAAGCTTTGTTTCTTGTCCTTGACAGTGGTTAGGAGGCTGTTTCCTGGCCACCCCCTATGTGCTATCATTTCCTTTCTTAGGCATCTTCCTGCTCGAATCCTCACTCAGACGTGCAAGAGGGACCCTGGACAGCTCCACTCTCTTCCTGATATTGCCTTCACATTCTTGCCTTTGTCTTCATTCTTTTCCCTAAAATGAATTGTGTAAACATCCATCTGTATGTTTGCCCACTTGACTAGGTCTGTCTGCATTTAATCCTGAAATTTGCTCTGGTTTTCCTGCCCTTGACATCCCCTTCCTGTCACTTGTGACCCTAATGGAAGTGGCCTGGCCACCTCCACCTCGCACGTAGATGACCATGGCAACAGGAAGTGCGAACCTGAGAAGCAAGTGCTCATCCCACACCTTGAGGGCCGCTGGTGAAGACATTGCCTGAGGTCAACCCACTAGATGCATGTTCCCCAGATGCTAGTGCCCTGGCTAGGTTATATCCTTTTTTGATCTGCTATTCTTCTAGACAGAGTCAGAGAACCCATTGCTTTAACTTCTCTATTTTTAACAGCTTTCCTGAGATAGAATTCATGGAGCACACATTTCACCTACTCAGGGTGTGCAGTCCAATGGTCTGGTGTCTGCACACGCTTGTGTGCAATGCACTGGTTTGTTTTTGAGGAAGACCCATGAGCCCTCTGGTTAGCAGGGCAGGAGCGACTCTGACCCACTCAAATGTGGCCTGCTGCTTAAACATCCCTTCGCCTCACTGCATCTCTGCAGTAGGGGATGGAGAGGGTGCCACTTGCCTGCCGTGTGGCCTCATACATGTGTGCTTCAGTGTCCTTGCTGGTGCAGTGTACCTGGCAGTGTGGCTGCGTCTCAGGACTGCTGTACATGGCCCTGGGGGCGGGGCCTGTTCCAGCTGCAGCTGTATGGCCCAGCTACCACTTTACATCAAGAAGTTTGGGGAGCAGGTGACCTTGTCTCACATACCGTTTGCATTCCTAGGATGGACCAGCCGCACCCAGTTTGAGGAAACGTGGGCCACCCTCCTTGGTGTCCTGGTGACTCAGCCCCTTGTGATGGAGCAGGAAGAGAGCCCACCGGAAGTAAGTAAGGCCACGTGCAGGCCTGTGTGTCCACTTTTTGGCACATGGGCAGTCATTGCAGCTTGTGAATTGTTCCTAGTGGGCAATAAAGGGCAGCAAGCTCTTTTTATTTTTCTTTCCTTTCTTTCCTTTCTTTCCTTTCTTTCCTTTCTTCGTTCTTTTTTTTATCTTAACTGTGTTTACCAGGGTAGTCAGTTCATATCTAGGCTAATGTTGTAGAATAGGAGCAAATTCCCTCGCGGTTTGAGTGGCCTAGATTCCTGGTGGCCAGAGTACGCTCTGTCATGGTGCATCACACATTAAGGGTCAGTAGGGCTACACCCTTTCTTAAAAATAAGTTTGAGTTCTCTTTATCAGTATTCAGGTATAGTGTATATGTTGAATGAGAATGAAAAGGCATGTTATAAAGGCCATGTTTGTGTATGTACCTGTGTTCAGTTCACTGCTTTGCAGAGATTTATCCGGCATCTTAGAATGTTAACGTACATTATATTAATAAAAACCATGTTCTCTGATAAGGCAAAGCCTGAGATACTGAAAACCGTTGAATATAAGTCCTTAATTCTGGTGGAAGGTAGGCCCAAACTGGTAGAAATGTCAATTTAAGAAGTAGACCTACATCAAAAATCAAGGGTCTTTAAACTCATGTGTAGAACTCACAGGTGACAATTAGGAACCCTAATTTTAAACTCTAAAATTAATGAGGAAATTTAAGGGCAGTTTCTTAAAAATTGATTTATATTTTGAGGTCTGTACCAATAGGAGACTGTGCTTTGAAAGGTAGACATTGTCCATCAGGTTTATTACAAGTCACAGATGCTCATAGGCTGCGGGGAGCTTAGACAAAACAGGACCATTGCTGGGAAGGCATGTCGCTCTGCAGCCCTCCAGCTCTTTCTCATAAGACCGTGCAGCCCAAGGACCACGGCCTTTCAGTCCTGTGTGCAGGTGGGGGCATATATGGTTTCTGGCGTCTAGCCATTCATGACATGATAAAAGTGTGGGCTCTCCTTCCAGGAAGACACAGAGAGGACCCAGATCAACGTCCTGGCTGTGCAGGCCATCACCTCCCTGGTGCTGAGTGCAATGACTGTGCCTGTGGCTGGCAACCCAGCTGTGAGCTGCTTGGAGCAGCAGCCCCGGAACAAGCCCCTGAAAGCCCTCGACACCAGGTGGGAAGAGTGAGGTGCCTTTTCACCCCGCCCAGAGTAACTAACCAGCACCTTCTCCCTGGGTCCTTTTCTTTGTTAACCAGAACTACAAACAAAACACCTGTGAGTGTTGCCTTACTGCAAGAAGTGATTTGGTGACCCGTGGCAGTGAGGCCTGCATGCCATGGGGTCCATTGACTGTTTAGGGCAGACTCTAGCAAAGCAAAAAATAGCCAAGGGCACATGGACTGGAGTCCCCTCAAAGGGAGTCATTTGCTCTTATTAGGTGCCTGTGTTTCCTTTAGGCAAAGCTGAAAGATGCCCTGAGGTTTTTTGGTTTTAAGATTTTGAAGGAAACAAAATATCCTTTAACCTTTGTTTTGGATTTTAGGTTTGGGAGGAAGTTGAGCATTATCCGAGGAATTGTAGAGCAGGAAATCCAAGCAATGGTTTCAAAGAGAGAGAATATCGCCACGCATCACTTATACCAAGCGTGGGACCCTGTCCCTTCTCTGTCTCCAGCTACTACAGGTACCTGTGGGAAGAGGGCCATTTGTACCTGGGCCAGAATGAGAATGTGACCAAGATCCTAACACCACCACTCGGGCAGAAAGACCAGAGGTGTCTTTTTGGAGGCTGTGGTACTAAATGCACTGCCCTCCCCAGTCAGCCCATGAGGAACAGAATGGCTCTCAGCCTGAGACCTGCAGCCTTGAGAGGGAGTATAGAGGTCAAACTAGTCACTCAGTGAAAAAATCAGCATAGTTCATCCTTGACTCGCTTGAAGCTCCAGCTTTTTGCAAGAGAGCGCTGTGGCGAGAGCAGGCCTGGACCCCTGAAAGCCTGTTGTGGCTGGGGATCCCTGGTCTGAGCTCTCCGCCCCCAGCTGCCATCCCTTCCCCGTCCTCCATCTGGGCCTGCAGGCTGTGTGCCTGCCCTGTAATGGGCACCGGAGTTTGTCACCCTGAGTTAAAAGGAAATTTTGTGAGGTTATTATTATTTTTGTTAATGCACGTTTTTGTTGACTAATCAGTATTTTAGCGCAGTGTTTTTATGATTCTCTAGTTTATTTTAGCAGTCGTTAGATACAGTTTTAAGCATCTTGAGTGCTTTACCTAGAGAGCATTCTACGTAGACATGCAGACGCTAGACATTTACTGAAGTGCTGGACTAGACTCAGGATTGTGTACCAGGATGGCCCCCTGAGGAGCTCCTGCCCCCTAGGAGACAGAGGTGGCCTCACTCCGTGTCACAGGAGGAAGGGAGAGTAGGTGCAGATGGACTAGGGGTAGGAAGCCTCATGGAAGAGCAGGGTGTTGAGGCTTGATCTGGTGAAGGGTCAGCCAGAGGCCTCTGGCTGGGAGGGGGAGTTGTATAGTCTGGGGTATAGACAGTGCGAAAGACATAGGCTGTGGAGAAGATGGGTTGAGTGGCAGAATCCGCCTGTACCCTCCTACTCTGGTGGGCACAACTGGACAGCCGAGACACCAGGGCAGGGTCCTGGGAGGTGTTGCCCATCAATGTTGTGGTCTGGGTCCGAGTGCCCGTCTACTGGGCTGTTGCCCCATCAGCTGCTTCCTGTGCAGTCAGAAGCTGGTGTGTTAACAAGAGAAACAGTGATAATTCAGCATTGCCCGCCTGGCCCTGCCAGTATAGTACATTATGAAGTGCCAGAGAAAAGCCCGGAGACCCTCAGGGCTCTGCAGAACTGTCCACCCTGTCATCCTGCAGGTGCCCTCATAAGCCACGACAAGCTTCTGCTGCAGATCAACCCCGAGCGGGAGCTGGGAAACATGAGCTATAAGCTTGGCCAGGTCAGTCACACCCGCACTGCCAGGGCACATCCTACTAATTTCCTTGCTCTCTTTTATCTGCTATGACTTTGGGTCATTTGATGCATCCAGAAGAAAAATTAAATGCATTTTTTAAATAAAGGGAGGTTTTTTTTATTTGTTCTCATTGATATTCTCTACTACGAGGAAGATTTAAGGTATTTTGTGTACCTAGTGATGTGAGCATGTGTGAATGTAGCAGGCTGGTGGGAGTCAGGCTTAGCTTTGGGGCATCAGTCAGTCAGGCAAGAGTGGCTTGGGTGGGGTGAACATCAGGATGGCCCTGGATTTGGCCAGAAGATCCCAGCTGCCAGCTGAAGGGGAACTGTGGTCACATAACCCAGTGTGGGAGATGGATATGCCCTGGGGGCCAGGTTGACAGCTTACCGGGTGGGTCACTTTGAAATAAAAATTCAGTTTTCTTGTCAGAAAAACAGGACAGTCACACATATGATAGTGCATGTCAAGGAGCTGGAGCGTAGGGATGTGGCTCCTGGAGCCATGAGGACGTGTGTGCTGGGCGGAGGGGACTCACGTGGGTGCCCGATGGCTGCTCTGTCTACTGCTCTGTCCTTTCAGACCTTACTGGTTTACTTAGAAAGCAGTTACTCAGGACTGCTTTTTTTTTTTTTTTTTTTTTTTTAGCTTTTGTTTCAGAGGACATTGGCCAGAGCAGGGATTGGAAATACTTGTTTATCCCGAGGGCATCCCTATTGGCTCTGGGCACAGCCTTGTGGCAAAGTCCCCAGGCCTGCTCCATCCTGTCCTCTCCTGCTCACACACATTCCTCTGTGAGCAAGGAGCCACAGACAGGCTATCCGTGCTTTCCTTACAGAGAAGTTTCTGCCCCTGAGATAAGTTAGGGTGATGGAGCTCACTGTCATTTCTTTAGAAATGTGTTCCTGAGGAGCAGGCTGTGAGTGGCTCTCGGGGTGGCACCTAGCCTCCTGGGTACGGGGCGTTTGCCTAGCCACATCCTTGTTCAGCATCTGTGTTTACATCCAGCCATTGGGAATGGAGCATAGTGCATCTGCCCAGGGCTAAACCCTGACCCCACCCTGTCCTGTCTGGAGACCGATCAGCTCCCACATCCCTCTGAAATGAGCCATCACTGGCTGTTGGGGAGTGAGGAGGACAGAGGGGCCACCCTCTCTTGAAGCCTGAAGATTGCTTTGAGGCTTCGTAGTTCATATTCCATCTGTGGCAGCTTTCAGGCAACCACCTCCAGCCTGCCTGCCCACTGCTGGCCCCAACCCCCATGGCTGGTGGGACCCCAAAGGGGAAACGGTTGTTTATGCAGAGTGGGAGTTGGGCTAGTGTCCTAGTTGGTGGTAGGAATGCAGCCTGAGGCTGCAGCGGCCACTTGCTCAGTGTGAGGTACCATGCTGTGTGCCAGAGGACTCCCACGTGAACAGATGTGTGGGGGATGGGCTGTTAGCGGGAGCGTAGTCTGTTTGAACTGGGTGCATAGGGAGGCACCTGAGTGGACAAGTTGACTCCTGTTCCCAGCACCACTGCCCCCATCTCCAGAAAAGGGGTCTGCAGCTCAGGGGAGAACCCACTCCTCTGCCCTAAACACTGAGCCCAGGCTCCTCATCTCCTGAAGGTGTCCATTCACTCCGTGTGGCTGGGGAACAGCATCACACCCTTGAGAGAGGAGGAGTGGGAGGAGGAGGAAGAAGAGGAGGCTGATGTCCCTGCACCTGCATCACCACCCACATCACCCATCAACTCCAGGTTTCCCATCTACTTTTCAAGCAGTTTGAAATTTCCTATCTGTGATTTGATTTGGGGGAACCCTCCTGAAATAAGTCTCACCTTGTATATGGGGCGATTGCCCATCTGCTATGCTCTTCAGGAAGCACCGGGCTGGAGTCGACATTCACTCCTGTTCCCAGTTTTTGCTTGAATTGTACAGTCGCTGGATCCTGCCGTCAGGTTCGGCCAGAAGGACACCCATCATCCTGATCAGTGAAGTGGTTCGATCTGTAAGTCTGCATTCCCTGCTCCCCTACAGGTGCACGGTGCTCGTGGCAGTACACATACACACTACCATAGACAGGGTGCACACATGCAGAGTTCACGAGCTCTGGGAACCTGGGAAGGAGCTCTGAGCAGTTCACAGATCCAGGAGGAGAAAGTAGTATTTCTGTAGCCCATGGAGGGACCAATATTTACATTTCTGATCCACAGCCAGTTGGGACCCTTATAAGTACAGTAAGAGTGTTGTAGGGGCATCACATTGTGTGAAGGCTCCCTCTGAAGGCCACCCTATTTACTCACGTTTGTCCCAAGGGCCTGTCTCATAAATGTCTACTTTCTTAGATGAGAGCTGGGCAGATGGTCCCACGACCACACCCCCTGGAAAAGCTCTGATACAGAGCTGTCAACCTCAAACTTCAGGCTCAGACTCCTGTATGTTTGGGGACCCCAAAGAGGATGTGTGTGTGGCTTAGGCCTATCCCTGCTTACGGTGCTGGGACCGAAGTCATGGAGGTTTGACAGTAGTTCCTCCTTAGATGCCAGCTTCACGTCTTTCCCATCATGTGGTAAGAAGCAAGTGAGAGTTTGGAGCTGAAGACACTCAATGCCTGCTTCCCACCCATGAACCAGCCAGCTAGAACCATCTATGTAGTCTTTGCAGTGGGCTCTGGTTGTCTGTCCCTGCCATGCCTCCAGCCGGTCAATGCAGGCATGGATTTTGAGCCTGGCTGTTGTCAGTACACACCCCTAAGGTTCCTAGATAAGACCTTTATTGCAGGTGAGATTTTTCATTTTTAACAAAAGTTTGCAACCTGATTTTTTTCAAAAACCAGTGAAATATAAGCACCCGTAATGAAGGTCTTATTTTTAAAAACTTATTTAAATATTTAACATAAAAATGATAATTTTTATTTAAAATTTTTGAACAATTAGTGAGAAGAGCCTTGTTTTACATTTTTGCGAGTCTCTTAACTATTAGAGAGCTTGATTTTCCTGTCTTCCCTGTGTTCGGCCTAATATCAGAGGGCTTCTGGGAAACACTGCCTTATGGTCAGAAGAGAACAGGAGTAAAAAAGCAGATAGGGTCTCCGTGTTGCTACAGAGGCAGTTCTGACCTTGAGCCCAGGAGGGCTTCGGGTGTCCACATGTCCGCTTTGGGAACAGCTGCTGCTGGCGAGTTGCCGACCTTGCTGGTTCCTCAGCTGGGTCTTGGCAGGAGGCAGTACTCCTGAGGAGCAGATGTACTTGCATGCCTAGGTGACGTTTATTTCTAGATGGCATGTGAAGTTGAGCCTCCAAGAATTGAGTATTTTGGGGAGACAGGAAATCATCCAAGCATCTCTTTCTGAAGTGGTTGCCCATTTCTCCATCCAGGGCTTTGGAGAGCCTGCCCCCATGCTGCAGGGATGCTCTGGGATTTGGCAGAGTAGCAGTGGGAGAACTGCTCTGTGGTCTCACCACGGTCCTGACTGCGATCCAGGCCCTCACCTCTCAGTGGGCAGTATAGATACAGAGCCGTTTTTAAGGAGATATTCTGACTAGTGTATCTTCATGTTGTCTGCTGACACTGTTATTATTATAGGTTTCCAGGTGTGGGCCGATTTATTTACTTGGCCAAGACTCCTGTGGATTCCCATATTTGTCCCGTTGGTGTCAGAACATGCATTTTGGACTTCGTTGCTTACTTCCTATCCCAATGCTCTGTGTCTCCAGCTCCTCGTGGTCTCAGACTTATTCACTGAGCGCACCCAGTTTGAGATGATGTATCTGACGCTGACGGAACTGCGGAGGGTGCACCCTGCAGAAGACGAGATTCTCATTCAGTACCTGGTGCCCGCCACCTGCAAGGCAGCTGCCGTCCTTGGAATGGTAAGTGAGAGGTGGTGCAGGGACCTCCTCCTTTTGGCTGCATGCCATGGGCATAGCCTCGGCCTGGAAAGGTCTGACATGGGAAGGATGTCAGGAGGATTCTGCTAAGGTACCTGCCTTTCCTTGGGTCATGGTGAAGCATGTTGTGGTGAGGAAGCCTTGGTTTGGGGCTCCTATGCCCCTTTGCCCTGGGTCATCATGGTGACCCATCCCTATGGGAGCCAGAGGTGTAGGTGGTAGAAGCATGGGTTGGCTCCTCCTCCACAGTGGCCAATGGCCCCCCACAGCCTCCCACGCCCCTTTTCTGAAGTGCTGGAGACCCCTGTGTGTCCTGTGATCAGACCCTCCCTCCTGGAGGCCATTTTACCCCAGACCCTGCATTTCCTCCCTCAAAGTCTGGATGCTCGAGTCTGTTCTTAGCAGGAGGGAGACTGCCTGCTTTTGGTTTCTTCCTATACTCTGCATCCAGTCCGTCAACTTACCAGTACAGCACCCACCCATCGTCTGTGCAGACATCACCATCTGGTACATGCTCACCGGCCGTGATGTGAGCACATGAAAGCACTTGTGTGCAGGCCCTGCCCTTGGTAGCCAGTGAGGGACAGAAGCTCTGCTCCCAGAGGAAAGTAACCATCCTCCAGGCTATGCAGAGCCTGGCCTATGCTCTTGGCTGAGTAGCAGCAGCCAGTGACTGCAGAGCCTCTGGATGGTGCCCCCTGGGCCCACCTCCATTTTGGCAGCAGGGACTCCTTCATCCATCCAACACGTGGGGGCTGCCTGCTATCTGTCCCGTCACCGTGGCAACACAGGTGAGGCTGCTCTCATTTTGTCTGGGCCCCATGAGGCTGCGACTAGGTCACACAGAACGTGGCAGAGGTGTAAGCTCACATCTGTGGCCTGGAGCCCTCTCGCCCCTTCCCAGTGGTGCTCCCCTGTATGGTTTGTCCCTCTGACCTAAAGTGCCTGGGCAGGTACCACCCGTCCCGGGTGGCCTTCAGCTGCGGTGCCACCGTTGGGGGGCAGGAACAGTGAGTTTCCCCTGTGAGCATGTCACTTCAAAGTGTGTGCCTTCTGGGCGTCAAGAGACGTGAAAGCAGCTGGACTTGAAGGGGCCCTTTTGTCTTTGTGGGGGGTTTCAGCTGCTGGGTTTGTTTTTTATTATAATTGTGTTTTTGTGCTCAGGCCCAGATCCCCCTAGACAGATGTTGTGTTGTCAGTAAATCAAATAAGTAATGATCGTTTTTAAGAAGACCCTAAGGCAGGATGCTGCATGGACACGGATTTCTCATCCTGACATGCACACAGACGTCCTTCCGGAAGGTGGAGGTGTGTGTGTGTGTTGGCACAAGCAGTGTGCTTTTTCTTCTCAGATGCTTATACAGTGTTGGAAAGCGTGTGTCCCTCACAGCAGGTCCTGGTGGTGTTCACGTGGTCAGGGAGTGACTCCTGGGCAGGGCAGTCCTTAGTCCTTAGGAGTCCTTAGTCCTTAGGAAGGTGTCACACCATCCCAGTATGTGTGCAATAGCCATCAGCCAAGCCTGTGGGGACCCTCGGGTGGCAGAAGCCACCTTTCCCAGATGAAGTGGCTTATGAAGCGCTAGGGTCACCCTCACCTCCACACCGCTTTCTGTGGCCAACTCTTCTCCGGAAAGCGAGTCTTGAGGGAGGGGTATGGTGCAGAGTGTTTGGGTTTTGCTGCACTCCACTATGTTTGGTGCCAAACGGACACTGTAACATTTTGGTCTGTGATAGTATAGACTATTGTTAGGGATACCCAAGACTACCTACCCTGGGTTTTTGTTGGGAGAATTCACGTACACTCACAGCTGGGATTGATCCCAGGGAACAGACACAAAGCACAGTCGGCCAACGGGAGAGGTATGGGGTCAAGGAGTCAGGGGGACAAAGTCCAGAGGAATCAGGTGCCAGTTTCCAGCATCCCCTCCTGGGGACTGAGGTAGGACACGCTCCATTCCCAGCAGGGCATTGTGACAATATGTGTGGGGTCTTGTCAGCCAGGAGGCTCGTTAGGGACACAGAGCAGGGCTCGCTGGGGCTGGTCCTCTGGGCCCCTCTCCCTGGCTCAGCCCAAACCGCAGATCCCCGGGAGGACAGGGTGTCAGCACAGGTTGGGGAAGCACAGCTGAGGAGCAGGAATGCTCCCTGGACGCCTGCCCAGGGCCAGCTTAGCTCGGGCCTCTCGGGCGACAGCCTGGTCCCTCTGTGGAGCTCCTGCTACTCACTGTGTTCCTCTGCAGTGTGAGGCCAGCCCCCGTTGGCCTCTCCTGATCCATTGTGGTCTAGCCTCCATGCCTGTGCCTATGCTCTAGGACAAGGCCGTGGCAGAGCCAGTCAGCCGGCTGCTAGAGACCACACTGAGGAGCAGCCACCTTCCCAGCAAGGTCGGAGCCCTGCACGGCGCTCTCTACGTGCTGGAGTGTGACCTCCTGGATGAGACAGCGAAGCAGCTCGTCCCAGTAATCAGCGACTACCTCTTGTCCAACCTCAAAGGGGCGGCCCAGTGAGTATGAACGGCTGCATGGGAGTCTCAGGGTGGACTGGGGTAGAGCGGGCACACATATCAGGTCATGGGGTTGGGGGCTGAGGTCCCTGAAACACAAGGTCACCACACACTGTCAGCTCAGTCCCTACCTCATGGTTTCAGCTGTGTGAACATTCATAGCCAGCAGCACGTGCTGGTGATGTGCGCCACTGCCTTTTACCTGATCGAGAACTACCCCCTGGATGTAGGCCCGGAATTCTCTGCATCAATAATACAGGTGAGCAGCCTTGAGCACCTTCCCCCAGGATGGGAGTGAGTTTGTGTGCACTGTCACCTGTGGGGGTACCGTCAGGTCACTTTGATGTGGAGGATAGGCACAAGTGATAGAGGCCTGATCTCTTCCTTCTTGTTCAGATGTGTGGGGTGATGCTGTCTGGAAGTGAGGAGTCCACCCCGTCTATCATCTACCACTGTGTCCTGCGGGGTCTGGAGCGCCTCCTGCTCTCTGAACAACTCTGCCGGCTAGATGCAGAGTCCCTGGTCAAGCTTAGTGTGGACAGAGTGAACGTGCACAGCCCACATCGGGCCATGGCTGCCCTGGGCCTGATGCTTACCTGCATGTACACAGGTGAGCTTTGGGGCTCCAGAGACTACTAGCCCAGGCCCACCTGTGCCTGGCTAGTCAGTGCCACTGAGCTCCAGACAGAATGGGTCTCCTGTCGCAGTGAAAGAGAAGCATGTGCATTCTTGGGATGCAGACCACAGGGCCTCACCAGCACTTGAGGGGGATTCTAGAGTCTGGAGTATGGGGTTACTGGCTCAAGGTCACATTGAGCCGGGCCTGACCACTGCACCCTGTGTACTTGAGCAAGGTTGGGCCCTGGGCTGCCAAGCACTTCTGTCACCTGTTTTCACATCATCTCTCTGGGTTTGTTGAACCCCTCTGTGAGTTCAAGGCAGTCTTTAAAGCAAGTAAGAGTACAGAATGATTTGTTTCAGGGAAGGAGAAAATCAGCCCGGGCAGAACCTCAGACCCCAGCCCCACCGCCCCAGACAGCGAGTCAGTGATTGTGGCTATGGAGCGTGTGTCTGTACTTTTTGACAGGTAAGAAAGAAAGCCCACCTTTTCCCTGGCCTGCCCTGGAACGCTCACCAGGAGCAGCTGCTTTCACGCACACCTGTTCTCCTCTCAGCCTGGCCCACTTGCATCTTACCAGTGCACACCTCTCGCTCAGGGCTCTGCAGGAGCGGGCAGTCCTTGGACCCTAGCACCAGAGGGTTTGGGGTAGACCAGCTCTGAGACCAGTCCAGGTGCTTGCCTATCTCTCCTAAAGGTTGAGGGGCAGCACCCTATCCGTATGGAGGCATCAGAAAGGGCATGTTACCAAGACGAGACCTGCACATGGAGTTTTGAGCAGTAACAAAGACATCCATCAGACACTGCTGTCTTTGGGGAGAGAGGAGCCTTGCAGTCAAAGCAGGCTTGGCTGCATACTCCCAGGACTATGGGGGCACAGCCTTTGAGCAGCATTAGCAGCAGCTTCAGGAGGACTGTTCACTAGACTATGGTAAAGGTTTAGACAATAAACAAAAGCACCTTTGAGAGTTTGTAATTAACCCCCACCTTCCCTCGCTGTGTGTACTTCTGTCCAGAATTGGCTTAGCTTGCCAGTTCTGGAAAATGGGTTAGGCCCCTTGCCAGGCTCTTTGCCCAGAACTGGGCCCTGGGTTCCAGCCAGATGACATGATGGCATCTGCGTCCTTGGGAGGCCTGTTGTGTGCCACTCAGCCTGTCCTGTCCCTTCACTCGATCAGTAGGAAGTGTCTGGCTTTCACAAGAGCACCCTAAGCAAGGCTTTCCCTGTGTCCACTTAGGCCAGATGAGGTGTTGTGGAAAGCTGAGCATTGTGGTCTCTTTCTGTGTTGAAATTTAAAATGAGTGTTTATAGCCATTCTTCCATTGTATATAGATCTGTCAAACCCAGCCACAGCTGAGTGGCAGGCAAGGGAGCCCATGCTTGGGTCCCTGCCTTCATGGCCCTTGTGCCCCAGTATTAACAAAATAAAACCAACATGTTAGGAAGTGCCCATCAGGTATGCAGCTTGATCATGCTCCAGACATTGGGTGGGGGACACTGGGCTAACACCCAGTGGTGGGTGTTGTCAGATGCAGCAGCCTCACATGTGATGTGTGGGGCCACGGCTGGCATCTGTGCAAGGGGATCTGAGCACACACACATAGGAGGAAGCATGGGCCCAGTTTCTGGGTCAATTCTGGTGCTTGTCAGTAATGTACAGCTCTTCCATTTGCACAGCATTGGGGGTGCAGACCATAATCTTTGGGGTTGGCAGGATGTCAGCAGGAGAATGTGTGGGTCCAGGTCCAGTAAGAAGAAAGGTCCTTACTGGCTGCGGTGGTGAAAAGAGGCTCATAGAGCATTTAGACATGGACAGAAATAGAACATCACATGGACAACATTCTTCATAATGAGTCTTTTTGATTTCTAATGTCACCATCTCAAACCCTTTCTGCTTATTACTTGACATGACTCGGAAACCCCTCTGAGTTATCACCCCCACACACACACCAGGTGGAGGCCCTGGGTCTGTGCATTCACCTGTAGGTCCCTGGTGAGGTCTGCAAGGCAGGAGTCACCTGTTTGCTGTTTCAGGTCACATTCTAGGACCCAGGGTGCCTCCCAACTGGCTTTAGACACAAGGCCCTCTTGGGGTAGGGCCAGACTCTAATTTGTGTCCCCTCCTTTTAGGGTCAGGAAAGGGTTCCCCTGTGAAGCCAGAGTGGTGGCACGGATCCTTCCTCAGTTTTTAGATGACTTCTTCCCACCCCAGGACGTCATGAACAAAGTCATTGGAGAATTTCTGTCCAACCAGCAGCCGTACCCGCAGTTCATGGCCACAGTTGTATATAAGGTGAGGACACGGGGTCACAGGGCAGGGAAGCTGCCTGAGGTAGACTGACCCAGACTTTCCAGAATGGATGTGCTAACCGAGTAGACTTGCCACGGGGCCCAGTTCTTCACCTTTGAAAACCAGCAGCATTCTTTTACCCAGCACCCATGTGTTGGAAGAGCTGTGGCCTCTGACTCTGTGGGCTTTCGTGTTTCTCAGGTTTTCCAGACTCTGCACAGCACCGGGCAGTCGTCCATGGTCCGAGACTGGGTCATGCTGTCCTTGTCCAACTTCACACAAAGGACGCCAGTGGCCATGGCCGTGTGGAGCCTCTCCTGCTTCTTTGTCAGTGCTTCCACCAGCCCGTGGGTCTCGGCGGTGTATCCTTCCCTGGGTCTGGGCCAGGGGCGGTAGCTTCTTCTCAAGCAGTCCTACAGGCCCTGCTCTCGGCATCTGGGTTGATAGTGTCTGTTAACGTTTTGAAGCCTAACCTTTAAAGAAACTCAGCTGTCAAAATGACATTTACCTTAAACCTTGACAGAGTGCAGTGTTGGTAAGGGGATAGAAAAGGGAGTGTTAAAAAAAAAAGAAAGAAAGAAAAAGAAAAGGGAGTGTTTACCACACTGACCGGGACCGCCTGGAGAGGCGGGGTGGGAGGGATGCTGAGGGCAGCAGCCCATCCCTATAGACCTCCTCCCACCCACTCACGGGTTCCATGCAGCTGCATATGTGGCCAGTGCTGTTTCTCATTATTCCTTGTCCATTGTGCCTGTGTCATCCTCTAGGGTACAAGGCTTAAGTAAAGATCCAGTTCCCACCCCAAAAATGCTGGCTGCCAAAAGGGGATGTTCTCCTTTGGCAGCCTTCTCCCAAGACAGACCAGAGCCTCTGAGCAGACGGCTGTCCTGGTGCTGGTGGCAGGCCTCGCTCAGCATTGCCTGGGCCGGGTGGCCATGGCTCTGCCCTCACTCTGCGGGAGCAGGGCTAGTGGGAGCCTCAGCGGCCAGCGCTGTGAAGGGAGCCAGGCCAGGTAAGTACTGTGGAGTGGAGCACCCTCGCTCTGGGGCTCCCCAGGCTGCCTTGCCCGCTTCCTCTGTCCCACTGGGCAGCCAGGCTTCCAGCCAGAGTGGCAGCGTCCATTTGCCTGTTTCTGGTGTGACTGGCAGGAGCCAAAGTGGGAGGCAGCTACTGTTGCTGCACAGTCCAGGTGCCCTGGCATCTGCTCCAGCCGCCTCTCAGGGCCCCCAGGGCCCGTCTGTAGGCCTTTGTTGAAGGACAGCCTGGTGAGGACCGGAGGCATGCTTAGGAGACTGCTCTTCCCTCACTTGAGCCTTGCTCCCTTAACTCCTCTGCCAGCCTTCCCCACGTTATCAGCAGGATGGGCAAGCTGGAACAAGTGGACGTTAACCTCTTCTGCCTGGTGGCCACGGACTTTTACAAACACCAGATAGAGGAGGAGCTGGACCGCCGGGCCTTCCAGTCTGTGTTCGAGGTGGTCGCGGCACCAGGAAACCCGTATCATCGATTGCTGACTTGTTTGCGGAATGTCCACAAAGTCACCACGTGCTGAACGCCCACACAGGGCAGCAGCACAGAGCCGGGGGCCCTGCCTGCGCTGGCGTGGCTCCGCAAAGGCCTCCCCTCGAGTCACATCAAGGCCAGGCAGGCGGTGTCCGACTCTGCCACATGGCGGAGGAGCTCTTTGGCAGTGAGGCTGCATGCAAGGGAACATGTGCAGTACCATGGGGTTGAGCCTGAGTCCTCGCAGAGAGCAGGAGCAGTTGTGTCACTAACCCTCTGTGCTGCAGCTCCTCCAAAATGCCAGCTAACCAGGTGTTCTTTTCCTCTTAGCACCCAGCCTGCTCGTGGTCATCGGGTTACAGCTGCTCTTGTGTCCTAGGGCCTCTCTGCTGTCCCGCCGGCAGAAGGTGGCGCCAACGGGCTTTCAGGAGCATTCCCCGGGGCTCTGGCCTGGGGGGTCAGGACCACACCCAGTCCTGGAGGGGACCCCTGCGGTGTGTGCAGGTGGGGGGGGGGGGCTGGGGACGTGACACCCAGCGCCATACTTCCTTTCTCTGATTTCTTCTCAGGATTTAAAGTTTAATTATATCAGTAAAGAGATTAATTTTAAGGTAACTTTCTACGCCCGTGTAAAGTATGTACATTACCAAGTCTGTGCCGCATGTGACAGAGCCTGTGGAAGCTGCCCCAGGCCGGTCCTTCCCTGGCAGCCCCTGCTCTCTGCCCTGCAGCTTCCCGGCCCCCCCCTTCGCCCACACACACACACACACACACACACACACACACCTGTCTTCCTTATTAACACGCTGGCGATGTTCTGTGATGCCCTCCACCCTTTCTCACGAGTTCACTTCTGTTTAGAGATGTTTAGAATTTAGAGATGTTTCATGTTAAGGTGTCTGCGTCAGGAACTCACACAGCCACTCTGAGGACTGGAAGGTGCCTGCCCCCCTGTCCCATACACAGCCCGCCTGCTGCTCCCTCACCCTTCCACACTGATGGCTCTGTGGGCTCCATTCCCCAGTGAAGGACAGCTGTGCTGGCACCTAGCCAACAAGGCCAGCTCTCTTGGTTACGGGCAGTCTGTCATGTCCAATGACGCCAGCCTGGGTGTTGTCCGGTCCCATCCCAAGCGGGGTCTTGCTGGGGGCTGACTGGCCGCTGTGAAATCTGCTCTCCATGTGGCCTCTCTTGTGTATTAGGGCCCAGGCGTGTAATGGAATTATATTTGTACCACTCTTGGTCAAGAGCAAAGCTCGGCATCTTGGCAACTGTTAGAGAAGGACCCCAGCACCCACTTGGCCCCCTTTGCAGCTCAACATGGAAAGTGGGCCTCCTTTCAGGAGGATGCAGATCTGTACCCACTGGACACGTGATGGGGTTCAAGGGGTAGTAAGGAGAAGGGCTGGGCAGTGACTGGCCGGCCCACATCCCCTCAGAGCTGCTGCTTTTACCCCAGGCCCAGGCCGCTGGACCAACTTTCTGTTTCCAGCCCCAAAGTAGCCAAATCCAGTGCAGATGAGGCATGGACATTTGGGTTGACCTCTACTGGGCAGAGCTCATGGTGTGCCTACGAGTGGGGCCATGCTTGCTGTCTGCCTGTGAGGCTGGTGGGTACTCTGCTGTCTGGCCCCAGAGGCAGGACGGTTGCATGATGACTGCCATGCGGGTCAGTTTGGTCCTGAGTTCAAATGCAGGCAGTGGTTTGGGTATTTCATGTGAGTGGAGATCATTTTGAAGCCCTTTTCCAGAGCCAGAGGAGGAAGAGGAGGAGGAGGAGCCTTGGTACATGGTTAATTACCCATACCCAGATGGCTGGGTATGGGCCTGACATCCCACCACAATACACAGCCAGCTGTGGGGCACACACCAAACTGCCTGCTGACCCCCTGCCCCAGAACTGCCATCCTCTTCCTACCCTCCTGATACAGCAGTTTGGGACTTGCTAGGGTGCAGGGTTTTCCCACCAGCCCCCACAGAGGTCCCACCAAGCATGGGCATGAGCAATAGAAATGAGTCCCGCTTTTGACCTGGATGGAAGGGAATCTTAAGAAGGAAATCTCCCATGTCCTCCACCTCCGCTGGGCTCCCATCTCTCCCTGCCACTCCTAGAAACCGCCTGTCTCTCACCCCGTCACCTCAGCGGCTCCAAGACAAGAACATCACAGGCCAGGCTGCATGCTGTTCCTGGTGAGGGGTTTACATTTGTAGGAAGTAACACTGTGAATGTAAGGTTTGGAACCATCCCCCTTAGTATCCATATCACTGGGCTCACCTGGAAGCATCATTGTCTTCCCTTATTTGCCATTGATCCAAAATAGTCGGTGCTTAACCAGGGGCCCTGGAGCTTAGCTCTGGCTGTACGCGCTGACCCCAAAGACTGGCCTGTGTGATCTGGAGGTGGATGGGAGTTGGTGAGTGAAGTTCTCTAGCCAGGGATGAGTACGTGTATGTGTGTGTGTGTGTGTGTGTGTGTGTGTGTGTGTGTGTGTGCGCGCGCGCGCATGTGTGCAGATCTATCATTATATGTATATCAATATGCAGGTATGCAAGGCTACCAGGAATGGCCGCGGAAGTTTTTTGCAGAAGTTGACTTTTCTTAGATGTGCCACATGGAGCTGGCTGCATGGCTGAGGTGTCTAGGACCATGTCATTGCTCATTAAAATCCTACTTAGGAAAGGGTCCATCCACTTTGCCAGCTTTCTGCACAAGGAATTAATATTTTAGCAAGTTCCTAGAAGTCTGTGGCAAGCAGCAATCCTATCATCAGTCCAAATTTTGTTGAAAATACTAATTTGGCAGGTCTATTTGCCAGGGAGAGGGTTTGTTTTCCTGCCGACACTTTTCCACAAATTTGAATGAAGCCAGGGCCATGCCCTTAAGCATGGCTCCTCCAGAAACGCGCCTCCCTCCCCTGCTGCCCCGCCAAGTGCTGTGGGCAACTCCCAGCTGTCTGTACCCGCTTCTCTTGTCCTGTCATATTTTTGCCAGCAAATGGATCCTTTCCGGACGATGAATGAGGCTGACCCTTGCAGACACCCCGAATGTAGCATCAGAAGGCCTCGCCTCTGAAAGGACCCCCACCGCACCCAGGCCGCCCCCTCCTTGCAGGGTGTCACTTGCAAGTCCCCAAGACCATGAGGCAGCTTCTCCCGGGGAGGTACAGCGAGCCCTTGTTGGCGGTTCCTTTGGAACAGACAAAACAGCAATAACTGCTCTTGGCTGACCTGCAGACAAAGCTTCCTTCTGCTGCAGGGCTGCAGTGGGCGTGGTTCTCTGGGATTTGTGGGGAGTGGAATTCATTTCCTCTGATACTGTGAGCATCCTTCCTAGCAGCCGTCCTCACTTTGTGTTTTGTCCTTCCCTCTGAGGGAGCCCTTGAAGCCATGGCTCCCAGCCAGGGTGACCATGGGGTGGTTCTGTGGGGCAGTGGGCAGCAGCAGGGGTGCGGCCTTGCTGGAGAGCTCGGAGGGCTGTGCTGCTGCTGCTGGCCTGGGCATGGCCTCAGCAGGGAGTGGCCCACTCAGATGGCTGTGACAAGTGAAGGTGGCCTGGAAGGTTCTGGGGTCACTTTCCCCCATGCACCTGACACTTTTAATGCAGTTGAAGGAACCCCCTCACCCCACCCTGAGTGCTTCTGAGAGCACCTGGCCCTGGACAGTCACCACAGTCTCCCAGTGCAAACTGGGTGGTGACCACCGGCGCTCGAGGACCCTGGCCATCAAGGACCTGTTGCAGGTGGCAGGGCTGAGCTAAGTTTGGCCACCTGTCCATAATCACTGCTTCGTGCTGTGGCTGAGCGTCAGCAGGGTGTTCACCCCTGCCACACCGCCACCACCTTCCCCGACACTGGGAGCCAGCAAGGCTATGAGGGGCATGTCCCGGAGCCCTGGCCTGGACTGGACTGTCCACTTCCAAGAGGAGAGGGAAGGACTGACATGCGATGTGTATTTAAATTTTTTAAATTGCTACAAACATTGTGTATCTGAATTAAAGGGAAATGACACCACATGCTACTGGGCTGCGAGGCATGCTTATTCTCTGAGAACCTCCACCAGGGATGCAGGATGAGGGTGAGGAAGTGGGCCCCAGACGTGAGCCGGTCAAGTGACCTTGTCATCTGTTCACACCAGGGCCGTGTGGTTTCAGCATTGAATCTCTGCCTCCGTGTACATCTGGGCCCTGAGGGGTGCTAAGGACACCAGGGTAGCTGAAGTGCTCACATGGACTGTGGCCTGGCCTCTGAGCACCCTGCAGGGCCCCGCTGGCTCCTGGGCTTCTGGCTCCTGGCCTGTCAGCTTTGAGCTTCTGAGCCATCAAAGTCTTACCTAATCAGCTGAATGGGGTATCATGCTTCTTAGCTCTGGGCAGACCCCTCCTGGGGAGCTTTGGCAGTCGGTGTTGACGGCAGTCAGCAGTCATCTTGGGGTGCAGGTGTTTTGCCCACCAGCCTGCACAGACAACTAGGCAGCAGGCTGCTCAGGTGGGGTATCATTCACCCAAGTCTCTCGGGTTCCTGTCAGTTGGCAGGAATCAGCTGCCTGTTGTCTTGGCAGGGCAGCCCCAGAGCCCACACTACAGCAGGTGCCAGCAAGAGAGACACGGGCACCATAGTCCTTGCCCTTGGGCTGGAGAATGATGAGCACACAGGCTTCCCCTGGAATCTGTGACAGCCCTGAGAGCCTGGCGCCAGGAGCCTCAGGACCCCCTTGCCCTGCACAGGGACCATGGCGGAGTGTCTCCCCGCTAGGGCTGCAGTCTCACTTCTGCTCTAACATTCCATGGGGCTGACTTGAGCTCCCCAACTCTGTCTCCTCTGTTCCAAAGCCTCTGATGGCACCTTAAGCTGCCAAGGCTGTGTCCTCCATCTTCGTCCAAGCCTGGACAGCCAGACCCTGCCTGGTGCATCTGAGCACACCTGGCCTACCCATTGTTTCTAAAAAGAAGGGTCCCAGAGCCCCTGGTGTGAGTGGGCTTTGCTGCTGCATATCCCCCACTTGCCCTCCTGCCGCCACGGTAGAGGTGCCCTCAATGGATGGCAGGACCTCACTTTTCTTGAGAAGCTTCTGAAGCCCTTCTAGATGTGTTGGGGGGCTGCCCCTTGCCCCCGAAGCAGCCTGGCAGTAGTCTGAGTGCCACTTGGTGGCATGTCACCAAGACTCAATTTGGGGAGCCATGAGCATGTCCTGCAGTTTCTACTGATTTGGGGGTCTTGACAGCCTGGCCCCTGCATCTGGTCAGATGGCACTTGCCACTAGCCTCCCAAAGAGATGTGGGGGCTGCTCCAGTGGCCTTCTCCCTATCAGCCATGTCCTCTAGGGAGCCTGAGGGGCACATGGGGTGTGGGTGGGTCCAGGGTAGCCCTTGCTGCAGGGTCGGGGCTTGCCCACTGAGGCAGAGTGGTGACAGAGAAGGGTATGGCTACCTGGAGATGTAGGGAGAAGGCCAGTGGGGCCAGCAGGGAGCTGGGTGGCAGCTTGGAGCTTCCTTCCACTGTGAGCCAGGCCATCATGGGACGATCCTTGCACCCTTCCACTGGGACAGCTCATCCTCCAGCCCCATCCTCCCAGGGCTCTACCCTGCCACCCCGGCCACCCTCCAGCCACATTTCCACATGCCTCCCTGCCTTTGCCCAGAATGGAGTATTTCCAATGCTGAGCTCACCTGCCCACCGTGATAGGCTCGGTTCACCAGTGCCTGCTCCTGGCAGGTGCCAGAGGCTCCTCACAGGCACATCTGCTTCCTACCCGCAGCCCCCATGTCAGCCTAACTACCTCAGACGGAGCATCCATTCATGTGGAGATGGAGGCTTACAGGGGCCTCCTGCTGAGGCCTGACTACCCTTCTCCCTACAGGTACTGCCGGATACCCAGCCCCCGGCCCTCTGCCTCCCCATCCCTCAGAGACTGAGGGTCCCAGCAGGCCATGCAGCTGTGCCAAGGTATGGAGTTCCTCCCCACCAAGGACAGGCAGGGCCCTCCCCAGTGGGGGCAGCTGGGTTTTTACCCTGCCAACCCCTTCCACCTAGTGGGTACCTGCCCTGGGAGGACCACATGAGGGCTTGGCTTCCAGAAGCTCTCCCAGGACTCCCCTCTGGGGGGGCTTCCAATGCCCATTGAAACCTGAAAAGACATTTGGAGTCCAGCCTTTTACCCTGATTCCTCTGGACATGCCAGCTGGAGAGGAAGTAGGTGGTGCAGACTCCTCCTCAGGAACCACATGTGTGGGACACCCGGAGGCCAGCGGCTGCCTCTTAGAAGCAGTGGGACCAGCTCTCTCAGTGTTTCCCAGGCTGGGGTCCCTGGGACAGCAGCTTCTCCTGATGAGTATTCACCATCCCCAGCGAAGCCAGTATGCCAGACTGCCCTGTCCAGCAGCTCTGCCCATGTGCCAAGAGGTGCCAGGAGGCAGCCTGGCTCAGCCCTTGGAGCTGCGCTGGAGAAAGCCCTCAGGTGGGGCTGAGAACTTTTATCTAAGGACTGAGGGCTTCCTGGAGGGCCTTCCAGTCCCTCTCCGACATCCTGAGCACCACGTGCAAGGCGCCCACGCCTGGAGGGTGCTGCCTGGCCGGGTGGCCATGTCCCTGTGTCCCCAGGTGACCCCCTGGAGAGGAAGGAACTCCTATAGGAAGCTGATAGCAGGCCCAGGCCTTGAAGCAAGAGCCAGATAAATGGGGCAGGTGCAGGCCCCTCTGAGCACCTAGGGGACAGGGCTGGGGCCTGTCCAGCAGGTGTGCTGGGCTCCTGCATTTAAACCATTGGAGTTTAATCTTTTAATTTTGTTTTTTTTTTAATTTTTATTTATGATAGTCACACAGAGAGAGAGAGAGAGAGAGAGAGAGAGAGAGGCAGAGACACAGGCAGAGTGAGATGCAGGCTCCATGCACCAGGAGCCCGACGTGGGATTTGATCCCGGGTCTCCAAGATCACGCCCTGGGCCAAAGGCAGACGCTAAACCGCTGCACCACCCAGGGATCCCCTAATCTTTTCATTTGGAATGTTGATGCCTTTAGGTGGCGCTTTGTCCCCATGGTACTCAGAGGTTGCGTGGCCCTGCTCTCCTCTTCTGGCTGACCATCCTGCTGACATCAGCTGGCCAGCCTCAGGGGACACCTCAGCCCATCATCATCCCGGCTCTCAAGCCCACCTTTCCAGTTCCCCCAGGAATAGTCATGCTGTCTCATTGCTGGCTCTGTCTTACTCACCTTTGTCCTACAGTGTCCCCCCAGCCCTGCCACTGCTAGCCAGCCCTAGCTGTGGCCCTGGCCCTTGAGACATCGTCATGAGCCTCAGTCAAACTCTGGCAGAGACCTGCTGAGAGAGGGTGAGGGTCCTATGGCCACCCACTGCCAGCAGCCACCCTGCCAGCATCCCTGCCTTCCAGGAGGCCCCAGGAAATGGTGGGGAGATTCTCCAGGCACACAGCAGTTTGCACTGGCTATGTCGTATGCCCCACCCAGGACCATGGACATGGGAGGGGTGATGGGTGTCTTTTAACTGGGAGCCTGCCAGCCAATGCTCCTTTAAGAGAGAACACAGCACAGGGTCAGACTCAGCTCCAAGCCAGCCGCTTGCCCTCTGGGTGATCTCCCCTCTCTACCCCTTCAGTTCTTCACTTGGAACATAGTGACCATGAGGATCAAAGTAGAAGATAATTGTGTGTAGCTCATAAAACAGTGCGCAGTGTTCAGAGAATACTCAAATTCTTATTTTCTCACTTTTGCAAGTGTTCTGAACCCATGGTCACACAACTAGAATAGAAAAATAAAATGGCCTGGCTCAAGGTAGATCCAATTGGCATGAGGGAAAAAGAGAAGAAGGACCAAAATGGAGTGGGAAAGACTTCAGAGAGGAGGTGATGTCAGAACAGGGTTTTGCAGAATGAACAGGAATTTGCCAGGAAGTCCAAAAGCAAACTCTAGATGATCAGTTGGGAAGGGAGAAGGGCTACTTAAGACTGGTCCCTTCATTTGTTCATTTTGTTACTCAGCAAGCCTTTATTTAGTAAGCCCTTTTCTGTGAGGCTCTGGGGCTACAGGGAGCATGCCGCCTACCAGGTAGAAGTGGGTGTAGGTGCAGATGGTTTTGAGCAGGGTGGTTAGGGCTGTGGTGGGGCTGCCCAGGGTGGGAGGGACCAATACATACTGCCTGCCTGCTGTTCTCGGCCTCAAGAACTGCCCTGGCTTCTCTGCTCGCCTATCACCCAGGCCAGCAACCAGCCTCACCTGCAAGGAGGGAGACAGGTGATCCAGTGGACAGAGTCCCACTCTTGCCCAGCCTGGTATTGGCACACTTAGTTTCCAGTCACGGAGTGTGCATGCACTGCCGGGGGGATGCTGTGTGTGGAGCGCATGGTGGGTAGGCAAGGGCTGGCATGCCTGCATGTATGTCGCCGAGGGTCCCTGGGGGTATCTGCCTCCGTGCCCCCTCCTTGCTGCCCCCCCATCTCCATCTTTGTTGGCCCTGGCCCCTCATTTTACCCCACCCTGACTGCCTACCCCCCACCCTCCACCCCCGGGCTCCTCCTGGGCCCCTGGTCTGTGCAAGTGGGGCTGGGCTGAGCTGGGGGCTCGGCTTGGACCCCAGCACGCTGGGCTCCCAGCAGGTGAGGCCTGGTGGCCGGGCTGGCGCCTGGGCCATGGGTTTGAGGTCTGGCCCACTCGCTGCAATATTGATGGCCCGTCAGGGCAGCCCTGATTCCTGCGCTTTCAGTTAAAAGGTTTCTGTTGTTGTAGCTTATGCAGTTGCTCTGTTGCTATGGAAACGTGACATCAAAATGACGTTTCCCGTTTAAAAGCTTTTAACTAAATTCCTGCCTGTCAGATGTAGGCCCCATTTTGAGCGTGGAGCTGCCTTCCAGGAGTGGGGCTCCCGCCCTGGTGCGCAGACCACAGGCCCCGCCTGAGCGCGCTCCTTTAACCCCGCAGGTACCTCCGGCATGGCAGCAGCCGAAGCGCCTGGCTACCTCGTGTCCCCTCAGACGGAGAAGCACCGGCGTGCCCGCAACTGGACCGATGCCGAGATGCGCGGCCTCATGCTCGTCTGGGAGGAATTCTTCGACGAGCTGAAGCAGACCAAGCGCAACGCCAAGGTGTACGAGAAGATGGCCAGCAAACTGCTGGAGATGACAGGCGAGCGCCGGCTGGGCGAGGAGATCAAGATCAAGATCACCAACATGACCTTCCAGTACAGGTGGGCCCCACGCGCCGCATGCCTATGCACTCCGCGCACCCCACACACCCGCACGCACCCCCACGCCCTGGGCTCCGGCTCCTTCCTGTATAGGTGGGCCCCACGTGCCGCACCACCATGCACCCCCACGACCAGCACTATGGCTTGGCAGCCAGCCATCTGTGCCTAGACTGCTGCCGCGGACCCCCTCGGTGCTGAGGTGGGAAGGCCCTGTGTGGGTAGAGCCGGGCCACGAGATGGGGCCTCTACAAACTATCTGCCGCCTCCCATCAAGGAGAGGGAGAAGCTGAGGCCCAGCGAGGCAGAGCTGGGGTGATCAGCACCCTTCCCCAGACCCTTGACACAGGCGCCCACACAGACGACTCCCGCCCAGCCTCCACACACCCTCCCGCCAACCAGGATACCACAGGCTGGCCACCCAGGCATGGCTCAGCTAGGCAGAGTGGCTGCCGTACAGGCAGGGAAACCGAGGCCAGGGGTGAGGAGGAGGCTCAGCTCCTAGGCTTGCAGTCCTGCCTGGTGCTGACACTCTTGTCATTCCCAGCAACCACTGAGCCCAGACGTGAGTGCTGCCAACACGGGCCACGATCAGGAGCAGGGTGTGTAGTAGGGCTGATACTGGAGCCCTGGACCACCCAGGGGCCCCACTTGTGGGAGGGGCCTTGTTTGGGGAAGGACAGGTGTGGGCCTATGATGCCTCCACCTACACCCCCCCCCCCCCTGTGGCATGAGGGGAGCTGTGAGTCAGGGCTGCCAACAAGGTTTCCAGGCAGGGGAGCTCTGGCCCCTGGGAGGGGTGAGGGGGCAGCTATGGCCCCACGGGCCCAGTGTCTCTGGGTGTGTGGGAGCCAAGCCCATCTGCAGAGGGTCATGGTGTGCAGAGGGTCCTGGGTAGAGCAGAGATCACAGCAGTGCAGAGGGTCCTGGGTGCAGCCAAGGTCACAGATATGGAGTGGGTCATGGACATGGTAAGGGTCACAGGCAGGGCAGGGGTCATGGTCTGACTAGGGTCTTGCTGGGAGCCACAGGGGGAAGACTGGTAATGAGATTGGGGGCCACAGGGCATGCTGGCAAGGGTGGGCCTGTCCACATCCCCAGAGAATATGCAAGTGCCCAAGGTGGCTGCTGTGAGCAGGGGGCAGAGGTGCAGCCACGGCTGGCTGCACACAGGGCTTGCGGGCTTGCCCTGGGCACCTTGAGAGGGCTGTCCCTGGCAACAGTAGGCAAGGAGCCGACTGCTGTCCTTCCCCCACCCCCGGCCTATAGCTCTCAGCCTGTCATGACACCCAGTCGGCTATTTCCAGTTAACTTTCTGTGGCCCTGGGAAGAGGAGTTGCAGGGCCTGGACCTGCCCGAAGGCCCATGTCCACCTGCTGTCCCAGCCCCCAGGCCGGCCCAGGGGTCAGAAATGAGGCAACCACTAAGGGTCTGAGGGCCTCAGTCACCACATAAATAGCAGCCACCTGCTCATGGTGCAAGGGATAGGTTGTCTGTAGATGCGTGCGTATTCCCATTCCTGCCACCTGCATGCACATGGCGAGCCCTCTGTGCCTGCTGTGGGGCGGGGGCGCTGCAGAGGCAAGGCCGGCTGCTTTACCAGCTTCCCATCTGACTCAGTAACTCATGGGCTCTGATTGGTGTCTGGCAGAGTTGTTCATTATTTATCCTGAGAGCCATCTTCAGCGTCCCAGGGGAGGCATTCTGTTCCCTTCTTGGAGGTGGGGATGGGGGCCAGGGAGCCCATAGGCCATGCAGGTGCAGCAGAGTGGGGCCTGGGCCCTCCAGTGGGGCACCCCTCCAGACCCTGGGTGCTGGGGGTAAGGGCTGCACACATGTACAAGACTGTAGTTTCCCATTTCCGGGGGGGTTGGGGGTGGAGGTGGGAACTGAGCCCTAGACCACAGAGCCTGTAACAGGCTGATGCTTCAATTGGTCGACTGGTTCTTCATCTGTTTCTTTCCACCCCCACCCAGAAAGCCTCCAATAGCAAAATCTTTTCTTATTTTCTCATGGTAGCTCCTTACATATTGAGGTTGTCAGGCTAAGGAAGCCTGTGGGGGTGGCCAGGTTCCGTGGAACATGGTCTCTTGGAATACCGTTCAGGGGTCTCCTGTGCCAGAAGCAGGCTTTCCCTCATTTCTCCAAGGAGAGCCTGACTTGAGTGGTCAGAGCAAGCACAGGGAGGGAGACCTCTGGGGGTGCTGGAGGGGAGCCTAGGCAGAGGTTGGGTGGGGGCCCCAGGCACGGTCCTCCACTTCCCACACCCGGAATTTGTGCAGCTTTCAGGGTGTTGGATGGTCCTGGGGTCAGGAGACAGAGCAGCCTGTGCCTCTGTGGCCTGCTCCTGGCTTTCTACTCTGGACATCCAGGCTGGTGGATGACGCTCCTAAGGCCTCCTTCTGCTGAAGCTGGCCTCAGCTTGCTGCCATGGGCCACAGACCCCCTTGCTGTCCAGGTGGGCCTATTTGCTGAAGGCATCTCAGTCAGATGCTCAGCTCAGTATTTCTAGTGACGAGTGTGACCAGGGGCCTGCCCTGGAGGGAAGCCCACATCAAGAGACAGGAGCCATCGGCCACAGGGGTCGCCAGAGCATGAGGGCCTCCATCCCCTGGAGAAGCGTGGGTCAGGAATGTAGGGGCCACAGACTAAGGCTGGGTCTGATGGGCAGACAGCAACCGCCCAGTGGGGGCCTCCTTCCCAGCTCTTTTGCAGTTGAGTCTTCCCATCACTGACCTCCCCAAATTCGGCCAAGACCCAGGGACCTACAAGGCTTGTCTGGTGGGGAAGGGCAGGACACAGGGCTGGACGGGGCTCCAGCCCACAGTGGGCAGAGCTATGCTGTGCATACCCCTGGCCCCGGAGTCTAAGTAGGGATGAGGAAGATCAGGCCCAGCCCTGCTGCCTCCTGGTACCTTCAGCCAAGAATGTTGCTTGCTGGGAACTGGGCATTTTCTTATTAGATTCTCCCTGGAGCTTGTGACGAATTTACTTTGCTCATCCCCATTTTACTGATGTGAAAATGAAGGCTCAGAGAGGTTAATGAACCTGCCTAAGGTCACACAGCAAAGTGGTGGAGATGAGACACAGCTCAGATGTGTTGGACACTGAAACCTATGCTCCTAACTCCTGTGGTTCTCACTTCTAAGGCAGTCTCTTTAGAAAAACAAATTTCTTATATTATGATACCTTATGGTTGTATTATATCATACTTATATTTTATTCCTATGTTTGTATATTTTATTAAAAGGAATATTTGTTCACTGTAGGGAGTTTAGAGACTACAGAACAACCAGGACAGAGGCAGTTCAGCCCAGCTCAGGCCCCCACACTCCCAAATGACCGTATTCACGTTTGGGGCGTGTGCTTCTATTGTCCCCGGTGGGCTAGGTCCCCAGCCTGACTTCTCTCCGAGTCTAATGTCACCCTGGCTCTGGAGTCCTTCTGGGGAGGCTGTCTGGCCAAGAGTGGTACCCGCCCGAGCCATGCGGCTCCCTGGGCCCCGGGGCTCTCACACCCCTGAGCACCCCTCAACCAAGGGCCAGGCAGGACAGGCCGGGAGCAGCTCCGTTTCTCACCCTTGGCTCTTGTGTCTCTCGTTTCAGGAAATTAAAATGCATGACAGATAGCGAGTCCGTCCCGCCCGACTGGCCCTATTACCTAGCCATTGATAGGATTCTGGCCAAGGTCCCCGAGTCCTGTGATGGCAAACTGCCGGACGGCCAGCAGCCGGGGCCCTCCACGTCCCAGACCGAGGCGTCCCTGTCGCCGTCTGCTAAGTCCACCCCTCTGTACTTACCGTATAACCAGTGCTCCTACGAAGGCCGCTTCCAGGACGATCGCTCCGACAGCTCCTCCAGCTTACTGTCCCTTAAGTTCAGGTAGTGTGTGTCTTCCTTCCCCGCCTCCACCACCAGCGGGGCCAGGAGCCCGGCAGCCAGAGAAGGGGCTGGGAGCGGTGATGGGCGGCGGCTCTCGGGGCGGCGGTGTCCTCTGCCATCCCTGGCTGGCTGCAAAGGCCTAGGTGGTGTGCAAGTGCCTCCTGGGACAGGGGGCCTCAGGCAGGCTGGCCTCAGACAGGGAGGCCACAGACAGGGAGGCCTCAGGCAGGGAAACTGCAGACAGGAAGGCTGTAGACCAGGAGGCTTCAGACAGAGAGGTCGCAGACAGGGAGGCCTCAGACTGGGAGGCTTCAGACAGGGAGGTCGCAGACGGGGAGTCCTCAGACGGGGAGTCCTCAGATGGGGAGGCCTTAGACCGGGAGCCCTCAGACCTGGAGGCCTCAGACCAGGAGGCTTCAGACGGGGAGGCCTCAGACGGGGAGGCCTCAGATGGGGAGGCCTTAGACCGGGAGCCCTAAGACCTGGAGGCCTCAGACCAGGAGGCTTCAGACCAAGAGGCTTCAGACAGGGAGGCCTCAGAACCAGAGGCCTCAGACCAGGAGGCTTCAGACCAGGAGGCTTCGACCGAGGCTTCAGCTGGGGAGCTTCAGACCCGGAGGCTTCAGATGGGGAGGCTTCAGATGGAGAGGTTTCAGATAGGGAGCCACAGAGAGGGAGACCTCAGACCGGGAGGCTTCAGACAGGAGGTTTCAGATGGGGAGGCTTCAGACCAGGAGGCCTCAGACAGGAGGCTTCAGATGGGGAGGCCTCAGACTGGGAGGCAGGTGGTATTGAAGTGCGGGCCATCATGTCCATAGTCTGGTTTTGGCTCCTGGCTACATCACTTTCTAGCTGTGTGGAAAGTCCTTGACCTCTCTGGGCCTCAGTCTCCCTCTGTGAAATGGGGATGAATTAGCACTTTGTCTGAGGGTGACTGGGAGTGTCATGAGAGAGAAGGAACTTGGTGTGGGGCCTGGGACATGGAGGAAATCCAATGTCCCATTCCCACCGGCCCCCAGTTTCTGGCTCCTGGGCTCCCCATCACCCCCAAGCAGATCCTGACCTGGCTAGGCTGGCTGGAAGGCATGTTGGGCTGAGCCTCCAGTGTGCTCCCCTCAGCTGGTTGCAGTGTACGCACCTGTCCCCTCTGCTATCCCTTCACAGACGTCCTGCTGGGCCAGCTCTGGCCACCTGAACCTGCCCTGGAGATGCCTACAGACAGGTACACAGGAGGCACACTCCTGTGCTGGGGAGGCCAGGGGAACCAAAGGAGTGACATTAGGACTCGGCTTTCAAGGGTAAATAGGAGTTGGCTAGTCTGAGAAGAGAAGGAAAAGAGTGGGTTTGACCGGCCCTGCCTCTCCCGCAGCCCTGGCCTCCAGGTCTGTCAGATGGGGTAAGATGAGGAAGGTCTGGTATCAGGGGCTGCCAGTTGGTTTGTCCAGTGCCCCTTCCCTGGAGGGGATTTCTCAGCAAAGACCCCAACAAGAATGCATTTGTGGATGGCCAGATGGAGTCAGCTAGAAACCTGAGGTTTATGGCCAGGTGTTTCCGTGGATTGACCTGGTTCCCAGACTCACAGCTTCCCCAGGCGCCACGCAAGGGCCAGGATGTGGGACTGGCACCCCTGCCCCTGAGACTGGCCAGGTCACCATTCTGCTTCAAAACATGGGGCCCAGGCAAGGGGACTGGTAGGGTCTGGCCAGTTAGAGCAGGGATGCTCCCCAGCCCACAACAGAGAGCACAGGGCCTATCACCCGGTAGGCTACCTTCGCCTCCCTGGAACTACCAGAGGTTCCAGTCCTGGGGGAGAGGCCACACTGCCCTGCCCCCCTCCCACCCAGTCCTCTTCATCTCTCCCCCCGTGTGGCTGCTACTCCTGAGCTCCACCTAGGCTACAGGGGGTTTGGATTATCCTGTGACCCAGGTCACTGGATTGCCTCGAGGCCCACAGGACAGCAGTGCCTACAGCCCCCTGGCCCCTTCACCATCCTGGGAGGAGGGCTACAGCCCTCCTCACCTGCTGGACCAGGGGGAGGGAAGGCAGAGCAGTTGCTCAGCTGCCAGGGGCTGTTTCCCATGTGTCCACTGAGGTGGGTGGGAGAATCAGGCAGGCGGAGCCTCTGGTGCCCTGATTGTGTGGCCAGCCATCCACACGCTGGCACTGTCCTTCCAGGTCGGACGAGCGGCCCGTGAAGAAGCGCAAGGTGCAGAGCTGCCACTTCCAGAAGAAGAAGCTGCGGCTGCTGGAGGCCATGCTGGAGGAGCAGCGCAAGCTGAGTCGCGCCATGGAGGAGACGTGCCGGGAGGTGCGCCGCGTGCTGGACCAGCAGAACCTCCTGCAGGTGCAGAGCCTGCAGCTCCAGGAGCGCATGATGAGTCTGCTGGAGAAGATGATTGCCAAGTCCAACGTGTAGGCTGCCGGGTGGGCTGGCGGGCGGGTGGGCAGCCAGGGCCCGAGCAGGCTGGCCATACAACACAGGCCGGCCGGGCCAGGCCAGGTCCCAGAGGGAGCCAGCCTCACGCTGGCCCCTGAGGCTGCTCCTGGATCAGACTTCCTGGTGTGGAAGCCCCTCCTCAGACACAGGCCAAGGACACCAGGTCACACGGGGGTGATCCCCCAGTGGGAACTCCTAGAACCTGTTCTCCAGTGTGGTGACTACCGATGATACTTGAAATGGCTTTCGGCATTAAATGTGTAATTTTTCATGACTCCCTGGAAGCAGAGTTCACCTTTCCAGCTCAGAGGGAATGCGCCAGGTTGGTCTATTCCAAAAACAAAAGCATATGGAAACAGGCAAGTGGCAGCTTTGCACTCGTAACAGAAACTGTCCTGAAGGGGAGATGCCTGCCTGCCCCTCCCTAGAGTCTGCAGCAGTACTCCTGAGGTGGCCTCTGATGCCACAGCAAACCCAGGGAGTCTTCGGCCCTCTCCTTGGAGACTGGGTGCTCCAATCGCCTCCCAGCAAGAAGGCTAACAGAGCAATGACAGCTACCCACAGGCACAACCCTGTTCATTTTCCTAGGCCTGGGGGTGTCACGCTGATGATGAACAGAGACCTGGCCTCATGCACTCCCGTTCCAGGCAAATGCGTGAAGAAGGAAATGACATGATAGCAGGTGGTGGTCAACGCAGGACAGGAAGGACTGGCCCCAAGCATGAGGAAGCCTCACAGAAGCAGCCAGGCAGTGCGGCCAGGCCACAGACGCACAGGAAGCTTTTGGGTGTTGTGCTGGCCGGGGCCCTCTGAGCAGGAGGTGGTGGTGTCCAGAGCTGTGAGATAATGCTCACCTCCCTGCCTCTGCCCTTTCCAGCAGGAAAACCATTCCAGACGCTTCTCTGCTGAATTCTTCCTAAGTCCTGTTGGCCACTTGGGCTTTGGTCTCTGACTGCAAAGGATGAAGGGCACGGGAGTGTCTGGCCCCCCCTGGGACCAGCATGTTGCTGCCCACCCAGCAGGGTTGTGAGGTGATGCAGCAAGTGACATGGTTGACTTTTGACCTAGAAAAGCTCCTTCTGGGTGCTCCTGAGCAGCCCCATGGCAGGTGGGATGAAGGCAGGGGTGCTGCCAGGAGGCTGTCACAGTCATCCTGGTTGACAGTGACCCCTCATGGGACACTCCGGTGGCCTTTGAAGTCAGCCACCCAAGGTCGTGCAGGTGGAGCAGAGGCCAGGCGCAGGCCTGGCTACAGAGTCCAGAGGGCAGAGCCAGATGGGACAGGATGGATGCCCCTGGCTCACCACCTCGGGGACCTCCCCAGAGCACATGTGCATGGACTCAAACCATGCTGCTTTGGGACCCAAGGCAGTAGTTCGGTGAATGTATGACAGGAGGCTCTGCTGAAGTGTGAACTTACCAATTTCTGCCAAAATGGTCAGTGTTCCCAGCAAGGCCAGTGTCAGCTACCAGCATGACGTCACTGAACCAGTGCTGGGGAGGCATGCACAGAACAAGCCCCAAAACCCCACCACACAGGAGACTGAGGGAGTGCCTCATCCTGAAGATCTGAACTGAGGGCTGATTTCTGGCACAGGAACCCAGCTGCTCCTGAGACACGATGTCCCGTGAGAACTTGATTAACAAACACTCAGCCTGCTGGGCTATGCCAAGGCTGCTGGCTAGGACCCCATCAGAGTGGCCCAGGGGTCGCCGAGGTGGCCACAGACTGTGGCTCCAAGTGATGCAGGAGCTCCCTTACCTTAACTGTCCTGGTGCTCCCGTGGCTGTGGCTGTGGCCATGGCCATGGCATACCAGGTTTAACCGTCCTGGCACTCCTGGAGCTGTGGCCATGGCTACCAGGGTTAACATAGTGGCAGAAGGCAACAGTTGCAGTATGTTATGTAGCATTTTTGCCTTTGTAATTAGAAGTCATTTGCACTATTTAACTTTCCCAGCTGTCTCTCTGAGTGTGGGATCAGTGCTGTCTCTCTCCATGTCTGCTGCCCCATACTCTGTTGGGCTGGAGCAGAACCGGTGTGGTCAGGTGGAGGCCAGCCGGACAACCGCCTGTGTCACGCGCTTCATAAATAGTGTGTCTGTAGGGAGTCTCTGATTTCTTCTGTAGTTATTGGTCCATTAAGGGGGAAAGTGACTCTATTAGTAAACACTAAGCTGTTTGATAAGATCCAGCAAGACAATGATCCTTTTAACGCCAAAAACTGAACTCCAAAACCAAACAAATATGCTTTCTCTCCCTTTATTATTTAATGTTGGCATTTATATAGCTAATGCATCAAGACAAACAAATAAGTGGGATAAAAGAAATGAAAATTGCCTTTATTTTCAGATGATATTTTTATATTCCCAGAAAACCAGATATACAAAAGATCAAGAACTCTTTAAACCACCTTGAACCTGTGGATTATGGGAATGGAACGTTCCATTCAGGGTCATAATTGAGAACCGCAGGGAGTCTATGAGCAAGTTTAACCAGAAAGGTACAGGATCGACATGAAGAAAACTACGGTTTTATTGTAAAATCTAAAACAATTCCTGAGCATGTGGAGAAACCGCATACTCCTAAAAGTGCCAAAGTAAAGTGTCATCATTTTATTAATGTAATTCCAGCAATATTCTCAATAACATTGTGGGTTTTTGTTTATTTTGAAATGGAAGAAAGTTGTTTTTTTGCTGTTGTTGTTGTTATTTTTTAATTTGAAGTCAGCTCCATGCCCAGTGCAGAGCCTGACACTGGGCTTGAACTCAACGACCCTAAGATCCTGACCTGAGCCCAGATCAAGAGCCAGATGCTTCACTCACTGAGCCGCCCAGGTGCCCCTGAAGAAAGTATTTTTAAGTTCAAATGAAAAAGGATTGGGGCAGAGGTCTGAGGCCGAAGGATGAGGAAGACCTTCTGGGCCTCATGTGGCACTGGGAAATGCAGAACAGAAGCAAAAAGTGTGCAGTCACACACCCATGCAGCCAGTGTGCTGTCAGGGTCAAAGCTGGAAAAACATCAGGAGACAGAAACTCAGACTGCACTAGGGGCGGCAGGGCCCCAGGCCAGCCAGAGCCAAGCGGCTTCCTCTCGAGGAGCTGACCGCATGCATGCTGCCCAGAGCCGGTCCCCGAGCCTCTGCACTCACAGGGCCCTCCATGCTCTAGGAGGCCCTGGAGATGTCACAGCCTCTGTTCCTGTGGGTCCTTGCCACCAATTCTAACACCTAATAGACCTTACTAGAAATCAAACCTAAAACTTAAAAATTGGACTCATTTCAAAATAATAAACCCATTACATGTTGACATAAACAACAATTGCATGAAAAATACATTTTCCAAAACAAAAGGTTTTCAGGAGAAGAGGGGCGTTGTGTCACATGCTGGAGAGCAGCCCGCGGGCTGTCACAGCTGGCTCCAGCCTTGGGCTGGTGGGTGTCCACGGGAGACCCGGCGCCGCATGGACAGGTGTTTGGAACAGAAAGATCATAGTGGACACCTCTCCCAGGAAGGACACTGGCTGTGCGGGCTAGTTGCAGTGTGGACTCAGCCCACCAGCTCTTCCAGAGTTGTGTTGAGCCTGCAGCCAGCCATTGGTCCTGTGCCTTGGGGACCTCTGTTCGCCACGCTCTGTAACACTGTACACTGGGCATTTGGAAAATTCTGGTTCTCCCTGTCATGCGTGTCTTCTGTGCCAATACAGTGCACAGACACCATCAGCTGCTTGCTCTCACTCTCCCACCCCGACCACAGAGCCTTTCCCAGGGTGGGTTATAGAGCTCACAGCCGTGGAGGCAGCCCTTCCACGGTCCTGACCTTGGCACAAAAGCCAGAATCTTGCCACCGGCCACCACAACCACGTGACTTGTTTTCCCCATAGGGACAGCTCCCTTTGTTGGTTTCCAAGAACACATCCACCAGGCGCCAGAGGCCTTTCAGGTGAAAATCATGTTCCTGTGAAGAATATTTGCAGCTGCATCTTCTGGCAGCTGAACGTTGACCACGGGCTTCTCCCTGACAGCTGTCACACCGTATGGTGGGAGTCTGTCACACAGACTGTCCATCTTGTCATGCAGAATATTAAAAAGATGTGTGTCCCAGGGCCAAGATTTAATAAAATTAGTACATTTTACTGCCTCATTGGGGACACTTTTAAGGGAAATGTGTTTTTTGCAGTGTGTGGTGGGAGGGACACGGGACATGTCCTGTTTCTCACCAAGGACCCAGCCTTTCCACCCAGCACTGCAAATGCCAATGTGCTGAAGATGGCAGAGGGCATTTTTCCTTTGTGATAATACTTTGGGCCTCAGGGACACTTGGGGTCCACAGATCAGTCTCTTGGGGAGGCCCAGGCATGGGTGTAAGGCAACAGGGATGAGAAGATGCTTGGTGGCCTTACTTGTATCTGTGCATCCTGGAAAGCTCTGGTGGGTCCCACAGCGGGGGCAGGGATAAGGAGGTGGTCTGCAGCCTTTGTGCAACCTCCCCCAACCCCACCGGACCCCATGAGCTGTGTCCCCCAGGGGGGCCCAGAAGGAGGTCCTGCTTCCCTCCAACCCCTCTGCTGTCCTGCTGACTACCTGCTGTGTACCAGGAACAGGGGAGTAGGGCGGTATCAGTCAGAGGCTTGACAATGAGGGGAGGACACCCTGAGCAAAGAAAATGGGCTCATAGCTGGAAGGTCATCGCTTCAGAGAGAAAGAGTGTCACGCTGACCTGCCTGGGAGCTCCAGTCCCTGGCTCTGAGTTAGCTGCCATCTCCAGGACTCCTAGGCGAGGACCTCACACCAGGGCTTGTGCGGGGTGCCAGCCCGGGGCCATCTCCCCAGAGGGACCTGCACCCACTTCCTGGAGGTATAATTGGACCAAAGAACAGGCCCAATCCCCCGAATGGCCTCAGAGCCACCAAAATGGAAGCCTTGACAAGCACAGGAGCATGTCTTCCTGGCACACCTTGGTTTGGCTTCCAAAAGGCAGGTGCATCTTTGAGAACAATGGGGGATCCTTCAGCTCATTCAAGGGGGAGGGTTCCCATTTACAGCTGCGTGTCCTACATGAGACCTATTCACTGGCCTACAATCAGCGCTTTCCTCTCCCCAGAGCAGAAGGCATCGGCTGCCCTTCAGTTTTGCCTTGTAGGGCACTAGGTCAGCATGATCCAAGATCATCCGTCAACCAAGAGACCATCCTTGTTTTCCTCCAAGGCAGCATCAGTTCCCTGCTCCCTTCCAGTTTGTCTTCAGGGACCTCCACCTTCTTGTCATCCCGGAGATCCACAAGAGCCGAGAGTCCACATGTCAGGGGGTCAGAGCAGGGGAAGATGAGGGAGCAGGTGCACAGGCCTCATGGTGAACCACATACACATGGCGGAGGGCATGCTGACCCTCTGTGGGGTTGGCCAGCCACACATACCTCCTTTGAACGTGTGGGCTGGGGCGGGAGGAGCCGCTGGCTGACCCACACCAGGACACAGCAGAGGAAGGCCTGAGATTCAGGAATTGGCGATGTCTTTGGAAAACAGCCATTGGTGCTGGAGTTTCTGGCCCTTGTGCAACCCTGGGACTGCTTCTGGCTCCCCCGAGCCCTTCCTGGTTACCCCCATGCATGTGTGTGACATGGTCCCGAGGAGTCCCTGAGCACGGCTCTGAGCCCTCCTGCTAGGGTCATGGTACACCTTCCTGGATACTCCGTGGTAATGCAGGGTGACAACCTTTCCCCTGCAAGGGCAGCACCACGTCTGCGTGGCGGCAGCAGTTTCATGGGTCCCGGGTAGATGAACAGATCCCACCAGGCTCTCGTGACAGCGGTACAGTGGATACCCCTGTGTGTCCTTAGGCACACTAGTGAGCATTTGTAAAATCAGACAAGACAGCTTCAGGGGAACAGAAAGTTGACCAGGAAAGTCACCGTGTTAGACTCAGCAGCTCATGTCTGAGGGAGGGGCCCAGTTTATGTCTCCAACACAGGTCCCATGTCATAGCACCGGCTGCCGACCCCAGCTGTCCCTCCACTACTGAATGGTTTGGGAATCTTTCTTAAAGATAAGTTGCCCAGGATGCCTGGCCGGCTCAGTCGTGGAGCATGTGACTTAATCTCAGGGTCATGAGTCCATGCCCCACATTGGGTGTAGAGATGACTGAAAAATAAACTTAAAAAATAAATAAATTGCCCCCAAATATGTGTGTCTACATCTATAGTCTGCATTCTGTCCATTATTAATGATTCTTATTCTTGTGTCAATACATACTGTTTTTACCATGAGTCTTAAAATCTGATATAATAAATATTTCAATCTTGTTACTCTTTTTACAGATCATTTGGATATTTAAGTCCTTAGCATTTCAAAAAAAAAAAAAAGTCCTTAGCATTTCCTTTTTTTTTTTTTTTTTTAAGATTTATTTATTCGTGAGAGACACAGAGAGAGAGAGAGAGAGAGAGAGAGAGAGGCAGAAACATGCAGAGGGAGAAGCAGACTCCATGCAGGGAGCCTGACGTGGGACTTGATCCCAGGTCTCCAGGATCAGGCCCCGGGCTGAAGGCAGCACTAAACCGCTGAGCCACGGGGCTGCCAGCATTTCCATTTTTTTTTTTTTTGCAGCTTTTTTTTTTAAGATTTTATTTATTCATAAGAGACACACAGAGAGAGGCAGAGACATAGGCAGAGGGAGAAGCACGCTCCCTCCAGGGAGCCTGATGTGGGACTCGATCCTGAATCCCAGGATTACGACCTGAGCCAAAGATAGGTGCCCAACCGCTGAGCCACTCAGGCATCCCATCCTTTTCTTTCTTTTTTTTTTTTTAAGATTTTACTTATCTAGAGTGAGGGTGCACGCACGCGCTGGTTGGGGGTAAGGCAGGGGAGAGAATCCCAAGCAGACTCCATGCTCTGTGCAGAGCCTGATGCAAGGCTCAATCCCACAACCCTGAGATCATGACCCAAGCCAAAATGCAAGAGTCTGATGCTTAACCGACTGAACCACCCAGGTGTCCCAAGTCCTTAGCATTTCCACAATTTTTTTAAATGTAGTAAAATACACATAACACGAAATCTACCATTTTACCTACTGTTACGCGTCCAGTTGAGAGGCAGTAAGTCTGTTCCCACTGTGGCGAGCACCCCTGCCCCTCCCAACTGACCACGTGTCCCCATGGAGCAGCATCTCCCTTCTCTCCCAGCCCTTGACACCTGGTACCCTACTTTTTGCCTCTGGGCACCTGACTCTTCCAGGGCGTCAGGAACTGCAGGCCCGTGGGATATCCTTTTGTGTCTGGCTTTTCCACTCCCCACAGGGTCCTGCAGGTTCATCTATGCGGTGGCAGGTGCACTAGCCTGTGTGTCCAGCCACAGAGCATGAGGGTCCCCTTTCTCTGTGTCCTCGCCAACACTGGTTCTTTCTTGTCTTTTTTGATGAGAGCCATCCTAACAGGGTGAGGTTCTGATTGGCACTTCCCTGACATCAGTCATGTAGAGCATCCTTTCATGTTGGCCATCTGTGTGTATTCTTTGGGAAAATGTCTATTCAGATCTTCTGCCCAATTTTTAATTAGATTTTTTTGTATGTGGATTGTAACTGACAAGTATTTTTATGCAGTAAATTCCTACGTGCGGGATTGCAGGATCAATTGGGTAGGGATTGTCAAAATGCTTTCCCAAGATGTTATCTGAACTATGTTAAACTCTAAAAAAGAAGAAAATGTCCCACTTCATGTCTTAATACCAACCTGATTCTTTTTAAAAGAATACAAAACAGGAAAATAAGTGAAAGTTCTAAGTAAAATCCTAGCAAACCTAAGACAGTACAACCAAGTAGGGCTCCTTTGAGAAAAGTCAGAGAACCACCAGCAGCGTCACCAAACCCACCAAATCAGTGTGAGGAGGTCATTGGCCTGCATCATGCAGACAGCCCTTTGGAAAGTTCCCAGCATGACAGGACTTTCAGGGAGGGATGCAGATGTCGTTCCCACCCCATCCAGCAAGCACGCGGCAGCCACACACAGTGGGACCGTCATTGTGGGTCAGCATCACCAAGGACAAGGTCACTGTGCAAATATTGGAAAAGGAGAGGCAACGATGATCTGTTTTTGCCAAAGACATGATTATGAAACCAGGAAACTTGGAAGAAAAGTTTTAAAAACCCTACTATATTAATAAGATAAATATATAAGATTAATACATAAAATTTGTTTTTTTCTGTCTTATTAATAACCAGTTAAGAATAGGAAAACTCACATAACAACCAAAGCTGAGAAATGCTTATGAATAAATGAAACTGGAGAAGACTTTAATCATAGTAAAGAACAGAGAGGGACACCTGGACAAAAGGTGTGATGCCGTGTCCTGGGGGAGGGGGATGTTCCAGGGGGAGTAGGATGTCTTGGGTGTGGGGGAGGATGGCCTTGGGGAGAGGACATCCTGGGGAGGGAAGGAGGATGTCCCTGGAAGGAAGAGGATGTCCCTGGTGGGGGAGGACATCCTTGGTGGGAGAGGATGTCCCTGGGAGGAGGACATCCCTGGGGGGGAGGATGTCCCTGGGGGGAGAGGACGTCCCCTAGGGGAATCTTGCCTGAAACAACATGGTCTTTCCTGTGTCCCCACTTCTGCCCATAAATGTCCCCCATTTTGTGCATCACCTTGGACCCCTATCTGAGACAAAAAGCTGGCTGGTTAATGAATCATCTCGTAAAGCCAATGAGATCTTCAACGGTACTCAGTTGGATTTTGCTTTTTCACAGATAAAACCAAGCACTCAGGCCCTGTGGGGAGAGACCAGAACAGGTGGGTCGCCCAGACATGGGCTTTTGACAGATGTTCACTGGTATGTTGATGTACATAACTGGGGAGGAAGCAGGGACAAATGTCATAACCTTCTATAAGGTTCATGTCAGGTGGATCAAAGATTTAAATGATAAAAGTGGAAAACTTCTAGAAGCGATTCTGAAGGAACATGTAACCTTGGGGCCAAGACCTCTCTAATGGGACAAATCAGAAAAGAGAAAAGTGGCCTAATTTGATTAATAAAACTTCCAAAATGGTGTATAACAAAGAGCTTTAAAGAGTCTTGTAGATGATGGGGGCGGGCCACCCTGCTGGTTAGCTCAGGTATGCAGCAGCAGGGCTGCAGGTGGGGGAGGGGTCAGTGGGGGGGGATGCAGCCGAGGGAGGGGGGCTAAGGCCCAGCCAGCTGATGGGGGGAGGGGTGTGGCAGGAGAGGGGCGCTGCAGCCCTGGTCACTGCAGGTGGAGTGGGGCTTCCTCCCCAGCCCTCCAGGCCACCTCTGCCCCCCAAAAGCAGGTAAGGCCTCTTCTGCAGTAGGGTCCCCCTCAGGACTGAGGTGGACGTCTGATACTGTGTGTTCCGGAGTGTTCTATCCATGCTCTCTATGCTGGGAGCCACATTTCCAGGATCCTTCCCTGAACAGTTCTGGGGTAGATAGCGTCAAAGATGAGCTTTGCTTGAGGCTTGGGAGGCAGAAGTGATGGAGATGCCATGGGCCCCTGTAGGGTGAGAGTGGTTGAAGTGTGGGTGGTCAGGGCTGGGGTAGTCAGGGCTGGGGGTCAGGGCTTGGGTGGGCAGGGCTAAGGGTCAGAGCCATGGGTGATCAGGGCTGGGGGTCAGAATGTGATGTTAGAGGTGTCAGTATACAATTCTGCATCCAATTCTGACATTTTTTCCCACTGACATCATCAAGCAATTGTCTGACACCAACTGAGGGTCCCCCAAATCTAACTCAGCCCTCTCACTCTCTTTATTTTTTATTTTTTTATAATAGTCACACAGAGAGAGAGAGAGAGAGGCAGAGACATAGGCACAGGGAGAAGCAGGCTCCATGCATTGGGAGCCCGACGTGGGACTTGATCCCGGGTCTCCAGGATTGTGCCCTGGGCCAAAGGCAGGTGCTAAACCGCTGCACTACCCAGGGATCCCTCTCACTCTCCTCCTGGAGATGGTGTCAGACCCCTCAGGGAAGGGCTCAGTCCCACAAGGCTGCCCCTCCACCCAGACTCCACAGTCCCCTGTGCTTCTGGCCGCAGGTCCTTGGATCCAAGGGTCCCACAGCCCACCTCGAGTTTGACCGTTTGCGAGAGCGACTCATGGAGCCCGGGCAAGCATGCTGTGCACTGAAACAAAGGATGTCACTGGGAACAGCCAGATGGGGGAGAGGCTCTCTGGCCTGTCACCTTCCCGCATCCCATCTGCACCTCTGCCCTGGGTCATCAACCCAGAAGCTCTCGGACGCGCTGTCTGGGGTTTTCTGGAGGCTTTGCTACATTGGCTGGACCGATCGGATCTCTGGCCTGGCTCAGGGGTCTCAGTCTCCAGCCACTGGTCTCTCGCGGGCTGGGGTGGGGTGTGTTTAGGGGAAGACGGCCCGGGCTCCTCCTTCTGCAGGGCTGCCCCCAGAATTACAGGCTGCGTTCTAAGGCACGTCCAGGGCTATGGCTCGCCCCATGTTATTTCTCAAAGCTGCACTAGGCATGGTTAGGTACCCAAGGGCCTGCTCGCCTGCCTGCAGGGCAGCAGTGATGGGGTGTGGTGGGAGGCAGCAAGCATGAGCCTGAGGCCCCAGGCCCTCCCTGTACCTCTAGGGTGGCTCTGAGGGGTGTTTGGGAGAGGTCAGGACCCAACAAGGGAAGAGGAGCTGGGGGTGCACAGCACCCGATGGCTGATGCCCCCCACTCCATGTGTACACGGTCCCTGAATCAGAAGGGAGGCAGGAGGGGCACTGGGTGCAGGGGATAACCCTGGAGGAGCCGAGGGACCTGGGGCTCCAGGCTAGCTCTGCCCCTGCTGTGGGGGGGTCCCACAGCCAGCCTGCCCTGCCTGGACCTGTCCTTCTGGAGCGGGGGCTGGGGGCAGAGGCCATGGTCAGCCACCAGCACCCCTGAGGCCTTGTTCCAGGGGAGGGCAGAGAGTGGTGCTGGTTGCATCTGTCCAGGGGAGCAGCGTGAGGGGTGGGCCAGACAGGCCCTCCTGTTCCAGCTGCCACCTCACGTCACTGCCACAAAGCAATCTGGAGCACATGTTACCCCACAAGGGTCTGCCAGCGCCAGAGCACCCTGCATTGTTACACCTACTGGTACTCCCTAACCCCCAGGGATAGGGGGTGCCAGTTAACGCCAGGTCTAGCCCCTCCTTCCTCTGGGTGCCAGGGCTCAGGCTGGCTGCAGGCCTGGGAGCAGCCCACCCGCTGCGGGACCCTGGTCACAAGGGACCGTGAACCCTGAAATTCAGATTCCAACTACATGCCTGACCCCCCTCTCGCCAACCTCCCTCGTTTTCACCACAGCCTTTGTCTTTCCCTGTTCAGAGAACTTTCCAGAGACTTTCCAAGCTCTACATGGGAACAGCGTGGCTCCCTGGGGTGCCAGCTGGCATGGCCGGCAATTATCCTTAAAGTACGAGGACAATTTTAATTTCACAATAATTAGAAATATCAACTGCAGCTCAAGCCTTCGAAACTCATGGAATTTTAATGGGCAGCTGGCTTAGGTTACAGCCAAGAATAGCAGTCCTGCATCCAGCCCGGATCCAGGAGCCCCATGCCGCACTGGCCTCTGGGAGAAGTGGGGGTGTGGGCAGGGGGACAGGCCCCAGCTGAGCATTCTGTGGTACCCAAAGGCGGGGGGGGGGGCGGTGATTCACAGGCCATGGGACCCTCAGTCCCATGGAGCAGGGCCTGCATCCCTGGCTTTGAACCTCAAGTCCAGCACATCTCCCTGGAGATGTAGCCTGGCCCCATGTCCACACTGTCTCAGCCTCCCTGCTTGTGTCTGAGCTCTTTCTCCCCAGGGCTGGAGCCCTCCTACCCCTGGCTCCTGGCTCCCACAGCTTGTGCCCACAGAAGCCTTCTCTGAGCGGGGTTGTAAGTCTGGGGTGTCCCCACCACACCCTGGGGCACGCTGGCTGCGGGCAAAAAGCCAGGGGCTCACAAGGCTCACTGCTCTCCTGTCTCATCTCAGGCACAGTCTCATGTCTGAAAACAGCCCTCTCACACATTTTGTCTGGTTTGCAGTGGACGGGGTGGTGAGTCTGTCCAAACCTTGTGATGCCACCGCAGTGAAAAATGGACACTAATGGTGTCTTTTGGTGGGCAGAGATTTTGCTTTTGATCAAAATCAAAATTATCTAGTTCAATTTTCTCTTGTAGCTAGAGCTTCCTGTATGCTGAGAAATCCTGACCGAGGTCAGGAAGGTAGGTATGTTCCACACCGTGTTCTTGAGCTGTGGTTGTGTTTGGGCCTTCTGTCCGTCCCAACTTAATTGTTGTGCATTGTGTGAGTTAGGTATGAAAGTTCATCATTTCCCCCATTATCAGCCAGTGATTCCAGCACCATTTGTTGCAAGTCTTCCCTTTCCCTCACTGAATTTCTCTGGGGTCATTGTCAAAAATCAGTTCACTGGGGACACCTGAGTGGCTCAGTTGGTAAAGCCTCTGCCTTAGTTTCAGGTCATGATCTCAGGGTCCTGGATCAAGCCCCAAGGCAGGCTCCCTGCTTAGTGGGGGGTCTGCTTCTCCCTCTAACCCTCCCCCTGCTGTGCTTTCATTCTCTGTCAAATAAATAAATTATAAAAATCTTTTTAAAAAATCAGTTCACTGAACAGAGTGGGTCTATTTCTAGACATGGTTCCACTGGCCCATATGTCTACATTGTCTTCATGACTGTAGACTCCTTTTCTTTATAGAAAGTCTCGAGATCAGAAAGTACAATCTTCCAACTTTGTTATTCTTTTCCAAAATTGCTTTGGTTATCCCAGATCTCTTACTTTTGCATATAAGTTCTAAATCAGGGGAGCCCCAGTGGCTTAGAGGTTTAGTGCTGCCTTCAGCCCAGGGCATGATCCTGGAGACCCGGGATTGAGTCCCATGTCAGGCAACCTGCATGGAGCCTGCTTCTCCCTCTGCCTGTGTCTCTGCCTCTCTCTCCTTCTATCTCTCTCATGAATAAATAAATAAAATCTTTAAGAAAATTAGTTTTATATCAGCTTGCCAATTCCCGCCCCCCCAAACACCTGCTGAAATTTTTATTGAGATGACATTGAATCTGTAGATCAAGTTGAAGAGAATTGAATGTTACCAATTAATATTCAGTCTTGCAATTTATGAACATGGTATATATCCCTTTGGCAAAGTCTAGTACCTCCTTTATTAAATTTATTCCTCAGTATGTTATTTTTCAATTTGTTTATTGGTGGTATATAGAAACACAATTGGTTTTTGTATCTGTAGCCTACAACCCTCAAGACTCACTTATTAGTCTGATAGCTTCTTAAATAAATTCCTTAGGCCTTTCTAGGTTCACAATCATATTTTCTGTGAATAAATGCATATTACTTTTTGTTCTCCGATTTGTATGCTTTTTATTTCTTTTTCAAGCTTCATTCCTCTGGCTAGGACCTCCAGTACCATGTTAAAAGAAGCTAGAAGAGCCCCATCATTGCCACATTCTTGATCTTAGGGGAAAACATTCAGTTTTTCACCATTGAGTATAATGTTAACTGTAGGTTTTTCACAGATGCATCTATCAAATTGAAGAAGTTCCTATTTTTAGTTTGTTGGTTTACAATTTTTTTACCATAAACGAGTGTTGAATTTTGACAAATGCTTTCTTGGCATTTGCTGTGATAATTACAAGATTTTTCTCCTTTATTTTGTTGATGTTATGAATAACAAGGAAAGGATTGCTTTTTATTTTTTAAATTTTATTTATTTATTGGAGAAGAGAGGAGAGAGAATGGGTGGAGGGACAGAAGGAGAGGGAGAAAGAATCTCAAGCAGACTCTGCACTGAGCATGGAGTCTAAGGTGAGGCTTGATCTCATGACCCTGAGACCATGACCTGAGCCAAAATGAAGAGCCAGGTGCTTAGCTTACTGAGCCACCCAGATGCCCCAAGGATTGTTTTTTAAATGTTAAATTAACCTTGCATTCCTGGGATAAAGCATACTTGTTCATGGTGTTATTCAATTGAGTAATATTTTGCTGAGGATTGTTGGGCTTATGTTAATGAGGACATGGGTTTATAATTTCTTTTTCTCATGATGTCCTTGTCAGGTTTTGGTATCAGAGTTATGTAGGTCTCATTAAATGAGTACTAAAGTATTCAATCAAAAAAAAAATAAAGTATTCAATCTTTATTTTCTGAAAAATTATGTGAGAATGGTATTTTTCTTTTTAAAAAATATTTCATTTATTTATTTGAGAGAGAGATAGCAAGGAAGAGCTGAGCAAGAGAGAGAGGGAGAAGCAGACTCCCTGCAGAGTAGGGAGCCCAATGTGGGGCTCAATTCCAGAACTGAAGGCAGATACTCAACTACTGAGCTATCCAGGCAACCCTGTATTTCCTTCTTAAATGATTTTACTCACTCCAACACCATATAGTCCTGGCAGGTTACTTATGGGTAAGTTTCTTTATAGAAAATATTGGTTTTTTATCTAAAATTTTATTATGAAAATTTTAAACTCAAAAAAGACAGACTTGATAATGACAGTCATTCCATTTCCTACAATAAAATGTTATTATGCTTTCCTAATCAGATACCCACCTACGTATCCATTAGTCTTATTTTCTGATACATCCCTAAGTAAGTTGTAGACATTAGCACATTTCTCCTTAAAGGTGCTTAATTATTCAATTTCTTTAACCAATATAGGGCTCAACTCTCTATTTCCTTTTGTGTAATTTTGTTGTGTTTTTAAAGAAATGTTTCCATTTTATATGTTGTCATATCTGTTGTCACAAAGTTGTTCATACTATTTTCTTAATGTCCTTTAAATATCTGTAGGTGGGCAGCCCCAGTGGCCCAGCGGCTTAGCGCCGCCTGCAGCCCGGGGTGTGATCCTGGAGACCCAGGATCGAGTCCCATGTCAGGCTTCCTGCGTGGAGCCCACTTCTCCCTCTGCCTGTGCCTCTCTCTCTCTCTCTGTCTCTCTGAATAAATAAAATAAATTAAAAATCTTTAAAAAATAAGTATCTGTAGGCTTGTAATGATATTCCTGATATTGGTCATATGTGTGTCTTCCTTTCCTTTTCATTAGTCTTACTAAGAATTGGCAAATTTTAATAAAAAAAAAACATTTATCTCTGTTTTTCTACTGTGGTTTGCCTGTTCTCTATTTCATTAATTTCCACTCTTATTATTTTCTTCCTTCTATTTACTTTAGTTTAATTTGCTCTGCATTTGCTGGCTTCTTAATATGGAGGCTTGAACCATTCCTTTTAAACCATCTTCAATAACATAAGCATTTAAAATTACAAATTTATCTCCATAAGACTTTATTTACATACCATAATTTTTGATATATTGTGTTTTTATTACTATTCAATTAAAAATATTTTTCTAATTCCCCTTATAATTTGACCTGTGAATTATTTAGAAGCACACTTGTCTAAAATTGAGTGCTTTGGGATCCCTGGGTGGCGCAGCGGTTTGGCGCCTGCCTTTGGCCCAGGGCGCGATCCTGGAGACCGGGGATCGAATCCCACGTCGGGCTCCCGGTGCATGGAGCCTGCTTCTCCCTCTGCCTGTGTCTCTGCCTCTCTCTCTATCTCTCTGTGACTATCATAAATAAATAAAAAAATTAAAAAAAAAATAATAAAATTGAGTGCTTTTCTAGATATCATTATTAATTTCTGTTTTTGATAGAAAACATATACTGTATGACATCAATTCTTTAAAATTAGTAAGATTTATTTCATGGCCCAGCATATGTTCTCTATTGGTAAATGTTCCATGTACAATTGAAAATAATCTGTATTTTGTAGCTGATGGATGTAGTCTTCTATTTGTGTTAATTAGGTTAGATTGTTTGATGATGTTCAAATATTTTATGTCCTTATTAATTGTTTTGTCTGATTTTCTCATTAACTTATGATATAAAATGTTAAAATATTCAACTATAAATGTGCTTTTATCTATTATTATTTGTTTCCTTTCAGTTCTCACAATTTTTGCTTCAAATATTTGAAGATACAGCCACTCCAGCTTTCTTAAGGTTATTTTTTTTCCATGGTATTTCTTTTTCTATCCTTTCCTTTTCTATCCTTTCTATTTCTTTTTCTATCCTTCTTTTCTATCTATCCTTTTTCTATCCTTTCTATCCTTTCTATCCTTTTTCTATCCTTTCAATATAATTTTTTTAATATTTAAAGTGTGTCTTTGTTAGACAGAATATAGCAGGGTTTTTAAAAATCCATCCTCACATGCTCTGCATTTTAATTTGAGTGTTTAGCCCATTTATATTTAATATAATAATTGATAGAGGGAAAAGGATACATTACATACATTAGTGCAATAATAAAAATGGCTGAGTTTTTATCAGAGACAATAGAGAACCAAAGACAAAAGAACAACATCTTTAAAGCACTGGGAAGAAAAACTGTCAACTGTGAATCCTACATCCAATGAAAATACACTTGAAGAGGAAAAGCAAAATAAAAGTAATTACAGATTAACAAAAGCTTGTTGAATCCATTGCTAGTGTATGCATGCTGCAAGAAATGCTAAGAGAAGTTGTTTAGGCTAAAAAGAAATGATGCCAGATGGAAACTTGGATCCACACAAAGGAATGAAGAACACTAGAAATGGTAAATATAGAAAACTCTTCTATTTTCTTCATTTCTTTAAAGACAGTTAAACATTTTTAAAAGGATTTATTTATTTGAGGGAGTGAGATCGAGCAATGGGGAAGAACAGAAGTCTTCAGCAGATTCTGAACTGAGAATGGAGCCCAATTCAGGGCTCAATCTCGCAACCCTGACATCATGATTTGAGCAGCAACCAAGAGTTGGACACTTAACTGACTGTGCCACCTAGGAGCCCCAAGACAGTTGAACACTTAAGCAAAAATAATAACAATGTATTCTAGGTTTATTTTTACAAACATGTGTAAATTATAATTTCCATTTGGAAAGGAAATGGAATTATATGTTGAAAGGTCTTTACCTGATGCATGGAATAGTATAATGTGATTTCAAAGTATATTGAGGCAAACAATACATATTGGAATCCCCAGAATAAACTCTGGAAAATAGTAAAAGGGTATTGTAGCCAAAAGAGGAGATAACATTTTTAAAATTTAAAATCAGTTAATCCAAAAGAAAGTGGGGCAGCTGAGTGAGTCAATGGTTGAGTGCCTGCCTTTGGCTCAGGTTGTGATACCAGGGTCCTGGGATGGAGTCCACATCGGGCTCCCTGCAGGGAGCCTACTTCTCCCTCTACCTATGCCCCTGCCTCTCTCTCTCTCTCTCTATGTCTCTCATGAGTGAATGAATGAATGAATGAATGAATGAATAAATAAATAAATAAATAAAGTAAAATAAAAATATGAGAAAAATTTGGCCACTATTTCTTCAAATATATTTTCCCCATGTTACCTTTCTGGGAATCCAGTTACACATTTGTCACATTACTTGATGTTATCCTACAGGTCACAACCACTCTTTTTATTTTATTCAATCTTTTCTTTTCTGTAATTTAGTTTGGAATATTCATACTGAATATTCATACTGATCTGCCTTCAAGTTCACTGGAAGTTTATTTTGCAGTGTCCAGAAGCCTAGCCAATACCTTTATATTTCAGATATTGTGATATTGTAATTTTCAGTTCTTGAACTTTTTTTGCAATTTTGGAGTTTCCATTTATCTTCCAAAATACCCCATTCTTTATCCATTCTATCCTTATCTGCAAATTCTTCTACATATTCATAGTATATTTTTTATATTATGTGTCTGCTAATTTCAATTACTGGACATCTAGGATCTACATTTTTTATTGTGTTTTCTCTTGACATGGGTCAAATTTTCTGCTTCACATGTCTTATCATTTTTTTGAAGATTATTTATTTGAGAGTGTGTGTGTGCAAGCAGAGGGAGGGGAAGAAGAAAAGGGGGAGAATCTTAAGCAGGCTCCCCGCTGAGCATGGAGCCCAATGCCAGACTTCATCTCACAACCCAGGCCAAAATCAAGATTTGGATGCTAAATTGACTGAGGACCCAGGCACCCCCATATTCTTATAATTTTTTGTTCCATTCCAGACATTGTGTGTAAATGAACAGTGGAAACTGTTATGTAATGTTTTGTTTTTATTTTATTTCCCCCAAATGCAAGCCATTTCCTCAGTTGGGTTGAGGGTCTTTTTTTTTTTTTTAAGATTTTTATTTATTTATTCATGAGAGACACACAGAGGAGAGAGAGAGAGAGAGAGTGAGGCAGAGACACAGGCAGAGGGAGAAGCAGGCTCCATGCAGGGAGCCTGATGTGGGACTCGATTCGGGGTCTCCAGGATCACACCCTGGGCTGAAGGCGGCGCTAAACCGCTGAGCCACCGGGGCTGCCCCCTGCCTTTTTTTTTTTTTTTTTTAATTTTTATTTATTTATGATAGTCACAGAGAGAGAGAGAGAGGCAGAGACACAGGCAGAGGGAGAAGCAGGCTCCATGCACCGGGAGCCCGACGTGGGATTCGATCCCGGATCTCCAGGATCGCGCCCTGGGCCAAAGGCAGGCGCCAAACCGCTGCGCCACCCAGGGATTCCCCCCCACCTTTTTTTTAAAGAGGTTGAGGGTCTTATCACTCACATTCCTCCAAGAATCAAGTTGACTCTGGAGCTGGGACACGGCTTTAATGAGATTGAGTTCATGTGTGTTCAGCCCAACCTTCTATCTCCATTACATTGCAGCCTTTTTGATCTTGTCAGAGTTTGGTTCAGGAGCACAGCTATAGTTTCAGATATATTCAGTTCACTTTGGATTTAATCCTGTTGGAACCCTGGGGTCTCAGCACTGTGAGAATGTGGAGGACTAAGTGATTTCACTTTGCTTTCCACTGTATTTTCTCACTTTCTTTGGGAAATTTGAGTCTGGGTGGGAAAATCTAATTGCTGGGGCTGACTTACCATCTAAGACTGTTTCTCTTCATCTCTGCTCCTCCTTCTGCCAGTATGAGAACCAGACTTCTGCCACAGGCACGGACATTGCCGCCACATTCTGTTCTCTATGAAGAGCTTATCTTTCTCAGGAATTCAGTTCATTAAAATGTCTATACCAGCCTACTAACCCTGTAGAAAAGTATAATATTTTTTTTTCCTGGTTTTTCATTGTACCGTGGAAGTGAAAGTCTTGTATCCACACCCCAGGTGGAAGAAGACGTCCAATTTTCTTTTATTCATTATGCTCCACATTGAAAGTGCTTAGGCTGATGTAAAAAGCAAATCAGCACATTTATTAAATCCTCCGTCTCAGGTGGAGTGAATGCCATAGATTCGCATCCTAAAATAGTTTGCCCATGGTGCCATTTGTCTTGCTTTTCTTCATATTTCTATTTGTGATCGTTTCCAGAGGTTCTCAGAAATTAGCAGAACATTTGTTACAGTTTCACATGGCAACCAAGGAGCATTTTGCAATACTGTTCATACGATTATTCTGTGTCTGTGCGTGTCGGGCCAGACCAAGCGGTGAAGTGGCTGACCTCTACTGAGCATCGGAAACAAACCAGACATTGAACATGGAAGCTGGAAATCATTTTACTTAAGATTCCATTAAATTTTAAGAAATCAAGTGAAACAATTTTACTTTCATCTAATACTTTAAAAACTGTAAGCAAAAGACTATAATAATGGTGCTATCACAATGCATAAAGGAAAAAGTAAACAAGCTAAAATTTTGGCCAGAAACACAGAAGCCTTCTTTGTGTCAACTATGGCACAGAGTCTGAATTTGTTATATATGGCGTTGAGGATGCCAACAATGATGATGTGCTTTGGAATAGCTCAAGGGTTCTATTTGATATTTTCTGCATCTGCCCAAAGATGGAACTTCTTGATGAGACATATATCATATTTGACCTTATAATCACCCTCAGAAACACAAAAAGAATGTCAACTAGATGCTGTTAAAACAATTAGATCTAATTTACCCAAGATTCCAGCTGCACAGAAGAGTTAAGTAAAATAGCAGAATATCCTCAGATGAGGAAGAGGCATGGTCTTCAGAGGAAAACGAAAATGATTTCATGTCTGCTCTGTTGTGATCATTTGGTGTATCTATTGCTATTGATAGTATTAGGACAAGCATGCAGAAAGGGAAAAATAAAACAGGTTGAGTAATTTTTTAAAAAGTCAAGCTTTTTTTTTTTTAAAGATTTTATTTATTTATTCATGAGAGACACAGAGAGAGAGAGACAGAGACAGAGACAGAGACACAGGCAGAGGGAGAAGCAGGCTCCATGCAGGAAGCCTGACTTGGGATTCCATCCTGGGACTCCAGAATCACGCCCTGGGCCGAAGGCAGGCACTTAACCGCTGGGCCACCCAGGGATCCCTGCCCTTTTTTTTTTAATTGGATAGAAAATAGCTTTTATCCATAAAAAAATTTAACAATACTTGCCTGTGAAATAAGCAATAAAAATAGTATTCTAGAAAATGTAAGGAGATTAAAACATTGGCACAAAGATGAAGGAGATGATTCACAGAGATGAGTTACTGTCAGTTTCAATGGAGTCATGATCTCAGTTGAAGAGAGATTAGAATAAACTGAAAAACATTTTGGTATTTCTGAAATAATGTCTCAGTGTCAACAAATTGGAAAGAAGAACTTTAGAAATACTGCATGAATTTAGCTATTGCTTTCAGGTATGGTGAAAATCTTGCTGTTATGGTGATTTCTATGATGAAATTAGCTTGCCATGTTTTCTGTGATAATGTTTTATATGCAAACCCACAACAATGTTTGAACACGATACATAAAATCTTTGGTTCTTTTCCCACTATAAATATTTGCTCTAAGAATTTTATTGATGGCCCTCATTTCTTCTGCCTCAGCAGAATAAGTTTCTCCAAATTGAAAATACAGCACAAATGATGTGGAAATCTGGATTATAGCAACATAATTAAAGATTTTGCTGAAATGAACACAAAAAAAGGTGTTTTCTGAAATAACATGTAAGCAGTTATGGTGTGTGTCTTTCTGCTATTACTCATCCAGTCACAGTTGACCATTAACAGTCTCTAGACATAAGCAACTAAACATAGTTTTGATTTTTTGCTATCGTGCGGCCATATGCAAACCATACCTTTAGAAATATACAAATGGTCAATAAATACACAAAAACTTGCTCAACATCACTAACCAGGGAAATGCAAATCAAAACCACAATGATGGAGCACCTGGGAGGCTCAGTCAGTGAAGCACCTGCCTTCTGCTCAGGTCATGATCCTGGGGTCCTGGGATCGAGTCCTGCATCGGGCTCCCAGCTCAGAGGGGACTTTGCTTCTCCCTCTTCCTCTCCCGTCCCACTCACTCATACTCTTCCTTGTGCTTTCTCTGTCTCAAACGAATAAATTAAAAAATCTTTTTAAAAACCCCCACAATGATATGCTGCTTTACACCCCGTAGGATGACTACTTTCAAAAAAGCCTAGAAGATACCAAGCGCTGGTGAAGATGAGGGGAAGCTGAAGCCTGTGCACTGCTGGTGAGGATGTAAACTGGTGTAGCTGCTGCAGAAACCAGTGTCCTCAAAAAATCAAACAGAACTACCCTATGATCCAGCATTCCACTTCCAGGCATGTACCCAAAAGAATTGAAAGCAGGGGCCAGATATACACTGGTACACACAAATTTGTGGCAGCATTATTCACAATAGTTAAAATGTGGAAGCAATTCAGTGTCCATGGATGGACAGATGGATTAGCAAAATGTGATCCATCCATGTGATGGAGTATTATTCAGCCTTTAACAGGAAGGATCTTCTGACACCTGCTACTATGTGGATGAACCCTGAGGACATCATGCAGAGTGAAAGAAGCCAGGCCCCAAGGGACAAATGCTGGGTGACCCCACGTACAGGAGGCATCCAGCTGTCAAAGCACAGAGAAAGTACACGGTGGTGCCAAGGTGGGCAGGGACAGAGGGTTAGTGTTTATGGGGGAAACGGAGGCTCCATTTTGCAGGATGAAAGCAGTTCTTGGGTGGAGGGGGTCGGCTGTATATGGTGAGTGTACTTAACGCTGCTGCACTAGGCACTTAACGGTAGTTCAGATGGTAAATTTTCTTTTTTTTTTTTTAAGATTTTTAAAAATTTATTTATTCATGATAGTCACACAGAGAGAGACAGAGAGGCAGAGACACAGGCAGAGGGAGAAGCAGGCCCCATGCACTGGGAGCCCGATGTGGGATTCGATCCCGGGTCTCCAGGATCAGGCCCCGGGCCAAAGGCAGGCGCCAAACTGCTGCGCCACCCAGGGATCCCCAAATGGTAAATTTTCTAAGTCTATTTTACCACATTAAAAAAAAATTGGGAAAAAGACCTCATAACTTTAGCTCTGCTTTTCAGTTTTGTTGTTTTATAGGAATTTTTGTCTGGAAGACATTCCACTGGATAGTTTACTCAGTTTGGGACCAGACCTCAGAGGAGCGGGGCCTCCTGGGTGAAGCCCTGCCAGGCAGTGAGTGGGGTGGATTCCAGATGAAGGGGACAGCAGCCCCCTGCCCCCAAGGCTTCATCCCCCCTGGGGTACGGGACCTAGCACCGCCCTGCTGCTTGGGGGAGACCCCTGGGAGCCTGCCTCTCACCGTGGATCTGAAGTGGGTGATGCAGAAAGTGTAGGAGGTCTGCTCTTGGGAGTACTTGGGGCCCGGAGCCGGGCATTAGAGAATTCTCCAGTCTCCCAGGAGGAGGATGGAAGCTTCCCCAGACACAGACTGTGTGTTCCAGTCTGGGAAAGGTCCTGCAGGTCCCCTAGCCTGGCACTGCTGCCATTACGCTGGCTGTCACCACAGGCACCCATGAAGGTGGCCCACTGGGCTGGGGGTGGGTGTGAAGGGCAGGGGTCCTGCTTATCTGTGAAGTGGGTGGAGGCAGGGGGACCTGGGCTAGGTGTTCCAGGGATGCAGCAAGGCCTAGCAGCACCGAGACTGTGGGTCCCCTTGAAAGGGAAAGGTCCTGTGTTCACCCCAAAGACTTCCTAAGCCCTTCTCTGCCCTCCGCAGCAAATATGCATGGTAGCCTGTGGAAGCCCGTGGCCCCCTGCCGGCCACCTGCCACCAGTGTCCTGCGGTGGGGCAGGGGGGAGGTGTTGGGGACACTCCACTCCTGAGCTTGTTTCACCATTGGCTCTTGGGATAAGTCACCCCCACTTCCCGAGGCCGGCTCAGAAGGGTAGTGCCCAGAGTTCCCTGTGCAGTCCCTATTATCACTGTAGAAAGTGCGGGAAGAGGTCCTCACCAATCTGTGGGTCCCCGTGGCCCCGAGGGAAGCTGACCCTCTCAGGCCAGCGTCTCGGGCTCCTGCCCTCCCATGCTAGGCCACCCGCCCTGGCCTCGGAGCTCCGTGGGCCCCAGATGCGGGGGAACCCACCTCAGTCAGGGTGGCCCCTCTGGCCAGCTGCAGTCCGCGGCTGGCCTCAGTCTGCGTGCCTGGAAATGGGCAGGTGGGTGGCAGCCAGCAGCCACATCACTGGCCGTGGCCAAAGACAATTCCGCGCCCCACCAGGAGCTCCTGCCTCCGGGACGTGGCCCTGACCTGGGTCTTGCTGGGCGAGGGCTGGCCCGCTAGCGGCAGCTGAGCACACACGTCGGCGAAGCAGAAGGAGGGATCCACCATTTTATAAAAGAACACTCATTTCTTCTCATCTAAAAATCCCCATCCAGAAGGTGAGCTTTGGAGGCTTTCTGCTCTGGGCGTAGCCAACAAAGTTTCTCCGCAGGAGTGACGTGCCGGCTGACAGAGGTCATGGCAGAATCACTCAGGGGGCCTCAGAGCCCAACGATGAGAACGGTCTTACGCTGTCCTTTGCCTGCTTTGAGGCAGTGCTCTCTGCATTACTTTTTATTTTCTGTGACAGGAAGGATTCTGCTAAGATACATTTCCCCCAAATAGGAAGAGACGTTTCTGAGTCAGGTCTGCCCAAGGAGGCTGCGGTCACGCCACGCGGGGGACCCCGTCTCCTGCTGGGTGACCTGGCCCGAGGCTGGCCTGCCTGTGGGACCTCCCGTGCCCGCGGCCCTGGCCCTGTGCAGTCCTTCTTCTGGGGGCCCCGGGGAAATAAAGTGCATTCCGTGCGGGGCGATGCGCTCTGGTTCATTAGCGTGAGTTCTCCTCGGTAACGATGTGGTCTATGCAATTAATGCGTAGTCTATTTGGTAACAATGCCCCTAATTAATACGGGTTCTATTTAGTAACAATGTGCTCTATTTAATTAATTTCATGTGTTCTGGGTAAAAACCTCAGGCTTCATGTGACTGATTTCCCCTGTTCGCTGGCCCTACTGAATTCTACAGCACGGAGGTGCCGCTGGCGGGTTCTGGGGACATTCCGGGAAGAGGTGGCTTGCCCCCCAGAAGGTCTAAGAGGGCCTCAGGGGGGTTCCTGGAGCCAGGGTGGATCAGGTGTGGGCAGGTGTGAGCTGGGCTGGGCTGGGGCCCGAAGCCCCACATGCATCTCCCTGGCGTCCCCTCTGGCTTCCACGTGGGCCTTGTCCTCCTCTGGTCCCACCTGCCTCCTTGGTTCTCGCTTCAGAGGCCCCACCTGGCCCCTCCCCAGCCCTGCACCACTGACCTGGCCTCCCAAATCCACTACTGCTGCTTCTTGGGCGCTGTGTCTCTTCCAGTGAGTGAACAGTGAGGAGACAGTGAGGAGACATGAGGGGAGAGTGAGGAGACAGTGAGGGGACATGAGGGGACAGTGAAGAGACAGTGAGGAGACATCAGGGGACAGTGAAGAGACAGTGAGGAGACATGAGGGGACAGTGAGGGGACATGAGGGGACAGTGAAGAGACAGTGAGGAGACATGAGGGGACAGTGAGGGACA